>NC_072458.1:13694088-14020257 GCF_027596085.1 Anoplopoma fimbria
ATCTCCGTCAGAATAAAAAGAAACGGAACCTCAGATGGGACATCTCACTATGGAGCCGAAGACTGTGACTCTCCTGATGATAATAAGCCTTCATGGAGCGACGGCAGGTCAGTTAACACTTTGTTTTATAAGTAGTTTGATTGTAAAAGAAGAAATACTTCGTGTCTGTATGTACTGTATTTATCAGTTTAAGGTTCTGTTGATAGTCTTCGATGTTTACATCCAGGATTTCCTCGTTGACTGTAGAAAAATGATAGAAAAAGAAACAAACGATCTTAAAGTCCACGTTAGTAAATCCTTTATTTTATAACATCAGGAGCATTAAGAGTGAAAGGGTGTGAAGCTGAAACGTCAGCGTGACGTCAGATTAATAAAGACCATAATATGAAAACATGGAGTCATGTCCTAAACTGTATGCAGTGACCTTTTTAATTTCTATATTTAAGTTGTTCATGTTTTATATTAAGTGTGTGCTGTGTTAATGCAGTGCTTTTTACAATACGACTGTCATTTTATGAATTATGTAAATATTTTGTATTAGTTATTTTCATTAATTAGACATAATGCACATATTCATACAGTCAGGAATCACGTCGGTTCATTTCATCTCTCCAGGAGGCTGTGCACTTTTACTTTTATCAACAATCAGTTGATGGTTGTTTTCCCGCTGAAGCTAAACTACTTCTTGCTTTGTTGGTGCAATATTTAATATCGTTCACTAATAAACTAAATAACTGACACTTAATACATTACTCATGAATTATCTTCATCTTTGAATCACTTCAAAATATTACAAAATATGAATTGTTAACTGTAACCAAATAATATGTATTTTATTATTGAAAAGGAACAAGATGCAAATAATATTATACATCACCCTCTCATAGTACATAAATAAATAAAAAGGTCTAGAGAATAATATGTACACACAGAAAAACACACAAAATCAATGACAACGTACTGAACATAAATATTGAGTTCATATCTTCGTATTGTTTGACCTCTATATATTCTCTAAATATTTTAAGTCATTGCTCAGAAAATTACACATCAACAACATCAGCTTTAATCCTGCGTTTTGTTGGTTGGTTCAGATTACATCACACTGATGCTGTTGAGTCGAGCTGGACTGATGCATCAGCCGGCGATATTATTTGTCAATATTAGCTTATTGCAGATATATAGGTTTAAACATATTGCAGATATATAGGTTTAAACATATTGGCTGATGAGTAACGATAAATGGAAGTGAAGAAATGTCATGAGGTCATTCATAAACAGTGTCTTCATGGTTTGTCCTCCAGAGAGCACAAGTTCATATTTAAACTGTGAAATGTCACACTTAGCTCGTATCTTCTTCACAAAAAAACAACAACTAATGGATCTGTATTAAGTTTGTTTATTTTATCTGTTTATATTAAAAATACTTTCAACTGAAATATTTAAATTTTTAAACTATATTGACGTCAGTATCGGCCTCAAAAATCCACCATCCATCCGGCAGTACTGTTGAAGTATTTGATGTATTTACAGGAAATAGATTTATTCTTCGACAGATTTGTAACCAATGCATGATTTTTAAACACAGAAATATTAAAAACATGCATTCAGACACAGAGGACAGTGAATGATTCTGAACGGACGATAACTTGATCCACAAAACTCACAGACACCTGCAGAAAGTTTACTCTGCTGATACTTAGAAGAAAAAGTAGTAACACTTTTAGTATCAGGACTGATTGAATACACATCAGTTCATGGTAGAGGGAAGGTTGGAATTTAACAAAAGATATTAGAGTTAATAAAAATCTTAGTTTAATCCCACTGATACTGATAGAAACTAGATCCGATATTACTGAGAAGTTTCTTAAAAATAAAGCTGTGTCCATCCGTTAACATTTTTATGAGATTGTTATAAAATTCTGCAGATTAAGTTTTCTAAGAAGATAAATGGAGTTAAACTTAAACATATTTCTTCAGTTAACATAAATAAAGACTTATTAAAGTGAGGGACGATTTTTGTTGTTGGTTGTATTTAAAAAAAGAACCTTTATTCTCAAACATCTGAAATCCACAAACCCTCCGACAACAACATAAAAAAATATAATCAATCATTACTTCAATATGAAAAATGACAACAGCAATAAAAAGAGCAAAACAACCCACTTTGAATCCGTATGAGGAGAAGTGCTGCCAGTTTGAGCTTCAAGAAACTCACAGAGTTCAAAGTTAATATTAAAAACCTCAGAAGAAGAAACGTAAGTTATCAGTGGTCACACTTTATTATATAAAATAGAGACCATAAAGGACTTCATATCATGAAACAGAACATGTTTGAATATATAAAATATAATATAAATCATATGCAGTGTTTATGTTTTGGTCAGAGGTTTGTGATTTCACACTAATCTGATCATGAGGAGAGTAAACTACTAATGATGCATCCTGAAGAAGATGAGACAAAGAAGATTAAATTAGAAATAGAGAAAGAAAATACGTGTTTTAACAAACTGCTTTCTATCAATAAAAGTCAGGTACACAACTGCATGATCTAAATATTTAACTCCGTTTCTTTTTTTTTTTAATAAATACATTTTTCACGATAAATGCATCAGGAAAAGCAAAGGGTTTCTGGAGTCAAATATTTTTGTATTTATTTATTGCACAGCAGATATTATTAGGATGTCTTTAATGAACTGTTGTTCTTTTTGATTCTGTGAGAAGGAAAACAACATTGTTCAGTGATTTATTAAAGTGTGATATCAAAACTGAAATGATGACATGATCTTTTTGTTACAGTGACTCACTCTCTGAAGTATTTCTTCACTGCGTCCTCTGGAGTCCCAAACTTCCCAGAGTTTGTGGCTGTTGGGTTGGTTGATGATATTCAGATAGATCACTATGACAGTAACACCAGGAGAGATGAACCCAAACAGGACTGGATGAGCAACGCCACAGCAGATGATGCTACGTACTGGCAGAGGCAGACTGAGGTCTGTTTGGGCAAACAGCAGGCCTTCAAAGCCAACATTGAAACAGCAAAACAGCGCTTCAACCAGACTGGAGGTTTGTTTATGTCTCACACATTTTGTTTATATTTTCATCAATGTATCTTAGAAAACACACACAGCTGCTAGAGGAACATTACTGTCTGCTTTCTCAAAGTAGGGAGCAGGACTGTAAACGGGACGCAGGCTGCTGCTGCTGGGCCTCATATGAGAGGAGTAGCAGCATGTTTGAATAGAGCTGGATGGTACATATCTCATCCAGATCACAGGTTTCACTCCACTGCACTGATACACAGTGTGTCCATCCCATAATATACATATATATATATATATATATATATATATATATATATATATATACATATACATACATACATACATACATACATACATAACTGCAGATTAGGTGAACCATACTTGACCACAGTGTTTTCATGCCATAATAAACATATAAAGTGCTGAAACCATTTATCCATTTGTTTAGATAGTTAGAAAATGAATTGACAACATTTTCCTTTATTATTAGATAATATTTAAGTCTTTCATTTAAGAAATATGTCAAACATTTTCTAGTTCTACCTTATCAAATATAAGAATTTTCTTTTTTTTCTGTTTAATATCATTTCACATTAAATACTAGGGCTGCACGGTGGTGTAGTGGTTAGCACTGTCGCCTCACAGCAATTCCCAGGCTGGACAACCTTCTGTGTGGAGTTTGCATGTTCTCCCCGTGTCAGCGTGGGTTCTCTCCGGGTTCTCTGGCTTCCTCCCACAGTCCAAAGACATGCAGCTTAGGTGCATTGTAGACTCTAAATTGCCCATAGGTGTGGATGTGAGCGTGAATGGTTGTTTGTCTCTACAGTCCCTGACAAAAGTCTTGTCACTTATCCATTTTGTAGAAACAACAGCTTATAACCTGACTTTTAATTTATCCATTGGTTTTAGAAATGGCTCATATGAAAGCTAAAACCCTCCCAAATTATGTTTAATATACTAAAATAAATTTGCTTCACTGAAGAAAGATTGATCATTTAATGAACACAGAAAGGTCAGATTTTGGCAAGACAAAAGTTTTGTCGCCTACAGAGAGTAATGTGAAAATTGAACAAATAATTTACTTCAAATACAAAAATATGTTGCATAACATCAGTGAATTAAGTAGTGGTGCTGTGAGATCCATATTTAATATCTTGTATGACTTCCATGAGCTTGAAGGACTGCATCCATGCGGTTCGACAATGATTCATACAATTTATTGATGAAGTCATCAGGAATAGCAAAGAAAGCAGTCTTACATGCCTCCCAGAGTTCATCAAGATTCTTTGGTTTCGTCTTCCATGCTTCCTCTTTCATTCTACCCCAGTCCTGGAGCACCTTGATCTTCTTCGCCTTGAGGAACTTTGATGTAGAGATGGAAGTATGCGATGGAGCACCATCCTGCTGCAAAATTTGACCCCTTGTATGGTTGGGAATGTAAGAGGTAGCTAATACTTTTGATATTTTAGGCTATTGATATTGCCTTCCACCCTGCAAATCTCTCGCACACCCCCATACTGGATGTAACCCCAGACCATGATTTTTCCGCCACCAAACTTAACTGTTTTCTGGGTGAATCTCGGATCCATGCGGGCTCCAGTAGGTCTCCTGCAATATTTGCGGCGGCTGTGATGTAATTCAACCGAAGATTCATCTGAGAAATCCACCTTCTGCCACTTCCAGCGTCCATCCTTTTAGCAGGCTATGGGCCTTGGCAAATGCCACACGTTTTTTTAATTGCCTTTTGTTTAGTGCTGGTTTCTGGGCACTGATTCGACCATGGAGGCCATTTCGAGACAGAATTCTACAAACTGTCCTGGTTGACACGGGGACTTGAGGTGACCAGGCCTGGTGGAGCTCTGCTGCAGTGGAAAAGGGGCTGGCCTTGGATTTTCGAGCCAACAAACGGTCCTCCCGAGCAGTTGTCTTGCGGGGTCTGCCGGACCTGGGCTTGTCAAAAACATCTCCAGTCTCTTCAAATCTTTTTCTTATTATTTGTACTTGACGCTGAGACACATTGAAGGTGTCAGCCACCTCAGCAGTGGATCTGGTCTTCAGCCTCTTGATAATCAACGCTTTGGTCTCAGGGTGAATCTTAGGCATGTTGTCAGAGGTCAAGTTGCAGTTGATGTGAAGGTCTGGTGTGCTGGGGTTCTTTTTATACACACCCACTAATTGATTGATCAATTATTGATCACAGGTGAGGCTGTAATCTAGGATTGGGTGCATCATATGACAAGGCGACAAGACTTTTGTCTTTGCAAAAACTGACTCAGTGGGCTTTACCAAGCTGTGAACGTTAGAATGCTTTTCAGCAGTTCCGTTTGGCACCAAAACATTATTTCAAAAGCTGTTGGGATTGAAATTAGCCATTTCTTGTAAAAAAAAAAAATTGATTACAAATATATTTGAGGGGCACTTAAGGTCAACTTGTACCCAAGCGACAAGACTTTTGTCAGGGACTGTATATGTCAGCCCTGCGACAGACTGGAGACCTGTCCAGGGTGAATCCTGCCTTCGCCCATTGACAGCTGAGATCGGCTCCAGCACCCCTGCGACCCTTAACTGGATAAGCAGGTTACGGAAAATGGATGGATATTAAATACTGTTCAGTGTTGTTCAGGCAGAAGAAGAAGATTTCACCTCATCCTCCCAGAACTTGACGGACATCTTTCTCTAATTCTTGACATTTTACAGTGAAAACTATTTATTGATTGAAAAATAGTCATTACATAATCAGTAATAACAAGAATCATTAGTTTTATCCTTAAATATATAGTAGAACTACAGATTAGATTAGATTACCTTTACTTGACCACAGTGTGTTTTTTTGCTACAGTATTTAGTTAAAGGTCTTATCAACCAAAATGTCAAACCGTTTCTAGTTCAGGTTTCTCAGTGTGACAATTTGTTCCTTTTCTCTGTTTTATATCATTATGAATGAAACACTGTTCAGTGTTGTTCAGACAAAAGAAGCAATTTATAAATGTCATCAGCCACTCTGAACTTGACGATCGTTTTCACAATTTTCTGACATTTTACAGTGTAAACTTTTTATTGATTCATTGAAAATGGTTATAAATAATCAGCAAAAATGAGAATAATTAGTTAGAGCCCTAAATATGGAGTATAATACAGATTAGAGTCAAATACCTTTACCTTAAGGTTAGTCACACTGTTTTGGATCATGTCACTTCCGTTTGATTGACACATGGGTGTGGCTTAATCTATATACCTGGGCAGTCAGATCAGCGGAGCAGGGGGAGAAAGGGGTTAGTGGCGCACCTGATTATATTTTCTGTTTAAAAAGTCGTCGTCATCGTCAAACAACCATGTTTTCATTCATAAAATCCTTTGAACACAACATCGAAAGCAAGAACCCAAACCCCACAGATTGTCTTTATTATCTAATGGTGAGGAGCTGCCTTCATATGACCGCAGATAGAGGATTCAGGAAGGCAAAATCCTTACTGCAGGAGCACTTTGGCAACGAGCATAAAATTGCTACAGCCTACATGGAGAAGGCTCTTTCATGGTCGTCAATTAAACCAGATGACACAAAAACACTACAAGCATACACTCTGTTTCTAAGAGGATGTTGCAATGCCATGGAAGATGTCAACAACATGCAAGAGCTCAACATGTCTGCTAACCTGCTAATTATAATTAAGAAGCTGCCATATCGACTGAGGGATAAATGGAGATCTGTGGCATGTGATTTTCAGGAAAGGTACAACCAAAGAGCTACCTTCAGGGATCTGGTAAATTACCTTGAAAAACAGGTGAGGATTGCAACTGATCCAGTATTTGGAGACATCAGAGACACTCCCACACCAAGCAAGGATGGAAGAGGTTTTATGTCAAAACCACCTCATCCAAAAATCAAAGGAAGTACATTTGCAACCACTGTGACAGTTGCACATGAGAAAAATGGAAATGGACCTAGGAAAATGGAGAGTTGGCCGGCTGTAAAAAGGTGTTTGTTCTGTGGAGGTGGACATGCTTTGGAGGTGTGTTTCCTATTGGAAAAGAAAGCACATCATGAGAAAATCCAAAAACACCACGGGATTCAACGTTGCTCTTATCGCTTGGATCTCGATGTTTTGGACGGAACGAACTATGCAACAGGGGACTCTTCTGCGGACGCCTGGGATCAGAGACACATAATTGATTGCAGCAGCGGTGTAACGCGGAAGTGACAGCAGCGCATCACAGCCATCAGAATCGGTATGTTTGTTGATCCTTCTGTGTAGTTGTTTGAAGTTGAACACAGTTTGGAAAGGCTGCCGTTTTGTCCATTGGGGACTGTTTGTTTGGGCTTGTGTTGCGCGTGCTTGGTTTGTCGCGATCGGCAATTGTTTGGGCTGATTGGAGGACTGCGTGATGAGCAGTGGCCGCCGTTTGCTGTGCTGTGCTGTTGTGTTGAAAATCGCATTGTGACTGAATCAATGTCATTGCGGATTGCATTGTGTGTGTTGCTCTGGGCTTTGGTGAATTGTGCACGTTGAAAGTTCACATAATGAGTGACTCAAATGAAATGGAAAAAACGGAGAAGAGAACGGTCAAGCTTACAGCCAAAGCGCTGGCTTGCAAAATGGAAACTCTTCAAAAGCAATGTCAATCTAATGTGACAAAAATGAAAGAGCTCTCACGTGAAATTAAAGGGCTCATGAAAAATGATGAAAATGCAAAGAAAGTGCAATTCAAACTGAATGAACTCAAACAACTGTATGAAAATGCAAATGCAGCACATGAGTCAGTGATTGTTTTACTTCCCAAAGAGGAAAAGGTAACACAAAATGAGTGGTTTGGACGCATAATAAAACACAACACAGACTTCATTGATGATGTAAAGACATGGCTCTCTGAGATTGAAAGACACTTTCAACAAGCAAGAAAGGTGACTGAAGATGTGTTTGCTGCACAATCAGTCATCTCTCCCATTCCACCTGAAGAGGGAGCACCTGTTGCACCTGTTGAATTAAAGGAAAATATACCACACTCTGATGTTCCAGCTGCCATTCCTTCCCAACAGAATAAAGCAATATCTGACATGCAGGATGAAATAAAGCCAAGTGACAGTGTGTCAAATATTACCAACAGGAGTCACAAATCACATTCTTCATGCTCAAGATTTTCCACCACCTCATCTGCATGCATCAAGGCTGAGGCTGAAATGGCTGCTCTTATTGTAATACAACAAATGCTAAAAGATAAACATGCCATAGAAGCACAAGAGGAGGAGCTAAGGAGGAAAAAGAGCAACTGGAGCTGGATGGAAACCTTGCTGCTACAATGGCAAAAATGAAGATTCTTGGAGCCTCAAGTAGATCTGGTGTGCGTAGCCACAGATCAAGAGTGTCAGATGGTATGAACTCGTATATGGAGAAAAAACAACGTGAAAAGAAAAACAAATGATTGCCACTGCTGACGGAGACATTAATCAAACCCAATCTCTCCCCACAGTGCCAGTGACAATTCAGTCAAATACATTAACTATGGATGCACATGTTACAATACCAACAACATTGCCTGCTCCAAGCAATGGTGAACAGAGCAACATGCTTAACATCATGGAAAAGCAAAATGACATCACTGCATTAATGGTTCAACAACAGTCTCTCTCTTTAATGCCCAAGAAGGAGATTCGTCGTTTTGATGGTGACCCACTTCAATTTCAAACATTCGTGGCTAACAGAGTGACTGAAATTGCCAAAGCCTCAGATGAACATCAGTGGAGGTACGTCAACACAAATGACAATCCAGCAGACATGGCTTCCAGAGGTCTGAAAGTCAAAGCTTTCCTAAAGAAGAAAATGTGGGTGTACGGACCTCCGTTTCTTCATGGTCCTCAGGAAGAGTGGCCTCAGAACCCTGATGGATTGGATGCAATTTCACCGAAGGACTCTGAAGTCAAGAGCATAACCGTAAATGCTGCTCAAATAAGACCTGAAGCAGTGGATCCAACAACCAACTTCATCCATTACTTCTCATCCTGGAATCAGTTGAAAAGGGCAGTAGCATGGATGCTCAGAATCAAAGGAGTGCTTCTGCAACGAATCAGGAAGAGGAAAACAGCAAGCGGTGTTCTCTCTTTGCAAGGAAATCTTGACACTCAGGAAATCCGTCTCACAATCGGCTGGTGGAGAGTGCAGAGATGGAGATAATCCGCTTCTGTTAAAAGAAGAGATTTGGAGATGAAATCTCAAATCTGAAAAAGGGAATGAATGTTAAAAGGACAAGCCACATTCATAAACTCAACCCCATTCTGGACAAAGATGTGTTAAGAGTTGGTGGTCGCCTAAGCAGAGCAGCAATGCCAGAAGAAATGAAACATCCTGTCATTCTGGCCAAAGACTTTCACATTGCTGACCTCCTTTTACGACATATTCATGGGGAGGTGGACATGGTGGTCGCAACCATATGCTATCCAGACTGCGTCAGAAATATTGGATTCCTGGTGCCACAGTATTGATCAGGAAAATCCTGTCTAAATGTGTTGTCTGTCGGCGTATAAATGCTATTCCTGGACAACAGCAGATGGCTGATCTACCCCTGGATAGAGTCTCTCCAGATGAACCACCATTCACAAACGTTGGAGTCGATTACTTTGGACCCTTTGGAGTGAAGCGTGGCAGAAGTGTCGTGAAGCGATATGGTGTTATTTTCACCTGTTTGGCTACAAGAGCAATTCACCTTGAAATGGCCTCATCGCTTGACACAGACTCTTTCATCCATGCCCTTCGGCGCTTCATAGCCAGACGAGGCCAAGTAAAGGAACTACGATCAGACAATGGAACCAATTTTGTGGGAGCACAGCGCGAGTTGAAGGAAGCTATTGAAGGATGGAATCAAGGTCAGATCCATGACATACTGCTTCAAAAGGGAATAAACTGGATATTCAATCCCCCTGCTGGCTCACACCATGGAGGTGTGTGGGAAAGATTAATCAGATCAGTGCGGAAGGTTCTCAACTCAACACTAAATGTGCAAAGTCTGGATGAGGAGGGACTCCACACAGTCTTATGTGAAGCCAAGCTATTCTCAACAGTCGTCCAATCACAAAGGCTTCTACAGATCCCAACGACCTTGAAGCACTCACACCAAATCACCTTCTGCTTCTCAAAACTACGCCATCCCTGCCACCAGGACAGTTTCAGAAGGAAGACCTATATGCTCGCCGCAGGTGGAGGCAAGTTCAATATATGTCTGACTTATTTTGGAAAAGGTGGATTAAGGAGTATCTTCCCCAACTGCAAGAACGACAGAAATGGTCCAACATAAGACGCAACTTCACACCAGGAGACATCGTCATCATTGTGGATGATTCAGCGCCTCGCAACTCCTGGTTGACTGGAAGGATTGTGGAGACCATTATGGACAAAAAGGGACTTGTACGTCAGCTTCGGATCAAGTCAAAGACCGGATTTCTGACCAGGCCCATCACCAAAGTCTGCCTACTACTGGAGGCAGCGGATCATTGACTGACCCAAACTGACTTTTGACCCCTTGACTTTGTTCCTGAACACTTGACTTTGATTAATCACTCTTTCCTTGGACAACGTATATCGGATTACAAATAATGAAGAAAGAAAATATATTTACATACTATGTTGATTGTTATGTCAAATTTGTAATTATTATTTGAAACATAATAATTAGGGGCCGGAATTGTAGGGGCCAAAATGCATATTTGGTCTGTTTGTTTATTGTTTATTTTGAAAGGTTAGTCACACTGTTTTGGATCATGTCACTTCCGTTTGATTGACACATGGGTGTGGCTTAATCTATATACCTGGGCAGTCAGATCAGCGGAGCGAGGGGAGAAAGGGGGTTAGTGGCGCACCTGATTATATTTTCTGTTTAACGACGACGTCGTCGTCGTCGTCGTCGTCATCGTCAAACAACCATGTTTTCATTCATCAATTGTCATTTGGTCTGCAGCAATAAAATTCTCAAACTATATTCATCACCGGACTTGGATTCATTGTACGACGCGTAACTGCCTGGAGCCCACTTAAGCCTCTTAGCGGCCTTTTATAGGAAAACGGACGCTATACTAACTGCAGTGTGTTTATGCCATAATAAACTTACAGTGGGTACGGAAAGTATTCAGACCCCTTTAAATTTTTCACTCTTTGTTTCATTGCAGCCATTTGCTAAAATCGAAAAAGTTCATTTTTTTTTCCGCATTAATGTACACTCAGCAACCCATCTTGACAGAAAAAAACAGAAATGTAGAAATTTTTGCAAATTTATTAAAAAAGAAAAACTGAAATATCACATGGTCATAAGTATTCAGACCCTTTGCTGTGACACTCATATTTAACTCACATGCTGTCCATTTCTTCTGATCCTCCTTGAGATGGTTCTACTCCTTCATTGGAGTCCAGCTGTGTTTAATTAAACTGATTGGACTTGATTAGGAAAGGCACACACCTGTCTATATAAGACCTTACAGCTCACAGTGCATGTCAGAACAAATGAGAATCATGAGGTCGAAGGAACTGCCCAAGGAGCTCAGAGACAGAATTGTGGCAAGGCACAGATCTGGCCAAGGTTACAAAATAATTTCTGCAGCACTCAAGGTTCCTAAGAGCACAGTGGCCTCCATAATCCTTAAATGGAAGAAGTATGGGATGACCAGAACTCTTCCTAGACCTGGCCGTCCAGCCAAACTGAGCAATCGTGGGAGAAGAGCCTTGGTGAGAGAGGTAAAGAAGAACCCAAAGATCACTGTGGCTGAGCTCCAGAGATGCAGTAGGGAGATGGGAGAAAGTTCCACAAAGTCAACTATCACTGCAGCCCTCCACCAGTCGGGGCTTTATGGCAGAGTGGCCCGACGGAAGCCTCTCCTCAGTGCAAGACATATGAAAGCCCAAACTATGAGAAATAAGATTCTCTGGTCTGATGAGACCAAGATTGAACTTTTTGGCGTTAATTCTAAGCGGTATGTGTGGAGAAAACCAGGCACTGCTCATCACCTGCCCAATACAATCCCAACAGTGAAACATGGTGGTGGCAGCATCATGCTATGGGGGTGTTTTTCAGCTGCAGGGACAGGACGACTGGTTGCAATTGAAGGAAAGATGAATGCGGCCAAGTACAGAGATATCCTGGAAGAAAACCCCTCCAGAGTGCTCAGGACCTCAGACTGGGCCGAAGGTTCACCTTCCAACAAGACAATGACCCGAAGCACACAGCTAAAATAACAAAGGAGTGGCTTCGGAACAAGTCTGTGACCATTCTTGACTGGCCCAGCCAGAGCCCTGACCTAAACCCAATTGAGCATCTCTGGAGAGACCTGAAAATGGCTGTCCACCAACGTTCACCATCCAACCTGACAGAACTGGAGAGGATCTGCAAGGAAGAATGGCAGAGGATCCCCAAATCCAGGTGTGAGAAACTTGTTGCATCATTCCCAAGAAGACTCATGGCTGTACTAGCTCAAAAGGGTGCTTCTACTCAATACTGAGCAAAGGGTCTGAATACTTATGACCATGTGATATTTCAGTTTTTCTTTTTTAATAAATTTGCAAAAATTTCTACATTTCAGTTTTTTTCTGTCAAGATGGGTTGCTGAGTGTACATTAATGCGAAAACATTTTTAGTAAATGGCTGCAATGAAACAAAGAGTGAAAAATTTAAAGGGGTCTGAATACTTTCCGTACCCACTGTATATAGTGTTGAAACAACGAATCGATTAGTTGTTAAACAGAAAATGAATTGACGCAAATATTGATGATCAGATGATCCCTCAAGTCTTTTATCAAGTAAACATGTCAAACATTGTCTAGTGTCAGTTTCTCAAATATGAGAATGTTCTGCTCTTCTCTCTTTAATATCATTTCCTTTTTAATACTGTTCAGTGTTGTTCACACTGAAGAAGATTTCACCTCATCCTCTCAGAACTTGATGGACATTTCCACTATTTTCTGACATTTTAAAATAAGTAAACGGTTAATCTGTTAATGAAAAACAGAATTGATGATGAAAATCCCTAAATATAAAGTAGAACTCCAGATGAGATCAGATGAGCTCTGCTGAGGACAGTCTGCTCTCTAGTCTCTCACATTGTTGGACTGGTCCGAGTAGTAGTAGTAGTAGTAGTAGTTGATGAGAGGTGACTGGGCTGTGATCTCACTCTGGTTTAAGGCCTAATCTTTAATCTCTCTCTCTCTCAGGTGTCCACATTGTCCAGAGGATGTACGGCTGTGAATGGGATGATGAGACCAATGAGGTCAAAGGTTATTTTCAAGATGGTTATGATGGAGAAGACTTCATATCATTTGACCAGAAGACAGAGACATGGATCGCTCCCAAACCACAGGCTGTCATCACCAAACACAAGTGGGATAATAACAGAGCTGAGATAGCACAGGAAAAGAACTACCTGACTCAGATTTGTCCTGAGTGGGGGAAGAAGTATGTGAACTACGGGAGGAGCTCTCTGATGAGAACAGGTAGAATCACATGACCTGATGTAGTTTAATGGACACAATGCTCATACACCTTCTCTTGTTTCTGACCAACAGTCCCATTACATTACATGTCTCCTCCGTCACCTCTCTTCATCTCTCTGCCTCCTTCTCTCCTTCACCACATCTTCTCCCTCACACTCTTCACCTCTCTGTCCCTCCATTGTCTCTCTCTCTCTCTTTCTCACACTCACTGTCCTCCTCCCTTCTCTAATCTCTCACCTCTCTTCATCTGTCTTTTTATCCCCTCTGCCTCTCTTCTTTTATCAATTAAACTTAAGACTTTTTTTATTTGCATTGCTTTCATACATACATATAAAGAGTATGTTTTACTTAGGCATTTAAAATAGATTACCTCAAATAGGAATGAAAATATTAATACACAGTAATTATTAACAATAAAGAACCTATAACCTGTCTTTCTCTTTACTCTCCAGAGCGTCCCTCAGTGTCTCTCCTCCAGAAGACTCCCTCCTCTCCAGTCAGCTGCCACGCTACAGGTTTCTACCCTGACAGAGCTTCACTGTTCTGGAGGAGAGAAGGAGAGGAGCTCCATGAGGACGTGGACCACGGAGAGATCCTCCCCAACCACGATGGATCCTTCCAGATGAGCGTTGACCTGAAACTTACATCAGTCCCAGCTGAAGACTGGGGGAGGTACGAGTGTGTGTTTCAGCTGTCTGGTGTGACGGAGGACATCGCCACCAGACTGGACAAAGCTGTGATCAGGACCAACCAAGGTGAGACTAAGATCAGAAGTGATGAAGGTGGGAAGCACACATTTAGTTCACTGTAACAGTTTGTGTATTTTTAGGTGGATGGAAAGTTTTTTTTCCTTCAAGAGTTTTGTTGTACATTTCTTCCATCTTGTTGTGTCAAAAAACAACATGTGTGACAGAAAGCAACATAGACATACAGCTAAACCGAGACAACACAGCTAGAAGAGATCAACAAGCGTAGACACAATCATCATGTACAGAGTGATAAAGAACATGACAAACATATGGTGTGTGTGTACAGTATTGAGGTCTGATTGATAAATGGATGTTCTTCTCTTCTAACCTGCTTCATCTGTTCAGGTTGTGAATATTTTATTGTTGTTTTCTGCTCAACAGGGGACGCTTCCATGACAAACACCTACATCCTCATTGCAGTGTTTGGTCTTGGTCTTATTCTTGCTCTCGTCTTCATCGCTGTGGTGGTTCCCAGAAAGTGCAAAGGTGAGAAACCCAAACAGAGACGGTACTATTTGATCAGTGTTTGGACTCTAGGCTTTGAGTTGATGCTTCTATCCAGAATGTGAAAGAGAAGCAAACTTCATCAGTCAGCAGTAATGTCAGGATGACATGACTAGAAGAGACACATTCATATTTAAGTTCAACATGAATTAATTTATTGATATGTTATGTCATCATATTTGCTTTAATTCTTCATATATTATGTTTAATGCCAGTTTACTTTGAGGTAATTCAACAATTGTTTGGCACTTGGAGAATACTTTAAGGTATCTAATTGTTGATAGGAAGAGAGTGGAGGCAGACCGTATTCTGACTGTGAAAAATAGATAAAAAGCTGTAATATCTTTATTGGAAAAATATCTGTTTTGTCATGTTTATGGTTTGTACATTGGACAGATGATTTAATAAAGCCTTTTCATCCACAAGAGGAGTCAGAGTGAGCGGTGAGCTTAGGATCATAAAGTTCCAGGTTTACACTCTGGAGCTGCTTTTTCATCCTACAGTGATGACAGCATGATGATGTAAGAGAGAAGTGAAGTAAGAGGAGAGATTTATTTATCAGTGAGTGACTAGAAGAGGGTCTCATATCCACTGGGAGGAAGGTGTTAGAAGACAGTCTGACATTTTGACACATGAGAACTAAAATGTGGTCTTTGTTTTATATTTCAGCCAAATATCCGCTCTGAGCTCTCTGAGAAACTGAATCCTGACTCTGAATGATGAACTCAGCGCCTGGTGAGTTGCTTCATAAGGAACCTGAGCTATTCACAGCTGTTGATGAACAAAGCCAGATTAAAATAAGCACTTGTGCTTCATAAGCATAATGGTTACAACCTTGCAAAAAGTGAATACTCATAAGACTGAATCATGGATATTTGAGGTCTAAATTATACTGTAAATATGTGGCTTTGTTTTGGATTTGAACATTTATGGTAAATTATTTTGTTTTCTATTTTATGATTTTATTTATTTTTGTCTCTTTAGGTTTATGGATCAATATCAAGATCAAGAAGTGTTGGACTACATTGTCCTCCATAAACTGTGAACTCATCGATTATTCATCATTCATATCATATCTGATTGAATCAGGGTTGGGGATCTAGTTGTAGATGCTTAACGATTGGAATAAAAGAAAACACATTTGAAAACTATGAGCCAACATAAATGGTGACAGTAAATTATTTGGATTGTTTAGTTTCAATCAAAAAATGGAATTTCCTCTGATAAAATGTTTGCTTCAATAAAATGAGGATGATAGGTTTTGGAGAGAAGTCAAACAGGATCTTCAGAACAATGAAAGCATCACAGCACTCTTCACACATAAACATTTGTGTGTTCATCTAAAACAAATCCACCATAGTTACACTTTAATACTTCTGCTGTTGGCTTTTTCTGGTTAAATTAATATTGGTGACACAAATGTAAATTTACATGCAGACACACACACATCCACATACGTGCATTACCACTGTCACATATACACTGGGATTGACTCCAGTCCCCCTCCACTCTCAGCAGGATGAGCTGGATGTGTAATAGATTGATGAGGTGTGTGTGTATATATATATATATATATATATATATATATATATATATATATACGGGATGGGTTAAATATAATCTTGATGTCAGTACAACATTTATTTTCCAGTTGTGTAAATAGTTTACTTGTATATTTCTTTAAAACTAAAGTTTGTTTTTTTATTATGACAACCAATCTGAAGCAAATAATATTTGTCTTTGAGTTTTTTCCTCAAATAATCAAGAGTATTTTTCACAATATCTTTAGATCTGATTTGAAACATTATTATATTTAAATATTAGCCTGGATTCTAAAAGGGTTGTGTGATGTTTGAAGCGTGTAATCTGGTAGAAATCTACTAGATTACATTTCCTGATAGTATTTTGGGACAAGGAAAGTTTTGTTTTGTAGAAAACAGTGATGCTCTAAATCACTTCTAGTGTTGGGTTTGGAATGAACGTGAATGAAGTTTTACATTTCATTCGTTTTGTACTTTTGTTTTACTTTTCAATAAAGTGCCCAAACTCTAAATGTCTGTCTTTTTGTGATTAATTATATGATTACACATCTGTGACTGTAACTACAACTACATGAATATTGCTGCTATTCATTTTTTACTGCCTTTTGTACTTTAACCTTTATGATCTTCAGTTTATTGATTTGAAAGAAACTTGTGACTCGCTGGATGAGTAAGACTGACATTGTCCAAAATAGTTGTTTTGTAGATATAGTAAAATGCATTGACACCTTTTTTTAACTGGCTGAAGATAAATTGACTTAGCTGTTAAAAAAAAATGATTGATGAGCTCCATGTTCTGATTATTGGCATATTCATAATTCAGTTTTGTGGTACATTGCAGAGAAAACATGATTCTTTATTTTAACAGACTTCATTTTGTTTATTTGTCCTATTTAACATACTAATGTTTATTGGCACAACATATTTTTTAGTTTACTAAACCTTTTAAAAAAAACCATAAGTATTGTACTAATAAAAATTAAATGTGGGATGATTTCATTCATAAATTTCTCATCCAGCATACATATAATGTGATTTATGATGCTGAAATTATGAATGAATTTAGGGACATGGGACAATTTCTCTCTGTTGTGTTTTTGCAGCTATTGAACAGCAATGTATAATATCACTTTTATTCTTGCTTTGTTGTGCAATAAGACTTAAATAAAGCAGAAGTCTGGCTCTTTTTAAGATCCACATATGCTAATAAAGGATTATCTTATCTAAGTGTTTTTATGTACCAGCCCTAAGAATATTGTATTCACTGTTCTCATAGAACCATAAAGAATGTGACCCCGACCTGTAGATGTAAGGTCATAAGGAGGGAAAGGTAGGGGGAACGAAGTTCTGAAATTCAGAATTTCTTAAATTCAGAAGTTCTTAAGTTTAGAAGTTCTTAAGTATATGAACCCAACGGATTACTTCTTCTGTCCGACAGAAGCTCATATGAGAACATGAGGATAAAGGCCCGCGTGCCCGTGACTCTCCTCATCCTCTCACAGGCTGAAACAGCATCACTTTACTTTTCCTTTAGTTAACAACCTGCGTGGAGCACTTCTACCTAGTTACTAGTGACGTAGATGCTCAGCTTAAATTCCCATTGGCTCAGATAGGGTTGAAGTCAGCGATCCTTGTTGTCTCTGTATGCAGTGCACTTTATAATTTTTACATTTAGGTTGTTCATGTTTTACATACAGTGTGTGCTGTGGTTAATGCAGTGCTTTCACAATGATTGTCATTTTATTAATTATGTAAATATTTTTTATTAGTTATTTTCTTTCATTAGACATAATGCACATATTCATACAGTCAGGAAACACGTCGGTTCATTTCATCTCTCCAGGAGGCTGTGCACTTTTATTTTTATCAACAATCAGTTGATGGTTGTTTTCCCGCTGAAGCTAAACTACTTCCTGCTTTGTTGGTGCAATATTTAATATCGTTCACTAATAAACTAAATTATTGACACTTTTTTTTTTATTTTTTTATGCACAATTGAAAAATACAAAAAACATAACATAGCTACTGTAGCGACCCTTGGTAAGGAAAGCTACGAGACGTTATCTGGCTTATTCCGGTTTATTAGCGGACAGTACACAGGCTACTGTGGGCCGTAGCCTACGCCAACACAACAGATAACACCGTCAAACAGTCTTAACCGGCGGGACATCACGCTCCGGCACACAGACTCACTCCTTCAGGTTAGCAGAACAACACAAATACATCCCACCCAACTATATCTGCCAATCCCAGGTATCCTCTCTTGTGCCACCTAAACCCCATAGGAAGCTAGCCCTAGTACTAGCCCACACTACATTTCAGTATGAAAGATATGGATAAATCATACTGTAATAAAGAATAAGGAGACAGTTTGTAGTGACAAGATGGCTAACCCTCATTATTCCAGTAGATTTATTTATTTTCCTTCTAACGCAGTCAATATGTTCCCTCCAACTCAAACTCTCATCAACAATAATTCCCAGGAATTTTGTAGATGTCACTTGAGGCATCTCAACAGACTCAATTTGAATTTTAGATAAATGAGTATTATTTTATTATGAGTATAATTGAGTATGATTTTTTTGCCACTAAAAAGAATAAAGTTAGATTTTTTTAATATTCAAAGATAATTGATTTAATATGAACCATGTAGCATAGGCAATTAAACCAGCATTAGCTTCCATAATTAGTGAGTTTAAATTTCAATGAGAGAGAACTAGGGTTGTGTCATCTGCAAACATTATCGGAGAAATACTTTTTGAGACATTAGACAAATTATCATAATATAGATGAGGAACAATAATGGTCCAAGAATCGACCCCTGTGGAACCCCACATATTAGTCTGGCTTGGTTGAAATAGCAACCCTTAACACAAACAAACTGTCTTCTGTTGGACACATACTTTTTTAACCATTTGTATGTAATATCATTGAAACCATATTTATACAACTTTTCCATTAAAATATTATGATTTACATTATCAAAGGCTTTTGAAAGGTCTATGAAAATACTGCAAGTAAATCCATTGTTATCAAGTGCAGAGATAACTTTATCAACAAGGTAAAGTAAAGCCACATAAGTTGAATGATTTTTCCGGACACCATACTGGTGTTTGTAAAGAATTGAATTAGAATCTACATGAAACAAAATCCTTTTGTATATAATTTTTTCTTGTATTTTTGAAAAACATGGCAAGATATTAGTCTATAGTTGTTAAAACAATGTGGATGTTCTGCTTTAAACAAAGGGGTAATTTTGGCAATCTTTAAATCCTCTGGCACAACACCTGTTTTCAAAGATAAGGTGAAGATATGAGCGAGTGGCTGCAATATTGACTGCTTAACCTGTTTAACAAGGTATGCAGAAATATTGTCATGGCCAGCTGCAGATCATTTTAGATCATCAATTATCTCACTTATTTCTTGGATATCAGGGGGCATACACTTAGAGATAGTAGTGACATTTGTTGGAATAAAATCCAGTGGATTACCATTGCAAGCAGGAATATTGTTAGCCAAGTCTTGACCAATATTTACAAAGAATTCATAACATTTTTGAGCTATATCAATTGGATCGTCCAGAGAATTTTCACCATCCAAAAAGACTGAAGGAAGCTCTGGGGTAGTCTTTTCTCTTTGCAACATTTGATTTATTACTTTCCACGTGGTTTTAATATCTTTTGAACACTTCATAAACTTTTCGCTGAAACATTTCTTTTTTGCTGATCTAATGGTATGAGTGTTTATATTTCTATAGGATTTATAAACACCATGAGTAAGAGGAGTAGGATTTGAAACATATTTTCTGTACAGTTTGTTTTTTTTCCTCAGCAGCTTCCGTAAATGTAGTGTAAACCAAGGCTTACTCAGATCTTGACTGTTTTTCTTGGTAAAACTACGAATTAGAAAAACAATCATTAAAACTGAAGTTAATAACTTTCATAAACTCTTGATATGCCAAATTAGCATTTTTCTCTTCATATACATCATCCCATGAATTACGGGCAAGCATGTCTTTAAATTTGGAAATGTTTGACTTGGTCATAATTATTTTGTGCATTATTTTCTTAGTATATTTAGCTCTATTAATCCTGCTTAAGGAGTACTGAAAAATAGAAAACTGATCTGACAGGTCTGAATACAAAACTCCAGATTTTGTTACCTCACTCAAAGAATTGGTTATGATGTTATCAATCAAAGACACAGAATTTTCTGTGACTCGTGTTGATTTATAAATAAAAGGGAAAAAGTAACTAGAGTAAAGAATATTGAGAAAATCCACAGAAGAAGTATGTAGTCTATTTTTTAAAAGGTTAATATTAAAATCTCCTAAAATGTTACAAGGTTTATCCTCATTGTTTATCATGTCAAGAGAACTGAACAGACTTTCATTGAAATCTTTGATGACAGAGTCCGGTGGTCGATGAATAGCACCAACAATAACATTCTTTCCACCAGAGAGCTCTAAAAAAAAAAATTCCACTTCAGCCCTATCTGACTTCAAAGTTAGATCATCCCTAATTTCAAATTCATAATCACCATGAATAAACAGAGATACTCCACCTCCAGATCTATTCTCTCTTACATAGTGAACTGAACTGTATTTTGGTATTTTAAAGATTTCTCGAGAGTCCTCAGTAAGCCATGTTTCTGATAAGGCAATAACTGAAAAATCTATGATTGAGTAAAGATAAATAATGAATGAATTTGTCATAATTGCTAGAAAGACTTCTTATATTTAGATGAAACCTAGAAAATATATTAGGAGGCAAAGAAACACATAAGTCATTAAACTGGGTTTCATCATAAACACTACAGAGGTTAGAAACATCAAGTGATGATTTTTTTCAATCTGGGTCAACATCAAAATTATAAGAAATAATGTTAGAGGGATCAAAAGGGTTAAAGGTCAGGCCTTCAAAATCAGATTTCTTGTAGACCACAATGTCTGTAAAAAATCATGTATTTGAAATGCACAGTTAAAACAAATCAAAAGTACTTCATACATTCCTAATGTTGGAGACTAAGGAGCCAGACTCTGAGCGTTGGCCTTTCTTTGTTGTTGTCGGTTTTGGGTAGGTGGATGGACAATAAGTTTGTCGTATCTCAAATATGCAATGTCACCTCTCTCTCGAGCTGCCTTCATTGCGGGGAGTAGTTATTTTCTTCTTTGACGGATGGATTCAGGGAAGTCTTCATTGATAAAGATGCCCGAGCCCTTCAAGTTTTTAGCTTTATTCAGAACAGAAAGTTTGTCCTTCAGCCGTAGAAATCTGAATCACTTAATACATTACTCATGAATTATCATTTTTCAATTACTTCAAAATATTACAAAATATGAATTGTTATCTGTAACCAAATAATACATATTTTATTATTGAAAAGGAACAAGAAAAAAATATTATACATCACCCTCTCATAGTACATAAATAAATAAAAAAGTCGAGAGAATAATGTGTACACACAGAAAAACACACAAAATCAATGACAACGTACTGAACATAAATATTGAGTTCATATCTTCGTATTGTTTGACCTCTACATATTCTCTAAATATTTTAAGTCATTGCTCAGAAAAGTAAAAATAATTATACCGAAAACGTTGACTTTAAGTATTTCAATTACATGTACATTTTTCATCTAATTTTATTATATAAGTTCAATGTAAAGGGTCACATTAAACACTGGGCTTTTCTATCACTTTGAGTCAGTATGAATAAATTGATTAACTTTGAGTTATTTGATTAAATTCAATTGATGGGCTTCCGGTTTGGGGATCTGACATGGCGGCTGCGTGTCAGTGAAGCAGCGACCAACTTAAAGCTCCCGCCCCTACCCTCATTAAAACGGCCGACTTCAGAGCAGAGTTATACTGATTTTTAATGCCACGATGAGTCACCAAACCAGAAACGCAAAGGGAAAAAAGCCTTCAGACGGGAAAACAATGAGAAGCTTGAAGTCATAACGTCCGCTCTGTCTACTTTGGAACAATATGTCGATACAATGGGAGACCGTTTGACCGATGCAGAGACCCGGATTAACCAGGTGGAGGAAGGGTCCGCCCGGTCAACCCGCCTGCTGAGCTACCTGTTGCGACGAGAGAGGCAACTGGAGGAGAGATGTGAGGAGCTGGAGAGCTATACAAGGAGAAACAACCTGCGAGTTTATGGCGTTAACGAAGGTGCAGAGTCGGGGGACATGGTGCAGTGGACGGAGACATTTTTGAGAGAGTTACTGGATATATCGCCGGGTCTCCCCTTCCAGCTGGAACGAGCCCACAGGTCCCTCCAGCAGAGACCGGCTGATGAAAACGCCCCTCCGCGGTCGCTCGTGGTGAGATTAGTTAACTATCAACATAAGCAACAGGTACTGACCAGAGCATGGAGCATGAAGAATTTGCAGTATAAGGGGAAAAGGATCTACATGGACAATGACTTCTCGCCGACACTTCAAAAGAAAAGACGTGAGTACACCGAGATCAAGAGACAACTGAGAGAGAGAAATATTAGGTTTCAAACTGAATGCCAAACTGAGGGTCCTGATGTTCAGGTGGCACCATTTTAATTGCATGGTGACAGCTTAAAACTGTCATCAGTGTATGAATGGGTGACTCAATCTGGTTAGTTGTGAATTGAATGATTAGTAATGTAAAAGTTCGCTTTGAGTGATGGTCGGAAAATCTGTTAAGAAAATATTTTAGTTGATTTTACTTATGTATAACATGTGTGTTCTACTGCAAACTCATAAGGCACAGAAGTGGACTTTAAAAAATATCTAGGGATGGGGGGGAAGGTTGTTATAAAAACATGCAAAGCTTTGCATTTGCCAATACCATCGGCGAGGGCCCTTTGCCTACCACAGAGGTTTTTCCCTCAGAGCCAGGCTCAACTGGTTCTATCAAGGTCATAGTTCAGACCTGCTGTGTGGAAGCCTCAAGAAGGGAAATGGTTATGGTTCTGTTTTTTGTTCATCACAGTTCATTGTTACAGTGGAGGAATGGTCAAAAGTTTTAAGGCACAACAGTGAAAAAACAGGACTTAAGGATGGAAAATATAAGATATGCAGGGAATAAAAGTCACCTCATTTAATGTAAATGGAATGCATAGTCCAATAAAGAGGGGCAAGATATTATGCAAAAAAAAGAAAAGACCCATATTGCTTTCTTACAAGAAACCCACTTGAATGAAACTGAACATAAAAAAAATAGGTAGATTCGGGTTCAAACATGTATTCGTCATCACATAAGTCTGGAAACAAAAGGGGAGTAGCAATACTACAGAGTCATTTTCAAACGTATGAGCACCTATTGGAAAAAAAAAAGATAGGGAAGGGAGGTATGTAATGATTAAAGGAAAACTTGAGGGTATAATGATTACTCTGTTAAATGTATATGCATCCCCAAATAGTGAATGGGAGTTTTACAGGGAAATATTTGATATCATGGCCTCAGAAGCTGAAGGAATTCTGATATGTGGTGGCGATCTCAATATCAGACTGAATGAGAAACTTGATTCATCAAAACCAACTCTCAGACAAACTAAGACAAATAAGAAAATAAATACTATGATGCAGGAGATGGGGATTATAGATGTGTGGAGAGATATCAACCCTGCAGGCCGGGACTATACCCATTTTTCTCATCCTCACTCTGTATACACACGTATTGATTATTTTTTAATGTATAATTCAGAAAGACATAGACTTGTTTGTTGTGATATAGGAAATATTGATATCTCCGACCACAGTCCCATCTATCTCACTATTAATTTGAACCAAAGGCATAGACGTACAACGTGGAAGTTGAACTCAAGTATACTTAGAAACCCACAAATTAAAGTAGCACTGGAGGATGAAATTCAGACCTATTTGGAGCTAAATGATATGGGGGAAGTTATGGGATGCACTTAAGGCTGTAATGAGAGGGAATATTAACGTACATTCAGCCCGTTTAAAAAAAATGAAGACAGGAAAGATTAAATACATTACAACTAAAACGGTTACAGGGAAAACACAAAGACAGTACAGGTTTGAATGTTCAACAGGAAATTAAGACCGTTAGAAATGAGATTGATGAAATTTACACACAGGAAATACAAAATAAACTTTTCTTTCTCAAACAGAAGTACTGGGAAGTGGGTGGCAAAGCTTCTAAATTATTAGCCTACAAATTAAAGAAAAAACAAGCAGACAGTGCTCTCTACAAAATAAAAAATCCAGAAACTAAACAGACTGAATATAAACAGGACAAAATTCAACAATGCCTGATGTCATTCTATCAAAAACAACTAGACAATGACCTACAGATGGACACTTTCTTACACTCGCTCCACCTACCAAAAGTTACAGAATGCCAAAATAATATTCTTAGTGCAGAGGTGACAATTACAGAAATGCTGTTTCTCCTCTGTTATTTGCCATATTTATTGAGCCCTTAAGTCAATGGATCCGCCAGAACCAAAATATAAAAGGCATTTCAGCCTTCGGGCTGGAACACAAATTGGCATTATTTGCGGATGATGTTTTGATATATTTAGAACAATCCTTACCTGAATTAATGTGGTGTCTTGAAGAATTTGGCTCGATGTCTGGCTATAAAATAAATGTCAAGTCCTCACCTTAAATTACACTCCTACCAAGGATATTATCCACAAATATTGCCTAAAATGGGGAGCTGACTCAATAAAATATTTGGGGGTATACTTACCAAAAAATCTAGCAAATTTGTTTAACATTAATTTTGGACCTTTGACCTCTAAATTAAAGGCAGATATAAGGAGGTGGAGTGTTATCCCATTCCTAAATTTAACTTCAAGAATTGATTCGATCAAAATGAATATTTTGCCATGTTTATTATATCTTTTCCAAACATTGCCCGTGGTAGTGACGACCCAGCAGTTTGTGGAATGGGACAAACTCATATCCAGATATATATGGAACGGCAGAAAGCCAAGGATTAAATATAAAACCTTACAACTCAAGAAAGAACACGGGGGAATGGGGCTTCCATGCTTGTTAGAGTATTATTATGCAGCCCAGCTGAGGCACCTTGTGTGCTGGTGCAATCCGAGCTACCTGGCTAGGTGGAAGGAGTTAGAGTTAGCAATGGTAGACAAGATCCCACTTCAATCAATTATCTCTGACCAAACACTAATCAGACATTTATTGGATAGAAGAAATCCGTTTATTAATTTGTCTCTAAAGATTTGGAAGGAAACTCAGAAACTGTGCAATATACAGAAAATAGCTAAATTATTAAGATGGTGTGCTTTTGATAGTGACTTTCCCCCAATGTGAGTGATAAGAGATTTGGTACATGGGCAAGAAAAGGGGGGACTGCTTTCTGTACTCTGATAGACAAGGGGGCTCTAAGGAGTTTTCAGTCTATGAGAGAAAAATACCAACTTGACCAACAAGATTTCTACAGATTCCTCCAAATGCGGCATTATTTTAGAACAATCATGAAGGACATTGACTTGATAAATTTAGAGGATGGATTAATGAAAATCTTTATATCTGCATACAAATCTGACCCCAGTACTAAAATAATTTCAAGGATATACAATTGTTTCTTAAATAGAAAATCAGGAGGGGCATTATAAATTAAGGAAAAATGGGATATGGAAAGTGGCGGAGCTCTTTCTGGGGAGGAGTGGCATACAATTTGCAAAGTACAGTGGAAAACTACAAGTTCTCTTATTTGGAGAGAATTCAGTTGGAAGAGTTTGGTTCGATTCTTCATTACTCCTCTGCAAAAGCGACACAGGACGAGTAACTCAGAATGTTGGAGACAATGTCCGGTCAACAATGCTGACCACTTTCATATATTTTGGTCCTGCTCTATACTCTCCACCTTTTGGAAGAATATCCACCAAACTTTAGAGGAGTTATTCAGAACTGATATCCCTTTTAGATTTGATGTTCTATATCTAGGGAATATCCCACAAAAGCTCTGCTCCCTGGATAGATCCCTTATGGTTATTCTGTTGGCTGCAGGTAAAAAAGCGATAACCCACAAGTGGCTGAAGCCCCAGGCTCCCTCGACTGAGGACTGGATAGACATTGTCCATCAAATATACACGATGGAGAAACTGACTGACATTCTCAGACTTCGCCAAGACATATTACAGTACATGGTCGAGGTGGCTCAAATTCATCAGGCCCCTGAGACAGGACTTTATATGAGATACTGTACATTTGTGTCATTCGGATATGACCATCCCTCCCAGTTGTTTTGTTTTATGTTGTACAGTTAAAAAAAAAAAAAAAAAAAAGAAATGGAAGAAACTCATGTAAAGTACCTTTCAGAATTACAGTACTTGAATAAGTGTATTAATCTTCTGTTAGTATATCTCCTTGTTGCTGTTTTGTGTTTGTTTTTGTAATTGACTCTGGCATATAAATAAAGGTTGAATGAAAAAAAAATATTTAAAAAAACTTTTGATGCATATTTATAAATAAACCTTATGCATTTGTTAAGTTAAGGGGAACTTTTACATAAACATAGTTTATTAAAGTAACATTTGTAATAAATCTCAATGCATACAAGGACAGTTCTGTAAGCTTATACATTAAAATATATTCATTGCAAATACACCATAGGTACTGCACCTTAAAATCTAGAGTTGTTCCGATATCAGTTTCGCTAATGGCTATGATACAGCCTAAAAAGCTGGCTCAGGTATTGGCGAGTCTATGCACCGATCACATATCATGTTCTGATATAAATTTGTATTGGGTGAAAGTAAATTAAAATGTTATGTCAAAAATGTAATCTTGTAAAATTTAGTTTTGGTGAGAAACTTGAAAAAATTAAGTTTCTTGATGTTTTCACACAATATAAAATAGATCTTAGGAAATTCTGACCGGTTTAACTTTTTTTGTTTTTTTAACGGTATTGGATTGGTACTCGGTATCGGCCGATACACAAGTATAAGAATAGGTACAGGGCAGGAAAAAATGGTATCGGAACCCCTCTTCTCAAAATGACAGGGACTTTAAATGTATTTGTACCATCAGCAATTCACACAACAGGGATACATCAGCAGGACCTGCAATTGCCAAGAAACCTGGGTAATGGTACAATTAAAACACATAAAGTTCAAACTATGAAGTGCAGTAAACCAAATAGTACTTCATATAATAGTACTAGAATAAAAGGGACAATGCTTTCCACTGTATTCAGTGACTTGTATCTTCATTTCAGTAATAGAACATTGACATTGAAAAACACCTTACAACCTTTTAGGTACATGAATACTTTAGCTTTTTTTCTAATTTCAAAATTAGCAAAAATTCAAAAGGCTTTCCAGTACACTAACTTAACTGGAATAAAAGGCACAAGGCTCACTTATGTATTGTACCACAGAACATCAATACATAAAGTTTACAAGGCTTTCCAGGGCTTATACACAGATTCAAAGAAATACATCCCATTTCTAATAAGCAAACAAAACTGCAATTGGAAGTTCAATGCCGTTATATGGGTAGCACTATCTTCCTCAAAACCAATATGAAAAAAGGTCAGACTAAATAAGAAGACAACTAAACCTTTTGCCAGTAGTAATAATAGTAGTAAAATAGTATGCAATCTCAATGCAAAAAAATGGCCACAGGGTCCAAGAGCACTTTCCTCCACCAAAGGCTCCATCCCTCCAACAGCAGATCTTAAGAAGAATCAAGATCACACATAATGACAGAGGCAATAGAGAAAGCCAAGAAAAAACCCCACAAACTAGTGAGTCACTAGTTGCTTCATTACAGTCATTTACCAGGTCATCAAAATGTAAATGGCCAACAAGCCAAAGAGTGGCTAGCTCAACTCTCCAGCACTGTCCGTGTGAGCTCACTGAAGCATCTTCATTTTAAGTGTTTGGACCTTTGGGGACAATTTCTTGCCATCCAAGTTCATCAACACCTTCTGGAAGAACTCAAATTCACATTTGGGGATAGCTCAGGTTGAGTGTGTAAATCAGACCAAAAAGCATGGCACATCCAAAGGAAATGCTTCTCAGATTGCTTAGCAGCTCCACTCCCTCGATCACCAGTCCAACATCCTCTGGCTGGTCCTCTTTATCAGCACCTTCTTTGCGAATGACATAAAGCCCCATGGTGGTCTGTGCGATCTCTCTCTCAGCTTCCCCGCTGTCTGTGTTCTGATGGTGAAAAACAAATTGACCATTCTGAGAGAAAGGAAACATGGCATGTTTAACACTGAAAGCTCACGCTAAAATTGTATTACTAACCAAGTACTCCTTGATAAAAGCGTTGCTTTCCTCATTGAGGTAGACACACAGACTTCTAAGGACACAGTCCCTCTTGAGCTCAATGTCCTCACTCTGCAAAAGAAGGCACAATAAAAGTGATGAGTTTTCCTGACATTGTTCATAATCCTCTTATTCTTAACCAAGGGCAATCTTTATTGACCCTTGACAGGAGGCATTTGTCATTATGACATGTTCTGGCAAATTAAAAACTAGCCTACACTTGCAACCTGTGTCAACAGCATCACAGCGCTAAATGCAACTTGTATTTCATTAGTAATACGCTATATGACAAAGGGATTAAGATAATATTATGTTTCTTTACAAACTGCCTAACAGAGCCACTAGTGTCTCACAGGCCGTAACTCACTTACTCCCGAGCCGAGGCCGGTGCCGCTTTGTACCGTTTCCCCGTCGATATTAGTTTTCCCCTGCCTAAACAATCCAAACCCTAACCACCGAGGGGGGGCACTGTCATTATGACAGAAGTGAAACACAATTCGACAGTGGAACAACGGCAACATTAAGGAGATCTTATTTCAGTAGAGGTGGGAGATGGGGAAAAGCCACACGGCGCACATTGCATTTGTTTACAACACATTAGTAACTTTGAATGTAGAATATCTCCACTTTTATGTTGGGACTTAATAAACCCAACTCCAGAGCAATTGTACAAATTTGTAAACAACTTTCTGGAACTGCATAAAAAAATTCCAGGTTTTCAAGGATATGGGAACCTTGTTAAAGTCAGTGTTACAAGGATTTTATTTTTTCACAAAACTTTACTTGGCTAAACAAGGCAGCCGTTTAATGAACTTGCCTTAGCTGTCGGAGTCAGATCTTCCTTCCAGCAGCCCCTCCTCTACTGCTGACGACCTTAATCATGTTGGGTGTGTATTTGTCAAGCTGTGCCAGAAGCGTGGCTTGAAGTGGGAAAGTCGTTATACGCAGGAATTCTGCATTTATCTGAAAGAAAATATATACATGGGATATCTAAACAAGTAACGAAAACTTTCATGCTCTAAGAGGAATTATTTTCTGAGTTGAAAAAAGGACAAACAGACACTTATAAAAAAGGAGACATAGCACTTGTGCAGCATATTTAAGTTGAATCGTGGCCAGCCAAAGTAGATCCCCATCTTCTTGAACCAATGTTCTGGTGTTTGAATTATTATTTGCTTTCCATATTTAGGGACAACATGAAGTCATGAAATAAGTTCTGAAGGAAACCAGTATTCCTTTATTTTCCGCTCACTGAGGCCTGTACGCATTCACCATCAACAAAACAAGATCACAATTTTCTAATTTGCAGCAACCTGCATCGTTGCCAAAATAATATATACGATAGTCCCATTGTTAAAGTGAGAGTGCACAGTCTCCTTTTAAAATCAGTCTCTGATAAACGTATTCTTAAGAAACGTTAAACATGAAAAACATTTTTGATTACAAAACATATTAATATAGAATAGAATAGCCTTCTCCCCAGGGGACAAACAGTATAGGCACATCATTGGGGCAAGCAGTTTTACATCGGTGGAGCAGTGTGCAAAATATCCATCATCAATACTCACTTCGCTCACTGTAAACAGGGCAGGCCATCTGTTCACAAACTGAGAAATCACAGGTGCGTCCTGGACAACCTCCTGACGTCTGATGGAGAAGGTTTTCTGCATTTTCTCCTTGATCACAGCCTCATTGTTTCTCTTTTTCACCTCCGTCAGGAGAGATACCCTTTCATCCTCAAGACTCTCTTTTGTTTCCCCGATAGGGAGGGATGGGAGGAAGATGACCTCTGCCTTTCTTGTTTTTTTAATGTTTGCAGCTGCTTTCTCTTGACCCTTGCGCTTGTTTTTAAGAGCGTTTACACTGACCTCAGGGTGTCCAATCTTGTTGAGCTTTGTGCGAAAATTGGCAACCTTAGTCTTTAGATACTGTTTCCATCCCTCATGTCCGGCACGAGTTCCTCTTTCCCTCAAGCATGGATGGGTGTGCACCAAGACCTCAGCGGCCTCTTCAATTTGGGAATCACTGGGAGATGCCGTGTATTTGAAGATCTCTTCAGCCATGGCTTCAAGGATATCTATTCTTAGCTTTGGTGGAAGGGTAAGAAGAGTGCCATTTGCTGTGAATTCTGCATTTGGTCTTTGGAACTGAATTGGAGATTGGAGGCCAAGAACAGGTTCTTGACTCTGGAGCTGGATCTAAAACAGGGGTCTCAAACTTGCGGCCCGCGGGCCAATTGCGGCCCACTAGACGATATTTTGTGGCCCCCACCTTAATATGAAAGTTTAATGTTAGTGCGGCCCGCGAGTTTTATATGAATGGCACTTTACAGTGTTGTGTGCGGAGCTGAACGAACCTACCAATCACGGTGGGGTATATGGCTCTCGGGGCGGGACATCGACCGGGCTTGATGCAAGCAGAGAAACATTTCTCAATGAGTGACAGTTACAGCAGCGTTGCCATGGAGAGTTACAGCAGCGTTGCCATGGAGAGTTTTCTTCCGTGCCTGGCTGGCTGCCTCGTTTCTATGAGGCAAACGCGGACATTCGTCCCAGCGCGCTGCGTTCACAACACCTCCAAAAAAATGTTTTTTAAGTTGCTGCCCAGCGGGACATTATACGTATATATGTCTCTCTCTGACAAAATAAATCAAAGTGATGCGTACGCGGCGAGATAAAAGAAAAGTAAGAAAATAATGTAGCCTAATGTGGTCTGCAGTCACATACCGACACCTGTCCGTCGGCAATAACAGTCCCCGATAAAGCAGAAGAGCTGCTGAGTTTGTGTCCAATGCACGGCCGCACCACAGCCAAGGATATATTTCAGGAGCTGTGCGAACAGACTGGTGGGCATCACCACGGATGGAGCCCCGTCTATGACCGACTGGTAGCGCTGGTTCAAAGAAAGTCAGAGGAAAATGCAGATCCAGCAGTCGTTCTGCACTGCATCGTACACCAACAGGCACTGTGCAGCATGTCATGTCTGTTGTCCTGAGATGTATCAGTTACATCAGGTCCAGGAGTTTACAGCACCGCCAGTTCAGGGCCTTTTTACAACATATGGTGATGTACTTTACTTTAGTAAAAGTACATCATTTAGTAGTGTCCTGAAGAGATTTTTTGACTTAAGAGCAGAAGTGAAGAAATTCATGGAAGATGACAGAATGGATGTTCCTGAACCTGATGATCCAGGGTGGGTTATGGACCTTGCATTCCTAGTGGACTTAACACAGGAGCTGAACATCCTTAACCTGAAGCTCCAGGGCCCTGGTCAGCTTATCACTGCAGCTTATGAAAATGTGAAAGCTCAGCTTTCTGTAAAATATCTCAGCCATTTCACAACATGCAGGTCTCTCGTGGAGGAGGGCACAGCCTTCAGTGGTGGTGAATATGCCTGTGCTAGTGAAAACCTTCTGCAGGAGTTTGATCAGCGTTTTGCTGACTTCAAGGCACGCTGTGACACTTTCCAGCTGTTTGCTGACCCCTTCTCAGCTGATGTGGAGAGTGTCCCAAGTATGTTGCAAATGGAACTTATTGACTTGCAGTGCAACAGTGATCTAAAAGCTAAATTCAGAGAGGCACAGGGAAAAGCAGACATGACTGGACAATTCATGAGAGAATTACTTCCATCCTTCCCTGAGCTGTCAAAAATGTTCAGTCGGGTAATGTGCCTTTTTGGAAGCACGTATCTGTGTGAAAAACTTTTCTTGACTATGAACTTTAATAAATGCAAGTACTTAGTGATGCCCATGTTGAAGCTGTACTCAGAGTTTCTACTGTAACCTTGATCAGGGCAAATGTTGCTCAGCTGTGTGAGCAGAAGCGCTGCCAGGTCTCTGGCAAGAAATAGAATAAAGCACAAATGTATTCAGGGATTGTATGTGTTGGTTCAGTGCAATGTTTCAATAAGTTATTAAAAACATGGAAATAAAAAAGTAAATTTTCAAAAATATTGCGCTTTCTTGTAGTGCTTGAACGTTGAAGTGGCCCTCCTATGAGACGACAATACCAGCAGTGGCCCCAAGCCAAATTGAGTTTGAGACCCCTGATCTAAAATGATGGTGTCTGCACCGCCAGTCGAGTAGTCAGAAGACAAACTGTCTCGGTCAAGAGATGGAGAGTCGAGGGAGTTTGCAGAAGACCTTCCTGGAGTCACAGAGCTGTGGGACGTTGTGGCTGAAGATAGTGGCGTGCTGCAAGATGGTGGAGTCACTGGAATGGTGGGGCTATTTTTTTCACACCAAAAAAAGATCACTTTCAGAGTGTCCCTGTCTCGAATATCACTGGTTGACATAAGATTGAGATATTCATTTCCAAAGTCTGCATCCTTGTATTGAAGCCTGAAATGCTGTTCCAGTCCAAAAACAGTCTTTATCTCAAGGACAAGTTGATCCACAGGTGCTGGTATCCCTGACATGAGGGTAAGCTTTCTGGCGTCATCTCCATCAAAAACAACCCTCAGGTGGACAGGGCTTGACATCTTTCAATGTATTCTAGGGAACAAATACAGGATACATAAGTTAGATCCATTATTGCAGCTTCGTATTACAATTTCAACTAATGGATAGTTTCATCATCAGTTAATCTGAGGTTCCCATTGGGTCACTCAAAACTGTGGAACTTGAGCCTAGGACTCCCTTGTTAGTTTGCAATGGCTGTATATTCAGTGTAGCCTGCAGGGCACATTTTCTATACTAGGCATTTAGGCAAATTTAAGTTCACTGGATTGTGAATTAGCTGAAACTGCATGCCCATACAGTATTTACTGTCATCTTTCTGTATTGTGATAGATTGAATGTCTTAAAAAAATAAACCTTAACATTTCCATTATAAATCACAACAAAAATGTAAGATAATTCAAATAAAATTCCGATGATTGCCTAATAATCGTCATGCGATTATTTGTTATAGTAGTACAGTTGTAGTAGGAAAGAAAAGTCACATTATAGACCTACCTTAAACAATGATGTGTCTTTTCAAGGTAACCATCCGTCTCACACCTACAGTGTAGTCACAAAGTGGATAAGCATCGGCCAGGTCTTCAAAATCAACAAGGGCAACCTCTCTATTAGGAGATATGGTCAACTCATAAGCTCTGAAGTGCTCATGATACCACGCACATAATATTCTTACAACAAAGCTCAAACTGTTTTTAACAATGCACATTTGAAGAATTTCTGCAAACTCAGGCAGACCACCAGTTGAACCATAAGGAATTAGCATGCCAATTCTGTAAGGGATTCCTTTGTTGGTTACATTTTTGGCAAGATGCACCTCATTCATCTTGGGGTATTTCTGCCTGAGGCTTGCCACTACTTCCTTGTTCAGTATATCCACTGGGAGTGTGGAAACATTTGCAACTTCTAATGTGGAATTGAGGTTGGATGCATTGATATGATATGGAGGGTAGCCCTGAGTAACGTGAAGATAAGATAAATTCTTAGTAAAAACACACTCTCCCTTTACTCCACAACAGATGGTTGAATTCTCCCTTGCAAATCTAATGTGCCTCTCATGTATGTCTTTGGTTCGAAGGTTAAATTGACCTGACTGGACAGCCTTAGCCTGAATGTCTGATTTCTCACCTGTACAAAACCTGCAGAAGTAGACACCAGAAAAGCTTTCAATGAAACCTGCTATTCCATGAGCTCCTAAATGATCTGCAATAACCGACTGGACTGTGCCTTTCACAAACTCTCCTAGACCTGAAATAAAAACACCATGCGTCTCTAAAATACACTACACTACACTAATACACTGTGCAATACAATAGTTAGAATAGTTTCTGTCTGTATATATAATATTTCAGTTACTGTGAATTCTTTACTGTTTTTTTACTGTTTTTTTATTGCTCATCTGCTTATTTATAATACTTATTTTTGATCTTGTTTTTTTTTTTACTATGTCTCTTGTTTGCACTATCCTCTATGCTGCTGTAATCCTGTAAATTTCCCCGCTGCGGGACTAATAAAGGATTATTTTATCTTATCTTATCTAATAACCAAATCCTGTAAAAGGGGCTCTAAGATTTGTCCATACCCATACACCTTTACATCAGTAGTCTTGCATAATACAGCCAAGTAGATGGAAGAAAGAGCTGAACGAGATCCAGGTGGTAAATTATTCAAAATCCAGTATACACCATGAAGTTGATGAGTTTTTCTGGACGTGCCTAAGGGGTTGCAAACCTCAAAGTCATCAACGTACACGGATATAGATATTCTCAAATCCTCACCAGTGAAAAAACAATTTTCTAAGATAAATGCCATCTCTTATTGATTTGTACTGCACTGCACTTGGGGTATTGTCCTGTGTCCTGTGGGTATGGGTTACACTTTCTAAAATGTCACTGTTACTTAACAGATGCTGCAGAGAACGCAAAATAGGAATATACTGAAATGTCCTATTGGTCTTAGGATCAAGGATGTACTCAACTGGGCTCACCACATTGAAGTGCTCTTTGTAATAGCGTTTCCTTTTGTAAGCTGTAGCCAGGGGGCCATCTTTTGCAAAGGCTTTGGCCAAAGGATTGGACTTGCACACTTCTTGAGCAAGTTCTTTGACAACTGACTCATCAACTTCAATACTATAGTTTTTAAGAATGTTAGACAAGCTGTTAAAGCTGATCGGAACTGATGGGGAACTTAACAAATAGCGCAATTCATGCAGTAATTCATCAATAGCTGTGGTTGGCACAAACAAAACATGTTCCAACTTCAATATAACCGAAGCAAGATTTTTCTCAATAACCTTGGGAAGATCATCAATACTGAAATAACCATTTGCATCTAAAAAAAATTCAGATTCTACATCTGCGCCTGCAGCACAAGTAGCAACATTATCAACAACAGAACTGATTCCTGTAACCCAGCAAATACTTTGACAATCTCAGCTTTAAAATCAGTAAGTATGGGGATTATGTTTCCTATTTTTGTGGGAATGAAATGTATTGTAGATGTTAGTTTGAAACCCACACCCTTTAAACATGCACGTTACAGTTTCATGTCTTCGTCAATGTACATTTACATGACAGAAGTAACCACGTTCATTTGAAAGTTCATGACATTAACACAATTCACATGTAAATGTAGATAACTCAGGTGGCTCTGAATATGTTTTACTTTTGTGGGTATGGTATATATGACTCAAAAGACTGTTCCATAATCTAAAAGTGCAAGGACAGTTAGAGTACGGACAGGGATGTCGGAACCTGTTCCCATGATGGCCATGTTTAAGCAATTCATACCTACTTCCTACTGATTTTCCACACACCTTACATTCCCATACGCCCATTCACATATTCCACCTAAAACAGAAAAAAAGAACAATCTCAAGATAGAGCCAACATTTTAGCAGAAAAGTATGGCTTCGTTAATATCAATGCCATCATGTGTTTTGTTATTCACCTAACTTTAGAGGTTGCCTATACAAGATGTGCTCTACTTTGTTGATGTTGCCCCACAGTGCTGTACCTGTAAGAAATGGAAAATAATACAAGGTTAGTTTTCAACCCGGATGAGAAATAGCCAGTTGCAGAGGGGTGTCTGTGTGTGTGGTCGAAACTGTCTGATCTTGCAATGTAAATGGTAAATGGACTGTACTTGTATAGTGCTTTTCTAGTCTTCCGACCACTCACGCTTTTACATTACTAATCATTCACACACTGATGACAGGGGCTACCATGCAAGGTGCCACCTGCACATCAGCATCTATCTACATTCACACCCATTCATACACCGATGGCACAGCCTTCGGGGGCAACTCGGGGTTAAGTGTCTTGCCCAAGGACACATCGACATGGGGTACATCCCAAGTCTCTTAATTGCCTCCTTGATTCCCTCACTTGCGTCGTTTCCTTGCGTCTTAGTCCCTCCCACCAGGGATGCATGGAGAGACGCAAGGAAACCAATCGAGGAGAGAGGAAGCGAGGAAATGTGTTTTAAGAAACATGAGACGTCCTTTCCTCTGTAGCGTCACGTGAAGCGACGTCCGTTTCTGATGACGGCGGCCGCTGATCAGCTGTCAGTCGACTCTAACAGCTGGAGAGACTTTTGATTTTGTGTCTGCACACATGATCACTGTACTAATATTAATAATGAAACAAAGTAATCATCACTGTACTAATAATAATGACACAAAGTAATCATCACTACTAATATTAATAATGACACAGAGTAATCATCACTGTACTAATATTAATAATGACACAGAGTAATCATCACTTCCAGAGTAGAAATGTATTTCTCTCTGCAGCCTGTTACCTGTTTAACAAACTGCATTGAGTATTTAAACTATGTTCTGTGTATTTATACTGTGCTCTGTGTATTTATACTATGTTCTTAGTATATTTTACTATGTTCTGTGTCCTTCTCATAAGCACAGGACTGATTTCTAACGGCGGAATGCGTTTGTCTTATTTATTAATTATTAAAGGTCTATGTTTTGAAATTCGGATTGTGATAAATAATCCATTGTGATAAATAATCCAGAATATGATTATGGTGTCTCCTAAACACTGGAATTGATTTATTAGGCTCAATGTTTCGGGGTAAATTGGAATTACATAACTCATCAAACCGACACTCAGGAACTGTCAGCCTCACGGGACTGAATGGAAATGACAAGACATTATGTATAAAGTGTTTTTACTGACAAACAGACTCCAACTGCAACTCTTTAACTTTCTTGGATTTTTCCATCTGTTTAATCTGTGATCTGTCCTCACTCTGGTATAAAAACTCCAGTGATGATGAGCTATATCAGATCAGTACGATCGGCTGCAGCATCCAATCAGATAACTTATTAACGATGAGGGGGCGTGTCGGCCCTCAAAACACTTCCTGGAAGGATGATCTTGTGCATCCTCGCTCATGGCTCCTCGGAGATCCCTCCTCGCTCCTCGATGCCAAAGTAAGAGCTTTAGGACGGCTGTCAATATGGCGCCGCAGAACGACTTCCGGTTCAAGCGAGGATCGAGGAGTGAGGAAACGACAAATAAGAGACTTGGGATGCACCCAGGGATCGAACAGCCGATCCTCTGATTGGAGGACGACCCTGCTCTCCACTGAGCCACAGTCGCCACCATGTACCATTTTATGTTAATCTATATTTATGTTTACTGTCAATAGGCCAAATAACATTCATTGCATTTGAAACCCTAACACCAACTGGGAATGAACCGGATGCTAACTTCACATTACTTAAAGCTGCAGTTATCATATTTTCATGTTAACCATGGATCAAATGATTATGTCGTACGTGTAATTTGCTACACATTCCTGAAAACACAAGCATAATCCTCTTGACTGCATATATTTTCATTAGATCATGAGAAAAGCTAATCTTAGCATTACATGTTTTTTTACAGTTTGAATCGTTGCCCTGTTGAACAGCTCAGTGGGCTCCATGACGCGGCCTGAAGGGCAGTAGCCTAACCATTGGTAGCCGAAGGGCGTTCCGCCTCGGGGCATCAGCGAAACGAGGCCTATTATCGGACGCTAGTCGCGATGGGGACCGCAGTGTACTACAACCAGTGGTGTTAGCGTCTCATCATGTAAACTGTGTTGCTAGCTAGTGCTTAGCCGGATAGCAAGTGCTAGCGAACCATGATGAGACTAGCCAGATAGTGGATGTCATCTCTACTGTAATACCTGTAAGAATACTGTCATCTCTACTGTAATACCTGTAAGAATACTGTCATCTCTACTGTAATACCTGTAAGAATACTGTCATCTCTACTGTAATACCTGTAAGAATACTGTCTGTAATACCTGTAAGAATACTGTAATACCTGTAAGAATACTGTCATCTCTGCTGTAATACCTGTAAGAATACTGTCATCTCTGCTGGAGGTCCTCTGCTTGTCATCTCTGGCAAATGATTAATACCTGGAAGCACAGCTCCTCTCTTTGGAAGTGCTAAATCACATAGCAGGACATTTAGCATTCTCGGACACTGCTAAACTAAATTATATAATTGGCAAAAGAACTATATCCGTCTTCGTAATACAAATTCTTCTGAAGTAACATATTGCTTAACACATCACTTCAGATGGCAAATGATTGGACTTACCTTGTAACTTTGTCCATTATTTTTTCGGTCAGAATCTGGTCAGATTGCCAAATCCACGCGCAGAGCTCACGAGTCACGTCGGTGAAGTGACGTTTCCTCACTCTCGCACATTCCTTTTGGGCTCCAGTAGTAAAGTTAGTAAAGTAAGTAAGTCAAGTTTATTTGATTCGTTTACATTCAGTTTATGCTAAGCATATTTATATTAAGTTCAATTTTTTGGATCAATAAAGTTTTGATTTTATCTATTTTAGTTACACTTTACTCAAAAATATTGCTTCATATTTATGATGGCCAAGAATCGTTTTTTTGAGTGCACTTCAAAATATTACAAAATATTAATTGTTATCTGTAACCAAATAATACATATTTTATCATTGAAAAGGAACATCACCCTCTCATAGTACATAAATAAATAAAAAGGTCTTGAGTATAATATGTACAGACAGAAAAACACACAAAATCAATGACAACGTACTGAACATAAATATTGAGTTCATATCTTCATAAGATAATCCTTTATTAGTCGGGAAAATTTGCAATTGCATATTGTTTGACCTCTACATATTCTCTAAATATTTTAAGTCATTGCTCAGAAAATGAGACTCCAAACACTGAAACACACATCAGCTTTAATCCTGCGTTTTGTTGGTTGGTTCAGATTACATCACACTGATGCTGTTGAGTCGAGCTGGACTGATATTATTTGTCAATATTAGCTTATTGCAGATATATAGGTTTAAACATATTGCAGATATATAGGTTTAAACATATTGGCTGATGAATAACAATAAATGGAAGTGAAGAAATGTCATGAGGTCATTCATAAACAGTGTCTTCATGGTTTGTCCTCCAGAGAGCACAAGTTCATATTTAAACTGTGAAATGTCACACTTAGCTCGTATCTTGGTCACAAAAAACAACTAATGGATCTGTATTAAGTTTGTTTATTTTATATGTTTACATTAAAAATACTTTCAAGTGAAATATTTACAATTTTAAACTATATTGACGTCAGTATCGGCCTCAAAAATCCAGCATCCGTCTGGCAGTACTGTTGAAGTATTTAATGTATTAACAGGAAATAGATTTATTCTTGGACAGATTTGTAACCAGTGCATGAATTTTAAACACAGAAATATGAAAAACGTGACTTCCGGTTGGTTACAGACAAGATGGCAGGCTGAACTTTTGGCTCCCGTGGGTTGTCGTATTTTTGACCCCCCGAAAACTGTGTTAAAAGTATGAAGGGGGGGAACAAAAGCAAAGGTAAAGGGACGCAAGATAAACCGGTGAAAGATTCACACCGTGCAGAACAAGCCGAAGACGACATGCAGGGAGAAGAAGCCCAACATGGCGGCGACTCAACGACGGGAACGGTGCGCACGGGAATTTAGGCTATAAGTAAGCAGATCAGTGACCTCAAATCAGAACTAAAACAAGACCCGAAAACGTTCAAGGATGAAATCAAAAGTGATATGAGAGCAGAGTTTCTCGAGTTTAAACACGACGTCAATCAGCAGCTAGCTACAAATATGCAAGCCATGCAGGAGCAGATTGAGAAGATGAACGAGATGGAGAGCCGGGTCGATGACACAAAAACGTGGAGTGCGGAGGCTAGCTACTCTGCTACAAATGGTACAGGTTCAGCAGAAACTCAAGGACAAGTTGAACGACATAGAGTCAAGAGCCAGACGAAACAATCTGCAGATCCACGGCGTACAAGAGGGCGTGGAAGGTTAGTCGGCGGCGGAGTTTGTTGAAAAACTCCTCCGAACCGAACTCAAACTAAACTGTGATGTGGATTTACAGATACAACGCGCCCACAGAGCCCTTGCACCGAAACCTGGCCCCAACTCGCCTCCGAGATCCTTTATAGTTCATTTCCAGCAATGCAGCATTGAGGAGATGGTTGTCCAAAAAGCCTGGTGACAGAAAATCATGATTGAAGAGAAACGGCTGTATTTTGACCATGATTATACGGCCACAGTTCTTCAACAGCGCAAGGCATACGCCAACATCAAAAGGGCTCAAAGATAAAGGTGTCCGTTTCCAGACGCCCTTTAATAAGATGCGTATCCACCAGGACAGTAGTGAATAAGAGCACATGGTAAATACTCGGTCCCTAATATACTGTATTATATTCATGTGCTGACTAGCGGGGGTAGTGAGAGTTCAGCTCTGCCAACGAACTCACATTTAAGTAAGAGACAGCCTGTAACGGACTAATTGGGAGGGGGCCCTTTCTCTGTGAGAGGTATTTCCCCCCCTCAACTCAAACTGAGGAAAGTCCTGTTATTTCATGGTTCTAATGCTTGTTCTAAGCCGTTCTAGGCTGGTTGATGTGTTTCAGTTGTTACCTAAGGTTCTTAAGGTCAGCTTGTGGGAGCATAATGGTGAGAGATCTTTTCAGTTTAGTTTTTCATGCAGCCTGATGAGATAAAGCTAATGTCCTTAAACGTGAATGGATCGGGAAATCCAATTAAAAGATCTAAGGTAATGGCCAAATTGAAAAAAGAGAAGATGGATATAGTGTTTTTGCAGGAAGCTCATCTTTCTCGACAAGAACATGAGAAAATTTAGCGATTTGGTTTAAAAAATACTTACTATAATTCATACGTGCAAAGTCATAGAAGAGGGATAGCTATTCTTGTATCTAAAAAGATTAAGTTTGAATCCTACAAAGAAATAAAAGAAAAGGATGGCAGATATCTCATTGTAAAGGGAAGGATTGAAAAGGATATAGTAACGTTAGTACATTTGTAGCGACCAGCCGTCGGACGCATTACATCATCACCACCTGACAAGAGTTCATTCATATTCACAACAGCCAACGCCCACAATCAACCAATCATCCAATCACAGCCCTTAAACAAACCGCATAGTTTGAATACTCACCTCCACTGAAATCTAGAGTCTGTTGGTCTCTGGGCCACGGTAACAACCGGAGGGGAGTTTTTGAGTTGTCTTTTTTTTAGCGATACTGGATTGGACTAAACTGTTTGTGTTTGTGAAAAACACCAAACGGAATCAATACCCAGTGGACTGAACTTTGAGATTGTGGGTCACACACTCAACCCATATCTACCCTAATTGTTTTTCTCCCTTGTTTGAATACATGTCTTGAAGTGGAACTGAGTTGTTGTCTATTTGTTCATGCAGCAATGTTTTTTGGTGACATATTTCGTTACTACTGGGTATTTATTGTATTGTTTTGTATGGTTTGACTGACCTATTTTCTTTCCATTTATAATTATTATTTGTCAGACCTGACTCTGACTGGCACCCCTCTTTAATAAAAAAAAAATCAAGACCATTACAAATGTATATGCGCCTCCTGATAGTTACAAACTATTTTTCAAATCATTATTTGATGTTATTGCACTGGAAGCTGAAGGTATATGCATATGTGTCTAAAGAAAAATAAGAACAAGTTAACAAAAGTTAACCGATGCAACCGATGTCTCTGATCATAGTGCACTGCATTTGACAATTCACCTAGATGGAAGGAGGCGGAATACGGGGTGCAGGTTAAATATAGGATTGTCAAATAACAAAGCAGCGACAAAACAGATTAAATTGGAAATTAAAGAATATTTGAAATTTAATGACAATGGTGAGGTGGATCCGTCTATACTCTGGGATTCATTAAAGGCTGTGATACGTGGCAAATGAATTGCTATAACAGCCTTAAATTTAAAAAAGAAGATCAAGGAGTAGACTTGTCAAATGTAGAGTAACAACATCAAAACAACAGAGATCCAAAACTATTAGAGCATATACAACAATTAAGGAAACAGATTAATGATTTATTAGAGCAAGATGTTGAGAAGAAGGCACGATTTTACAAGCAGACATATTATGAGTTAGGTCCTAAGGCAGCCAAGTTACTTGCCCGACGTTTACGTGAACAACAAGTGGATCGTACTATTCATAAGATACGGGACGCAGAGACAAATCAAATATCACCCAGAAGAAATAGAAACTATTTTCCTAAACTGTTATAAACATTTATATACAGAAACCTCTGATACTAAAGAGGAAGTAATGAAAAATGTTCTTAATAAATTGGATTTACCCTGTATTGGCAAAAGACAGAATGATTTCATTATAGCAGACATCACATTAGAAGAAATAAATAAAGCAATTGGTAACTAGTTTAAATAACTCAATTAGGATTTAGAAACCCTTAAATTAGTATAAAAGAACGATAGTACTCGAACTTAACACTATTAGTTTACCTAACAGAAATTGACATAGGACTTAAGTTTGACGCCACCCTATTTTGGAAAAACAGGTAAAACTTCAAAATGTGATATTTATCAATTATCAATTATATCTTAATCTCAGGGTTGCTACGGAGTTCTTCTCAAGGTGTACATTGTCCTATTGCTTCATATACACACACAAATTAAACTACTAAACATAAAATAAACAGAATAAAGGGAAAGAATAATGAACCCCAACTAATTAAAAGGATTAAATGTGACCAGGTAGAATCAGTGACTCATATCATTGACTGATTAATCAATTTAGTCGATTGACGTTTTACATTAAATTTAGTTTGAATGATTTAGTTCAAGCTGAGAGTTCGAGAAGCACCAGGGAAGATTGTGGAGCATCTTTATATTAGTTTAAGTTAAATCTAATTCAGATCTTTTGGTCTAAGATATTTATATGTAAGATTATTTTATAATGTGACTAATGTGATTTATTTGGTCTAGTAACATCAAACTCGTTTACATCTGGGAATGGTGTTGTTTCACCTGACGGCTCTGATGGGCAGATTGGAGGTAAAGCTGCATGGAATGGCGGCAGTTACTCTGAAGGCCTCTGCATCTGGTTGGATGATTGTAGTTGGTTGAATCACACTCTTCCATCTCTTGCTCAGTGGCAGTTGATTCGGCTTTCTCTGATGTTTTCGGAACCTGGTCGTCTTCTTCATTGAGGTTCGGCTTGAACCGTTCTTCCTCGTCTTCATCTCTCTCGGCACGAGGATGAGTCGTCTCTTCACCCCCCTTTGTAGCAGCAGGGGACGTTAGGGCATCTTTGCCAGTTTAGGATATGTTGCGCTCAATAGTTGCTGGAGTTAATCTTCAGCACATTGATGCATCGCAGGTCGGAGCTGCATGGCACATTAGACGACATAGGAGGGCCGTAGTTAGACCTGGAACGGAATACCAGAGAAGAGGCAGAACCGGCAGAACCACGAGGAAGAGATCTGGGGTGCAGGATTCAAATTCAATCAATCATATTTGTAGTATTTCAGAAACCAGGTGGAGGAAGGCTTCTTCAGGTAATTGCTTCTTAGGCCGGCTGGAGGTCCTCTCAGCCTATGGAGAGGTCTCTGCTCACAGGGCCTTCAAGCCTGCAGACGGACAGAGACCACGGAGACGGACAGAGACCACGGAGGAGACCACCCTTCAGCGTCAACGTCCAGAGTTGTGTTCTGTGGAAGAGAGGAGAGAGTGAGGTCCTCTGACGTCTCCTTGCTTTATCTTCTTGAGTAAGGGGGGCAGTTCTATTGCACCCCTCCCATCTTAAGAACTATCTTGATTATTTCCTTTAACCGTACTTTATGGAATTAATACTGGTTACTTAAAAAGTCGTTTTACCTCTTTCATATTTGAACTCGGTGCTATCTCAGCTGAAGAATGATACCAAATAGTTTGACATGAATCATTGAATGAAACCTGATCAATTAAATACTGAATGAATTAAACAATTACACAACATAGATGGACATTGTTATCATGGCACAGACAGAGCTATGCAGATATACATGTATGTGTTCCTATATGCATAATAAATGAATGGATAACATTCATCTCAACATTTCAGCACATCAGTGTCCTGTGTGAATGAGGATGATAAGTTTTGGAGAGAAGTCAAACAGGATCTTCAGAACAATGAAAGCATCACAGCACTCTTCACACATAAACATTTGTGTGTTCATCTAAAACATATCCACCACAGTTACACTTTAATACTTCTGCTGTTGGCTTTTTCTGGTTAAATCAATATTGGTAACACAAATTTAAATTTATACGCAGACACACACACATCCACATGCGTGCATTACCACTGTCACATATACACCGGTAGGATCTGGTGATGTGATGACATAAGAGACATTATAACCAGTAGAGTCTCCTTCACTGTTTATACTGAGGAAGAGGTTCTTTGGTTCTCTGGTTGGGTTCCATCACTGGGTGAAACACTGCAGATCAACCAGCACCATCCACAAACACGCTACGTGAACTGGACACCCTAAATCTCCCGTAGGAGTCAGTGTAATGGTTGTCTATCTGTGTCACTGCTGGGGATAAACTGGACTCCAGCTCTGGCCCAGTGTGAACTGGGATTGACTCCAGTCCCCCTCCACTCCCAGCAGGATAATCTGGATGTGTAATGGATTGATGGGGTTAAATATATGTAGCGGAGTCATTGATTCCACTTGTCATCACTAACGGGTGTGGCACGAGCGCCCTCTGCTGGGCCCCTGCAGACTTGAGCGGTGCGCCCCGTGTTCATTTAGCAGTCTGCTGTCCGCTGTCTCCATGGTAGGAGGTTAATATGTAACAAGCTCCGTTTTAATATCGAGACACATTCATCTTTTGTTCGTAGAATTGTATTTTCGAGATGTTATATGCTAAAGATGATTACTTATGCTTCAAAGTGATAACTGTTAGTAATTTGTTAAGTTCACCACGTTATGTCACTTGCTATCTTAATAAGAAATGTCAGTTAGCTAAAATAATTGTTTCTTTGCTTTGGCAGTTCCCGGAGCTTGTTGCCGCGAATCGGCTGTGAGAACCCTCATTTTATTATTATTATTATTATTTTATTATTATATTACCAGAATAAACGGCCGGTTGGAGCCAAAAAGGAGTGAGTGTGCCTGGATAAATTACACAACATATATATATATATATATATATATATATATATATATATATATATATATATATATATATATATAGATGTCAGTACAACGTTTATTTTCCAGTTGTGTAAATAGTTTACTTGTATATTTCTTTAAATTTTTAATTATGATAACCAATCTGAAGCAAATAATAATAGTATTTTACAATAATAATAATAATCAAGAGTATGTTTCACAATATCTTTAGATCTGATTTGAAACATTATTATATTTAAATATTAGCCTGGATTCTAAAAGGGTTGTGTGATGTTTGAAGCGTCTCAGCTGGTAGAAATCTACTAGATTATATTCCCTGATAGTATTTTGGGACAAGGAAGGTTTTGTTTTGTAGGAAACAGTGATGCTCTAAATCACTTCTAGTGTTGGGTTTGGAATGATCTGTTGAACAGAACACATCATAAGAGTCACTCTGAGAAGCTGTCCTGCTGAACATCAGGTGCAGGTGAGAACCGCTAGGGGGAGCACCTCACCACCTCCACTCTGTAGCACATCTACAGCTCATTGGAGGGGTTGTTTGTGGGCGACATGATGATCAGGACAGTTGTCAATCACAGAGCAGCCAAACAGAACACAACAACAATAAGAGTACCTGATGTGTAGCTGGCAGTGTGACCTTTGACCTCCCACAACATGAACACGTTTCTGCACGTCACATGACCTTAGCCTACAAATCCTTGAAGAAGACCCGAGCAGCAGGAGGTAAACATACTCCTTCATATGAGAACATGAGGATAAAGGCCCGCGTGCCCTCTCTCCTCATCCTCTCACAGGCTGAAACAGCATCACTTTACTTTCCCTTTCGTTGACAACCTGCGTGGAGCAGTTCTACCTAGCTACTAGTGACGTAGATGCTCAGCTTAAATTCCCATTGGCTCAGATAGGGTTGAAGTCAGCGATCCTCGTTGTCTCTCCTTCATTTCAGTCCTGATCCTTGAGCTGAACAGACTTCATGACTTTATCTCCGTCAGAATAAAAAGAAACGGAACCTCAGGTGGGACATCTCACTATGGAGCCGAAGACTGTGACTCTCCTGATGATAATAAGCCTTCATGGAGCGACGGCAGGTCAGTTAACACTTTGTTTTATAAGTAGTTTGATTGTAAAAGAAGAAATACTTCGTGTCTGTATGTACTGTATTTATCAGTTTAAGGTTCTGTTGATAGTCTTCGATGTTTACATCCAGGATTTCCTCGTTGACTGTAGAAAAATGATAGAAAAAGAAACAAACGATCTTAAAGTCCACGTTAGTAAATCCTTTATTTTATAACATCAGGAGCATTAAGAGTGAAAGGGTGTGAAGCTGAAACGTCAGCGTGACGTCAGATTAATAAAGACCATAATATGAAAACATGGAGTCATGTCCTAAACTGTATGCAGTGACCTTTTTCATTTATATATTTAAGTTGTTCATGTTTTATATTAAATGTGTGCTGTGTTAATGCAGTGCTTTTTACAATACGACTGTCATTTTATGAATTATGTAAATATTTTGTATTAGTTATTTTCATTAATTAGACATAATGCACATATTCATACAGTCAGGAATCACGTCGGTTCATTTCATCTCTCCAGGAGGCTGTGCACTTTTACTTTTATCAACAATCAGTTGATGGTTGTTTTCCCGCTGAAGCTAAACTACTTCCTGCTTTGTTGGTACAATATTTAATTTCGTCCACTAATAAACTCAATTACTGACACTTAATACATTACTCATGAATTATCTTCATTTTTCAATCACTTCAAAATATTACAAAATATGAATTATCTGTTACCAAATAATACATGTTTTATTATTGAAAAGGAACAAGAAGAAAATAATATTATACATCACCCTCTCATAGTTCATAAATAAATAAAAAGGTTTAGAGAATAATATGTACACACAGAAAAAGACACAAAATCAATGACAACGTAATAAACATAAATATTGAGTTCATATCGTTATATTGTTTGACCTCTACATATTATCTAAATATTTAAAGTCATAGCTCAGAAAATTATGAAACTTGACTCCAAACACTGAAACACACATCAGCTTTAATCCTGCGTTTTGTTGGTTGGTTCAGATTACATCACACTGATGCTGTTGAGTCGAGCTGGACTGATGCATCAGCCGGCGATATTAATTGTCAATATTAGCTTATTGCAGATATATAGGTTTAAACATATTGGCTGATGAGTAACAATAAATGTAAGTGAAGAAATGTCATGAGGTCATTCATAAACAGTGTCTTCATGGTTTGTCCTCCAGAGAGCACAAGTTCATATTTAAACTGTGAAATGTCACACTTGTATCTTGTTCGCCAAAAAACAACAACTAATGGATCTCTATTAAGTTTGTTTATTTTATCTGTTTGTATTAAAAATACTTTCAACTGAAATATTTACATTTTTAAACTATATTGACGTCAGTATCGGCCTCAAAAATCCACCATCCATCCGGCAGTACTGTTGAAGTATTTGATGTATTTACAGGAAATAGATTTATTCTTCGGACAGATTTGTAACCAGTGCATGATTTTTAAACACAGAAATATTAAAAACATGCATTCATACACAGAGGACAGTGAAGGATTCTGAACGGACGATAACTTGATCCACAAAACTCACAGACACCTGCAGAAAGTTTACTCTGCTGATACTTAGAAGAAAAAGTAGTAACACTTTTAGTATCAGGACTGATTGAATACACATCAGTTCATGGTAGAGGGAAGGTTGGAATTTAACAAAAGATATTAGAGTTAATAAAAATCTTCTTTTTATCCCACTGATACTGATAGAAACTAGATCCAATATTACTGAAAAGTTTATAAAATTAAAGCTGTGTCCATCCGTTAACATTTTTCTGAGATTGTTATAAAATTCAGCAGATTAAGTTTTCTAAGAAGATAAATGGAGTTAAACTTAAACATATTTCTTCAGTTAACATAAATAAAGACTTATGAAAGTGAGGGAAGATTTTTGTTGTTGGTTGTATTTAAAAAAAATAACCTTTATTCTCAAACATCTGAAATCCACAAACCCTCCGACAACAACATAAAAAAATGAAATCAATAATTATTTAATATGAAAAATGACAACAGCAATAAAAACAGCAAAACAACCCACGTTGAATCCGTATGAGGAGAAGTGCTGCCAGTTTGAGCTTCAAGAAACTCACAGAGTTCAAAGTTAATATTAAAAACCTCAGAAGAAGAAACGTAAGTTATCAGTGGTCACACTTTATCATATAAAATAGAGACCATAAAGGACTTCATATCATGAAACAGAACAGTAAACTACTAATGATGCTTCCTGAAGAAGATGAGACAAAGAAGATTAAATTAGAAATAGAAAAAGAAAGTACACCTGTTTTAACAAACTGCTTTCTATCAATAAAAGTCAGGTACACAACTGCATGATCTAAATATTTAACTCAGTTTATTTTTTATTTCTAAATAAATACATTTTTCACGATAAAACCATCAGGAAAAACAAAGGGTTTCTGGAGTGAAATGTATTTTTTTTTATTTAGTGCACAGCAGATATTATTAGGATGTCTTTAATGAACTGTAGTTCTTTTTGATTCTGTGAGAAGGAAAACAACATTGTTCAGTGATTTATTAAAGTGTGATAGCAAAGATGAAATGATGACATGATCTTTTTGTTACAGTGACTCACTCTCTGAAGTATTTCTACACTGCGTCCTCTGGAGTCCCAAACTTCCCAGAGTTTGTGGCTGTTGGGTTGGTTGATGAATTCAGATGGTTCACTATGACAGTAACACCAGGAGAGCAGAACCCAAACAGGACTGGATGAGCAAAGCCACAGAAGATGATCCTACGTACTGGCAGGGGCAGACTGAAACTTTTGGGCTCCCAGCAGACCTTCAAAGCCAACATTGAAACAGCAAAACAGCGCTTCAACCAGACTGGAGGTTTGTTTATGTCTCACACATTTTGTTTATATTTTCATCAATGTATCTTAGAAAACAAATGTCAAAGCGCAGACACACACACATACACTCTCTCACACACACACACACACACACACACACACACACACACACACACACACACACACACACACACACACAGATAAACAGTTTGACGTCTTTTCTTGGCTGAAACAGTCAGACTCATCAGAAGCATTACTGCCACTGAGACGACTGGATGCTGCTGTACTGCACTGATACAGTGTTTCTGTCCATCCCATAATAACCAGCAGAGATCATTAACTCTTTATCTCCACTGGATCCGATCAGAACTACTCTACTGAACGGCCCACAGTGAGTTGGTTCTGATAACTGTGCTGCAGGAAGCCGTTGATCACAGCGGTTTAACACACACAGCTGCTAGAGGAACATTACTGTCTGCTTTCTCAAAGTAGGGAGCAGGACTGTAAACGGGACGCAGGCTGCTGCTGCTGGGCCTCATATGAGAGGAGTAGCAGCATGTTTGAATAGAGCTGGATGGTACATGTCTCATCCAGATCACAGGTTTCACTCCACTGCACTGATACACAGTGTGTCCATCCCATAATATACATATATATATGTATATATACATACATAACTGCAGATTAGGTGAACCATACTTGACCACAGTGTTTTCATGCCATAATAAACATATAAAGTGCTGAAACCATTTATCCATTTGTTTAGATAGTTAGAAAATGAATTGGCAACATTTTCCTTTATTATTAGATAATATTTAAGAAGAGGATTTTCTAGTTCTACCTTATCAAATATAAGAATTTTCTTTTTTTTCTCTGTTTTATATCATTTCATATTAAATACTGTTCAGTGTTGTTCAGGCAGAAGAAGAAGATTTCACCTCATCCTCCCAGAACTTGGCGGACATCTTTCTCTAATTCTTGACATTTTACAGTGAAAACTATTCATTGATTGATTGAAAAATAGTCATTACATAATCAATAACTACAAGAATCGTTAGTTTTATCCTTAAATATATAGTAGAACTACAGATTAGATTAGATTACCTTTACTTGACCACAGTGTGTTTTTTTGCTACAGTATTTAGTTAAAGGTCTTATCAACCAAAATGTCAAACCGTTTCTAGTTCAGGTTTCTCAGTGTGACAATTTGTTCCTTTTCTCTGTTTTATATCATTATGAATGAAACACTGTTCAGTGTTGTTCAGACAAAAGAAGCAATTTATAAATGTCATCAGCCACTCTGAACTTGACGATCGTTTTCACAATTATTTGACATCTTACAGTGTAAAATATTTATTGATTCATTGAAAATAGTTATAAATAATCAGCAAAAATGAGAATAATTAGTTAGAGCCCTAAATATGGAGTATAATACAGATTAGAGTCAAATACCTTTACCTAACTGCAGTGTGTTTATGCCATAATAAACTTATATAGTGTTGAAACAATGAATCGATTAGTTGTTAAACAGAAAATGAATTGACGCAAATATTGAGGATCAGATGATCCCTCAAGTCTTTTATCAAGTAAACATGTCAAACATTGTCTAGTGTCAGTTTCTCAAATATGAGAATGTTCTGCTCTTCTCTGTTTAATATCATTTCCTTTTTAATACTGTTCAGTGTTGTTCACACTGAAGAAGATTTCACCTCATCCTCTCAGAACTTGACGGACATTTTCACTATTTTCTGACATTTTAAAATAAGTAAACGGTTAATCTGTTAATGAAAAACAGAATTGATGATGAAAATCCCTAAATATAAAGTAGAACTCCAGATGAGATCAGATGAGCTCTGCTGAGGACAGTCTGCTCTCTAGTCTCTCACATTGTTGGACTGGTCCAAGTAGTAGTAGTCAGGACTTGTGTGTGTGTGTGTGTGTGTGTGTGTGTGTGTGTGTGTGTGTGTGTGTGTGTGTGTGTGTGTGTGTGTGTGTGTGTGTGTGTGTGTGTGTGTGTGTGTTCCTGCAGCTCACATGCAGACACAGCACCTTCGCCAGTGGAGACAAAATGTTGGTCTCAGTGGAGGCTCTGTGTCTCTGTGGTGTAAAGAGGACATGGACAGTGTCAGGACGTCCCTCTGTTTCCCAGCATGCTCTGCCTCCCTGTCTCTCTCTCTGAGACGTCCACACTGTCCAGCTGATGGTTGGCTGTAAGTGGCTTCCATCCAGCCAATGACAGCAGGAGGTGTAGCTCCTCTGCTGTGGTGTCTGTGGATCAGTGTGTCTCTGTGGTGAAGATGTGATACCAACTGATGAGAGGTGACTGGGCTGTGATCTCACTCTGGTTTAAGGCCTAATCTTTAATCTCGCTCTCTCTCAGGTGTCCACATTAACCAGAGGATGTACGGCTGTGATTGGGATGATGAGACCGATGAGGTCAAAGGTTATTTTCAAGATGGTTATGATGGAGAAGACTTCATATCATTTGACCAGAAGACAGAGACATGGATCGCTCCCAAACCACAGGCTGTCATCACCAAACACAAGTGGGATAATAACAGAGCTGAGATAGCACAGGAAAAGAACTACCTGACTCAGATTTGTCCTGAGTGGCTGAAGAAGTATGTGAACCACGGGAGGAGCTCTCTGATGAGAACAGGTAGAATCACATGACCTGATGTAGTTTAATGGACACAATGCTCATACACCTTCTCTTGTTTCTGACCAACAGTCACATTACATCACATGTCTCCTCCGTCACCTCTCTTCATCTCTCTGCCTCCTTCTCTCCTTCACCACATCTTCTCCCTCACACTCTTCACCTCTCTGTCCCTCCATTCTCTCTCTCTCTCGCTTTCTCACTCACTGTCCTCCTCCCTTCTCTAATCTCTCACCTCTCTTCATCTGTCTTTTTATCCCCTCCGTCTCTCTTCTTTTATCAATTAAACTTCTAAGACTTTTTTTATTTGCATTGCTTTCATACATACATATAAAGAGTATGTTTTACTAAGGCATTTAAAATAGATTACCTCAAACAGGAATGATAATATTAATACACAGTGAATAATAATAATAAAGAACCTATAACCCGTCTTTCTCTTTACTCTCCAGAGCGTCCCTCAGTGTCTCTCCTCCAGAAGACTCCCTCCTCTCCAGTCAGCTGCCACGCTACAGGTTTCTACCCTGACAGAGCTTCACTGTTCTGGAGGAGAGAAGGAGAGGAGCTCCATGAGGACGTGGACCACGGAGAGATCCTCCCCAACCAGGATGGATCCTTCCAGATGAGCGTTGACCTGAAACTTCCATCAGTCCCAGCTGGAGACTGGGGGAGGTACGAGTGTGTGTTTCAGCTGTCTGGTGTGACGGAGGACATCGTCACCAGACTGGACAAAGCTGTGATCAGGACCAACCAAGGTGAGACTGAAATCAGAAGTGATGAAGGTGGGAAGCACACATTTAGTTCACTGTAACAGTTTGTGTATTTTTATGTCGATGGAAAGTTTTTTTTCCTTCAAGAGTTTTGTTGTACGTTTCTTCCATCTTGTTGTGTCAAGAAACAACATGTGTGACAGAAAGCAACATAGACATACAGCTAAACAGAGACAACACAGCTAGAAGAGATCAACAAGCATAGATACAGTCATCATGTACAGACAGAGTGATAAAGAACATGACAAACATATGGTGTGTGTGTACAGGATTGAGGTCTGGTTGATAAATGGATGTTCTTCTCTTCTAACCTGCTTCATCTGTTCAGGTTGTGAATATTTTATTGTTGTTTTCTGCTCAACAGAGAACACTTCCATGACCATCATCATCATCATTGCAGTGGCTGTTCTTGCTCTCGTCCTCATCGCTGGTGTTGGATTCATGGCTTACAAAAAGAAGAAAGGTGAGAGACCCAAACAGAGACGGTACTATTTGATCAGTGTTTGGACTCTAGGCTTTGAGTTGATGCTTCTATCCAGAATGTGAAAGAGAACCAAACTTCATCAGTCAGCAGTAATGTCAGGATGACATGACTAGAAGAGACAAATTCATATTTAAGTTCAACATAAATTAATATTGATATGTTATGTCATCATATTTGCTTTTATTCTTCATATATTATGTTTAATGCCAGTTTACTTTGAGCTAATTCAACAATTGTTTGGCACTTGGTGAATACTTTAAGGTATCTAGTTGTTGATAGGAAGAGAGTGGAGGCAGACCGTATTCTGACTGTGAAAAATAGATAAAAAGCTGTAATATCTTTATTGGAAAAATATCTGTTTTGTCATGTTTATGGTTTGTACATGGGACAGATGATTAATAAAGCCTTTTCATCCACAAGAGGAGTCAGAGTGAGCGGTGAGCTTAGGATCATAAAGTTCCAGGTTTACACTCTGGAGCTGCTTTTTCATCCTACAGTGATGACAGCATGATGATGTAAGAGAGAAGTGAAGTAAGAGGAGAGATTTATTTATCAGTGAGTGACTAGAAGAGGGTCTCATATCCACTGGGAGGAAGGTGTTAGAAGACAGTCTGACATTTTGACACATGAGAACTAAAATGTGGTCTTTGTTTTATATTTCAGCCAAATGCCCTCCGCCTTCTGACAACAGCTCTGAGCTCTCTAAAAGACTGAATCCTGACTCTGAATGATGAACTCAGCGCCCGGCACACAGTGAGTTGCTTCATAAGGAACATGAACTATTCACAGCTGTTGATGAACAAAGCCCCCTAAACTTTGTGCAGAAGAACCTTCTGTGATTCTTTCTTTATCCGCTGTAAAACCTCTGTGACACGTTGAAGCTGTAAAGAAAAGCTTTGACTTTTTCCACAACAAAGGTGAAGCTGTTTCATTTGACGTGAGGTGAGATTATTAAGAGAAAGACACAGATGTTTTCAGAGACCTTCACATCAGCAGCTCAGATAAAGTCTAATATTTAAAACTCAAATATTAACCTTTACAGATACAGTGACACCAATTTATTAAAATGGTGTTGGACCAGATTAAAATAAGCACTTGTGCTTCATAAGCATAATGATTACAACCTTACAAAAAGTTAATACTCATAAGACTGAATCATGGATATTTTGAGGTCTTAATGATTCTGTAAATAAGTGGCTTTGTTTTTGAACATTTATGGTAAATTATTTTCTTTTCTATTTTATGTATTTTATGATTTTATTTTTGTCTCTTTAGGTTTATGGATCAATATTACACTGGATCAAGAAATGCTGGACTACATTGTCCTCCATAAACTGTGAACTCATCGATTATTCATCATTAATATCATATCTGATTGAATCAGGGTTGGGGATCTAGTTGTAGATGCTTAATGATTGGAATAAAAAAAAAAAACACATTTGAAAACTATGAGCCAACATAAATGGTGACAGTAAATTATTTGGATTGTTTAGTTTCAATCAAAAAAATTGAATTTCCTCTGATAAAATGTTTGCTTTAATAAAATGAGGATGATAAGTTTTGGAGAGAAGTCAAACAGGATCTTCAGAACAATGAAAGCATCACAGCACTCTTCACACATAAATATGTGTGTGTTCATCTAAAACAAATCCACCATAGTTACACTTTAATACTTCTGCTGTTGGCTTTTTCTGGTTAAATCAATATTGGTGACACAAATGTAAATTTACATACAGACACGCACACATCCACAAACAATGAAGGCTTGTATCAATGTTGCCCGCCCCGATACACACACATACACAAAGTATAGACATCAGTACAACATTAATATTCTAGTTGTGTAAATATTTTGTTTGTGTTTTTCTTTACAGCAGATTGACTTTAAATATTTAGTTTTGATTCCATGCAGGCTGAAGCAAATATTATATTTATGTCTTAGAGGTTTTTCGGAAGTAATCAAGAGTAGTGTTTTTGCTTCATAATATCTTTTGATCAGTTTTGAAATATTTTATTGGAATTATACCTGAGATTCTTAAATAGTTGTGAGATGTATGAAGCTTCTCTGGAAACTGCTAGGGATGTTCTTGATTATATTTCCTGCTATTTTGGGATAAGGGTCGTTTTCCCTCTAAATCACTTCTTGTGTTGGGTTACGTAGATGAATGCTGAATTAATTATCCATTTGATCCCTTTTGTACTTTTGCCTTGCTTTTCAATAAATTACCCAATGCTCCAAATGTTTGTGTCTTGTTGTGATTCCATACGCTTACCCATCTGTGGCTGTAGCTACAATACATGAATACTAACTGTGTCCCAATCCAGCGGGTGCAGCCTTCGGAGGAGCCAGCCTTCGCGGTCTACGTAAGCCGGGTCCTTTGAATACCGCGAAGGCTGGACCGAGCGGTCCCGAAATGAGACGGTCTGGTCCACAAATGATTTCCTTTTTGCGTCACCAGCTTTCGCGCCCCCACCCTTTTCCCGCTCCCGTCTCCTAGCAACCAGCTGCGGTTGCCATAAAGGAGGTAAAGCTAAGTTAAAAGATTAAAGTGGACGAGCTGCTATAAATAGCGCAGCGGCTCTCGGTAGCGTTAGCTGGTTAGTTAATAGCGTCAGGTAAATCATTTTAACACAAGTGTAATCTGATTAGGTCCCTTGTTTTTAGTTTTAACACTTGTATCTCTAGATATTCACGTGAGTTAAAACCCAATAATTACATTTAATTAATGTGAATTCTCCCATTGCTGGTCCACTAGTTGCCATGTCATTAAAAAAATATATATCAACTTCACCGACACTCACATCGTCTGAAAAAGTTGTATCATAATGAATAATGAAAAATAATGAAAATTTCAAAATTCTGTTTCTTGACAACACATTCTCCATGTTGTGATTGTGTTAGCTACAATGATCTTAAAATAAATGGGATGATTTAGTTTGAGACTATTTCCTGTAAAACCCTTTTGCATTTTCTCACTCTTAAATGGTTTGCTGCTTTCTCTGATAAGAAAGGTCTTTATATATATCTATATATAGATATATATATATATATATATATATATAGGAAAATAAATAATTACATTTTACAAATGATTAATGTTATTTCCAATTTCTCATTGTGAGTGTGTGTTTGCTCTTCTTCACGCTGCTGGATTGGTGCTTTACTTTTCCCCTGTTAAAACCTGTTGCAATTAAATCTGCCTGGCAACTAATGACTTTTTTATTATAACAGTCAGGAAAATCTCCAGTTCTGCTGCTCCTCCAAATCAACTCTATTCTTGTTACTAGATGTAATGTATTATTGGTTATACCTACATACATTAATTTACCCGTGATAAAACACTTTGTGGGGCCTATGGTTTTGAATTTATGTTGTAAAGTAATTTAATTTACTGCTAGTATTGTGTGACCGTTTAAGTTTAACTTAAGTGAAAGAAAAAAACACCCTTACAGACCTGTGAAGATTAAGATGATTTACTTTTTTTCACAAGGACAAAGACATGAAGAACTGCTAGAGAAAGTATGAAAATGCCTTAAAATCAAATTGTTCTCATTTTCAGTGACATGTGACTACCTCACTCAACTTTCATCACCATCGTCAGTTCAGGTCAATAATCACAGGACAGAGCAGTGAGTTGAGCAACAGGCTTTATTTGGAGCTGTGTGTTGTAGTGAGATTATTTTAACAGTATGTCTGGTCAACACAAACTACTACACGGAATCACGTGAGAATCAACAGACACAGTACCTTCATCATTTGAAGAACAAATACCAAACAAAGATCTTAACAGTTTAATGACAGTTTGATCCTGCAAAGTTCATTTATAAGAAAATAAATGGTTCCATAGCATTTCATGCTCTGACGTTTCATTGAGCCAAATTCAGAAATGGACCACACACTCTGCTGTAAGACTAAAGTGGGGTCATTTCCAAAATCAACTATTCTATCTATCAACTAAGTTAACAAAAAAAAGGTTTTGGAAAGAAAGGCCTTGTTGGTCGTAGTTAGAGTGCTGAACATTCAAAACATTCCCTTCCTGTAGCGGTGGATCAACTCCGAGACGTCTTCCTTACACACCTTTATCCAGCCATCCTCCTGCATGTGGTACACTACACACACACACACACACACACACAACACACATATTACTTCAAATGTCCACATAAAGTAAAAAATGACAATTTAACTATTTCTAGTGCTCACAGACCACAGCTTTTCCTGGCTCTATAACATTCAGTTATATTTTATGCATCTGTTTTAAAGGTATCAGTAGAGACATCACAGGAAATGAGGGGAGAGAGAGGGGACGGGGAAGAACGCTTGTAACGGAGTTGTAGTGTGTGAGGTTTGGGATGGTGAGAGGACCCTTGTATGTGTGCTCTGGTTGATGGTACTCTTGGGTCTTGTGTCACGTGTCAGTATTACTGTTATTCATGTATTTTTTGCTTATGTGTCCGTTCAATTCCATGTTTTTGTTTACCACTAAAGTGCACAAAAATCCACAGAAATGTCATCAGTTTTTAAAGCTAGGGTGGGTCATTTCTTTACTGTAATATTTGGCAAAACTGTCCTAATAGCCAGTCAGCTATATGTAGGTGAAGTGCTCTGAGAATATCTGCTCATAACTTTGCTCTCCCCTGCCTCTGTGGGCCGCACCCAAAAATTGCCACCGCTCATGTACACTTTGACCAATCAGAGCGAGGCTCCGATTCTCCGTTCTTATTGGCTGTGGGACTGTCCGGTCACCTTGGCAACGACGTTGGTGCGTCCCTGCGTGTTTCGTCTTCCTATCAATGTAACTGAATTCACATGAACGCGCATAACTGACGTTCGGTGGGAGGAGCTACAGCAGGTAGCGTGGCAGGGAGAGGCCAGAGAGCACGCGACGGAATCTCAACGGCTGTTTTCGCCCACCCTAGCTTTAAGTTATTTTTTTAAACTTACATTTTTTTTTAATTTATTAAAAACTAAAGGACAAATTGAAAATTTGACCTGATGATGATGATGCATGAAAGGTCAGAGGATCACCAAAGCGGTTACAGTTCATCCTGGCGGGGTGAATGACTGTCCAGCCCAGTATCACCGAAGTTTCACTAATAGTGACGCAATTCTATCTATTGGTTCATGTCCAGAGACACAAATTGTCTGTTTTTTTGTGTCGCTCAGCACGAAAATAATGCCAATGGAAAGTCAATTAGGAGCGTTATTTTTTTTGGAGACACAAATTAAATGCATCCACTTAATTTCCAAAAAACACTATTAAAGATCGGTGCATGGGTCCAACAGCAAAGACTGTCAACCAGGAGACCGGTGCTCGACACATCGTTGTTGCCTTAACCTAACGGTTGGTTTTGTTGCCTAAGCCTAACCATTCGTGGATTTGTTGACTTAATCTAACCGTTATTGGTTTTGTTGCCTAAACCTAAGTCGTCCTGAAAAAAAAGCTGTGATGAGTGACACGAAAAAAAAGCGCAATTTGTGTCTCTGAACAAGAAACCAAGATATTTTATTTTGTGACTATTTCATGAATTGCCGTGAGACTGCGATGGACTGTCTAAACCAAATTTCATGGCAATCCTTTCAATTGTTAGGATTTCAGTCTGGACCAAAGTGAACCTACCAAGTGTTCTGACTTTTTGTTCTGTCCTAAAATAATGTGATAAAAGATATGCTTAAATGGTTAATGTAAAATACAGCTCAGGAGCATCCTCAGAGTCTACTCACTGTTGACCACCCCTCCAGAATAGGCGTCCCTGTGTGTGGCGTGAGCGATGCCCCGACGGCCCAGCTCATACGCCTCCTCCACCGTCATGTCATCCCGGTAGCCGCTGTCCACCACACCGTAGGCGTAACTGCTTCCACAGCCGGTAGAGAACATACGGCCGGACAGACGCTTCCCCTCATCGTCCACGTAGTACAGACCAGGGCCCTAGAGAGCATGCAGTCATTAAACGGACAGCAGGGAAACTATCAATTCATATACACACAGCAGTTTCTGAGTCTCAAAACAAAAGCTAAATATTTTACCAGCCCACTATATTTTAAGAATGCAACAGTACACTACGTTCCAAATAGAGGTGGGAAAATAATAACACGCTGTCATTTTGTGTAATGATTTCAAATTTAGCTTTAAATGAGCTGCTCCACCGATGATGGTGAATTATTAAGAAATGATAGACTACTTTAATGCACATATTTTGAGATATAGGCCAGCTGGTAGTTTCAGAACCATATGGCTCTACATTAATGTAATGAGATGAAGTCAATATTTAAACATGTTGTGGTTTTAATGTTTTTGTTACCTCCGCCAAGGTGGTTATGATTGTTTTGTCAGCAAGTCTAAGGATAATCTACTGGCCCTATTTGTATGCAACTTAGTTGAAGGGCTTTGCATTGGTCAACAAGGAATTCATTGCTTTTTGGAGTGGATCCTAATCACAGGGAGGATACATGAAATATTTTTCCATTTCCTTTACATTGTGCAGGCTGTTCCTGCGGTGTATGAATGGGTGTGATTGGTTAGTCAGAGTCCTGATGAGCAGGTGGCACCTTCATGGTAGCCCCTGTTATCAGTGTATGAATGGGTGTGAATGGGTAAATGATGACATTTAGTGTTACAGCGCTTTGAGTGGTCGGAAGACTAGAAAAGCGCGTTACAAGTACAGTCCATTTACCATTTTCATCTGGTAATATGTACATATGGTAATCCGTGCCTACATATTTCAACGTCTTTATCCTAGTTTTGATCGCTTTTGTTTGTTTGTTGATTGGTTGCCTTTTATATGTTTGTTATCTAAGTGCAGACTTTATTCTTAAAGGTACTTTTGTGTCCATTTTGGCGGTTCCCGTGGACAAAGTGGTAATATTTCCGAGCACCACTGTCCCTTTGGAAAACTAATTTAGAGAGTCTGTGTGCGGCTCAGTCCTGGTTCTGGTTCTCCAGTTCCTCACTTCCCTCCAGCAGGTAATTCAGTACGGCCTGGGTCTCCAGGAGAGTGGTGTTGGTGTTGGCTCACAGCGGGGACCGGAGGAGCAGAGAGGAGAAGCTCTGCTCCTGGAGGAGGAGGAGGGGCTGCCGCTGGGCGCTACGAGCTCCTCCTTCCGCCGGAGCTCCGAGTGCAGGTTGAAGGCTGCAGTTAAGCCGGGTCTGGATTTGTCCACTTGTTCTCTGCCGGAGGCCCTGCTTCAGTCTGAGCTGAATGAGTTTCTGGTCAACCTGCATGATTTCATCTGATTTCACCAGAATCTGACTCGGTGGCACCGATGACAAGCTTTAAAAATAACTGTATAGAAACAGCTAGTCTTCTCTCTGAGGTCTCATTTACTGATGGAGGTCATAAAGAGGCATCGGTATTCATTTGAGACTGTTTAATAAGTTAAAAGTTCCTCACAGTAACTTTAAATTGATACACATGTTAAATTTGGGATGCAAACCCGAATCGTAAAATAAGAAACCTTTTAATGATGACTGTTGTACCGCTACACCACTAGTTTATATGTTATCTAGGTGATGACTATATTTCTATAGTTTTTACAACAATGAAAACCGTTGGAATATAAATAAAGCAGCTTAGCATCACTGTCCCAGGGTTCAGGGACAGAGGATGTTGCATCCTGCATGTGTACAGATTGTAAAGCCCCCCATTTGGGGCTATACAAAATAAATTGAATTGAACTGAATTAATTTTTAAATAGAAATAATGCAAAAGTATAATTTTCTAAATAATAATAGCATCTTGCATCAAACCACAACATCACAATCCTCTACTACCACAGTGAGGACATTTCTATTTCTAGGCTCACAATCTAGGCGGATTGTGACACTCCCACCGCTTACCTCTTTGTCCCATCCGCAGATCATGCTTCCCATGGAGAGGCCCATGCCTCTGTAACCCAGCATCATGTTGCACAGCAGCTTGGAGGCAGCAGCCACAGAGATCCTTTGGTTGTTCCTGAGCCTGTACAGCCTGGATGGAAGAAATAATAAAACAAATGAATTGATCGTCAACACTGAAATAAAATAATGGTGATATCCTCCTGAGTTTATAAGAACACAGATTTTTGTATCCTTTTATTTTACTGTGAAAGTATTTTATTCATGTTTTCATTTAAAAACTAGAATCAGCCCCTCGCGGTTTTATGCCTGCGTCAACGCGTCCTGTCTAAGTTTACGTCCATCCAAAATATCATCACTTAATCCTTTAATCCTATTAAACATTTGTGTGTAATCGTCATAATTAGCTCATGAATGCTTGGCTATGGCGAAAATGTTTTTTTTGTGAGGTCACATTGACCTTTGACCACCAATATCTAATTAGTTCATCCTTTAGTCCAAGTGGACCTTTGTGTCTAATTTGAAGGGATTTGCTCATGGACTTCTTGACATATCACGAAAAAGGACTGGCCATGGCTGTCGCCGACACGGAGGCATGGAAATATTTGTGATAAACTGACCGTAAAGCTAAATTTGTATTATTATAATTAAGTGATTTTGTTCTTAATTTCTTTTTTGAAGCGTTATATTACACGCACTGTGCATATCTTCACACAAACTCCACACAGGGAGCCTCAGATGGCCCATGCGGGGTTCAAACCCAGAACTTACCTGCTGTGAAGTCACAGTCCTGAACACTGAACCTCTTTGCTCCACTCATACAAAGTAAATCACATATCAGCTTTCTCCTGTTTCTTTCCTTGACCAGATACTTTACTTGACTTTGCATGCTACTTCCTAACACATTTTACAAAGCATACGAGCAGTACCATACACAGATACATAGAACATTAAATGACAAAAGGGACTGACAGAACAATGTTCAAAACACTGCATGACAGACCTGCATTCTTTGGCCAGGAGTCTCTCCCAGTACTGGCAGTCTGCAGCGCTGCCCGACATGGTGCCCAGCAGGTAAGGGTTGATCTCTATGACCTTATTGACGTCGTTGGAGGCTGCAGAGCAGTGACACATTTGTGAAAAGGAGATATTTAGTGACCAAGATTACAGGATGAAGCATGATATAGCCCAGTGTAGCAGCACCTTGGTTACACTTGTTGATTTATTTGCATTTTGTGATTTCATGGTCCCTCTTCTGACCTTTTCCAGGTCTGCATTAGTAATAATAACTTTTCTACCATGCCCACTTACCCAAGTAACGGCCCGCTGAGGCTCGGGAGTCCACAGCCACGATGACGCCATATTTGAACTTGAAGGCCAGGGTGGTCGTGCCGTGGTTCAGGTCTATGCACACACCTCCGTCACGGTTGCAGGATTTGAGAAACCCTGAGGGCTAAAAGGAAACCAAAGAGGGGATCTCAGTGGGACGCGCGATGCGTAATGGCACTGTATATGTGTGTATGTGTGTGTAAGAGAACATGAAAGTGGAATATCACACATAATGCAATATTCTTCATCAATAACTCGTGATAGTTAAGATGAATGCACAATATTAAATGTCATGAGACGCAGACGTGCACCACACACTGAAACCACAGACGCGTAAAATAAGTTGACCCACAGCGCGTCCCACGCGTCACGCTTGGGGCATCAGGCTTACTGGATCAAATGCAGAGTTTTCATTTTTTAACCAAAATTTAGTGAAATGACACTCACGTCTACACCCAGAGGTACAGCAAATTCTTGAGTTTTGGTCCCGAAATTGTAGTGGTTTGTTCGGTCGACGAGTTGCGTCTGTCCTGCTGGAAGAATCTGACCACGGAGTTCCAAATAAGAGGTAAAACCAGATACTTGGAAAAGAGCCATAATGTATACAACTATATTCTAATTATATTCTACAGTTTAAATGTTACGTTTTCCCAAATGACGAACGGCGACTGACAAAGCGTCACGGATTATTTCCTGGTACAGGACAAAGAATTCGAAAGTGAAAGGGTTTAAAAGCTATTTCATTGCAGTCCTGTCCTGCATGCTAAAATATTTAGCTACACAAAATCAATATGTAACTATTTATGATTACATTTGGCCAGTCCCTTTTTTATAACTTAAAACGCTAATTGATAAAAAATAAAAACAAGACTCTGTGGTATTCATCGTACTGTAAATAAAAAAGATGGCTCAAACTCGCATCAACCAATAGGAGAGCACTGTATGTGTCTCATCATCAGTCTCTAAGCGGAAAAGCAGCGCTCAGGTTTGGGGAAGCCAGCAGAGGTCAATAACATTAATAATGCGCGTTTCCTTCTCATATTTATAAAACACACTATCTACTGTAGATAGGTTAATGAAGTGTTGATGACGTTTTATGATATACAAACATTAACATATAAGCCCTTCTTTTGATTGGGTCTTTATCAGGGCTGTTTTTGGGGGCTTGAAATATTATATTAATCAAACATTCAGTAAATAATTACAAATCATGAAAAGAAACAGCAACAGGGGTCAGATAGAATTTCATTCAAAGATCTTTTTAATTATATTCCACATGTTACAGTCTTCTCATTTGGTCTGTTTACTGTAGTATTTCTGCCACATCACAGTGAAGCAAAGAAACCATGATGACAATGTCAATAAAATGTCTGATATTTTTCATTGCTTACATTTAAAAACTAGTGTATGACAATGCAATGAAATTCAAGACTTTTCACTGCTAAATGTGGTGTTTACAAGGTTCGCCTGTGCATCATGGCTCAGGCTGTATCCATCTGCTGCACGGTCTCCTCTACAACCTCCAGCTTTAAGGGGACTACTTTCTCTGTCAGAACCGGGGTTGTGCCTGGAACATATTTGTATTTTGTTTCCCTAGGAGAGAGGAAGAGAAGGATAGATTGATTTATTTTTTTAAAAGCTCCAGGGTTACATGTAAGTCACAAACAAACACACACAAAAAAGTTGCATAATGCATAATCACACAAGATATTACCCACTCTCTGCGATGAAATCTGATTTGCAGACATGGTTCATCATAATCTCTTTTTTTAAAGTAGCAGTGTAGAGGTATTTTTTGGAAGAAATGGAATTTTATATTCATAGCAATGTGTTCATTAGTGTATAATCACCTGAAATTAAGAATCACTGTGTGTTTGTTAGCTTTGAGTTAGCCCTTCATATCTACATAGGGAGCGGGTCTCTGCATGGAGGCCACCGTGTTGCACGGCCATGTTTCTACAGAAGCCAAGAGCGGACAAACTAAATACTGGCTCTAGAGAGAGCCTCTCGTGTTTTACATTACCTGAAGGCCACAGTAGTTCTCTGACAATCTGCATATTCATCACCAGAGACGACTAAATCCTACACACTGCTCCTCTAAAAAATCCGTCTACAGAGCAGATCTCAGAAAAAGTCACACTCATACCTTTTGTCTTTGTACTCTGACACCTGGTACGGTCTGATGTAGTCCACTCCTTCTCTGGTGATGACACAGATGTCGATGTTGTTGCCTGAGCCGAGGTCATTCATGATGCCTGCATGGATGGCAACACGCACCAGCTCCTTCGCCTTGTCCAGCTGAGAGAGTTATAAGAAATCAGGGAAACGACAGAGAGGGAAATTCCCCAAATAAATACACATTCTTATGTTTTTTCTATTTGGTGATGCAATAGGGGAAGGAATGAATTATTTTACTAACATCTTCTCAACTGTTTGCATATAGAGGCTTATTTTGCCTACGGTCCCACCACACGGCAATTATTAAATCAAAGATGCTCAACAGTACGTGAAATTATTTTGTGATCGTGACTAAATGATAACAACTATCAATCCTTGTCACGATATGTAACAAAAGCTGTCTGGGTGGCGTACCTCCAGGTCGGGTTTGTACCCGTCCTCTAGAATCCCAAGAGCAGCCAGATCCCCAGATCCTGCATGATGAAACAGTTTGTATGTAGTCTGACAGGGAAACAAGTGCATAACTGCAGCAAACTCAAATGTTATTTATAATGGTAAATGATATTTAATGGTATAATATCGGATACTTATATGTAAAATAGAAAATGCTTTGCAAAGAATCTAAGAAAAAGATATCACAATGCTTACAGAATATTGTTATATCACGTACATACCCATTGCAAGGTAAGGCGTCTTATTGACGCTGCCATACGGCCCCACTGTGTACAGGTGGTTCCCAGTGCAATCTACTCCTCCCAGTATAAGATTGGCACCAATTTGGCCGTGATACCTGGGGGCCACACAGATCAGAATGGGAGAAGTTTTTAACGAAATGTAGGTTTAACTCATTCACACACCTCTAGATACAAGCTTATGTGCATCACAAACCTGTACAACGTATCCTGTAGTATGTTGACGGCCATGACGACACGAGGGTTCCTCCCGCTGTTCAGAGAGAAGATGGTGAGGTTGGAGGAGAGGAGCTCCGTGGTCTTCTCTGTATCTGCTGCTGTACCTGCTCCACAACAACTACGGAGAGAGGAATTAGAGGCATTGTGAAAGAAGAGATGAGGGGTAATAAGGACGAATGCTACAGGGAACCGGGAAGACAGAGAGGGAAAGATTAAAGAAAAGAGAGAGTGGGACGGCTTCTTTTTAGAAACTGTTTAGCCTCAACAATCAAAGAAATCCATCATACTTAAAAATCGGATCATTTATTTATTTTTTACTCAGTAGCCTCAATTGCCTAGAATGCAATGCAACCACAACTTGCATTTGGGCAATCTTTCATCTGTGATTTTGAACAAAAAGTAACAGGAGTGTTTACTTTCCAGTCCTAACTGCTCTATTGTGGAAAAGCCTTGATACTTAATACAAGGGAATTCTGGGATATGTAGGAAATCACAAGTAAAGGAGGCCTTTTATGGGACCATGTCCACAAAAAAAACCATTACAGGCCCACTCAGAGTGAGTGTTTTGAAGGTAGATTTCTCCGGTCATGGTTTCAGTGTAGCGTGAAGGAGACTTACTATATATTTGGAGCAATGTAATGGATCTTGGCACACATCTTGTCGGCCACTACTTCACTGGAGGTAGCTCTTGTGTCTGCTCCCAGAACCACCCCATCCTGCACCAACACAAACCGATTGGGAGGTTTATTACTCAAATTATAATACGACGACCGTTGGTTTACACTTGTCCAAGGCATTGAAATCTCAGTTGGCCCTCTGGAGCTACTCAGGCACCTGCATTGCTGTGAATGCAATGTGCAGCTCCCCTCATGTAATGTATTTATTAAAGATATGCACTGTGGCAATGCAGTTGTGAACAGAGACTGGTAAAAAAAATAGTCTGGCATACTTTGATCAATAGTTCTAAAGAATCCAATTTATGGTTTATGGGTTTAATGTTCCAATACATTCACATTTTTACAGGTGCAGATTTACACAGCTTTATATACTCGCCTTGAACACAACTCCTGCTATGGTGGTGCCAGTTTTCAGGGGTTTAGGTGTCTGTCCATCAAAAAGACCCTCTAACGCAGCATTCCTAGACAGAGGGACAAGGAGGGAGGAGGGGGGTGACAGGGGGGTCAACTTTTGAGTACATGTAATATATATAATAACGAATGAAAACATCATCACTACGTTGTTTCATTGATCAAAGTGATAAACAAGCAGGGAACAAAAGTTACTTTCACTTTTGATCCCGGCGAGTGTTACCGACACTTTAATTATTCTTTATTTCTTAATCAATGCAATCTGCTGCTCAGAAGACGTAAACAGAAGATCATACCTGGCTGAGTTGTCAAAATTAAACCCCGCTGCAGGAGTTTCGAGGACATTTGATAGCGCCATAGTGGATACTGGACTGCGGCTTCTCTTCGCGTCTCAATGCGCCTGAGGTCGCTGTTCTGAGCGTCACCTCTCCTTCTTCTCTTTCGATTTTGCAGTGAAAATGGAGAAACGCAGCACGGACTCGCGAGTCAAAGGAGTCAGCACAGGGGTGAGTAACTCCGGACCGGTTCACTAGTATCTTTGTGCTGCCTGATGAAGCAGCACCAAAGCCCATTACGCGTAAAATGATCAATAAGCGATATCGCGGATGAACAGGTGAGGCTATACCTGAATAGTAACCTGACACAAAGTGAAATTACATCGACTGCACCTCTCATGGGTTTTATTAGAGTTATTTGAGGGTTAGCTCTGAATGAGTTAAATATTTACATTTTTACAAAGAAACAACTGGCTACACTTACATTTTCAGTTTTTTAAGAAATCCTTCCAAAAACTCTAAATCCCATGATTCATAGCGTTGCCCAGAGGGGCTGAAATGGACACTAAGCCATGAGAAATGTCTGTGAGGCTGTATAGCCCATTCTTGTATTGTCTTCCTGTTTTGTTTGGCTTTATGTAACTACCTTTTCATTTTTGGTCGATGAACGTATCTGCATCTGCACTCTGCTCCTCTCTCCCCTCAGACCACCATCCTGGCTGCCGCTTTTGATGGAGGGGTCGTGATTGGTTCAGACTCCAGGGCTTCCATTGGAGGGTGAGGATGTTTGGACGATACACTGAAGTTGCATACATTGTTAATCATATCTGTTTAAAAAAGATTGGTATAAGGTTTATTAAGAGTCAAGGATGAACTGATTGGACTGGACGTTCAACTTCGGGCCGGTAATCCTAGTTACTTAGTTTCCTTGTCCTTGTCTCTCTCTTCAGGGAATATGTATCATCTAAGACCATCAACAAGGTGATTCAGGTTCATGACCAGATCTTCTGCTGCATGGCTGGCTCCCTCGCAGATGCTCAGGCTGTCACCAAGGCTGCAAAGTTCCACCTGTCCTTTCACAGGTGCCCACACGCACTCATATGAATTCATTGGCTAACGTACGCAAGTATGAGAGACAACCTGCTACATAGCATTGGACTCATATTTTGTTAATCTAGCTGGTTATTTTGGTTATTTTTATTCCTCCAAGACTCCTAGGAGAATGACAGTCATATACAGTTGTGTGCATGCAAACTAACACAAAACCTGTGTATGCTCCGACAGTCTCACACACACATTAACAAACTTGTAACACTGATTCTTACCTATACTAAATCATTAGCGAGTCCAAGATAATAGATTCAAAGTTTCTTTATCTCGCATCTGCACAAACATTTAAATTTCACCCTCCCTGATCTTTCTTGATCCCCACCAATCCACAGTGTCCAGATGGAGACCCCTCCACTGGTGATAGCAGCAGCATCTGTACTTCAAGAACTGTGCTACAAAAACAAAGAGGAGCTGCAGGCCGGCTTCATCACCGCAGGCTGGGACAGGAAGAAAGGACCACAGGTAGGTGGAGGTTGTGATGACATTCAAACACCAGGGAAGCAGTGACGAGGATAGTCCAGAGTAACCCCACCTTGCTGCACATAGCTGCACTACTGACATTCTTTGTCCCTCTCCAGGTGTACGTCGTGTCTTTAGGTGGGATGTTACTCCGTCAGCCGGTTACCATCGCTGGCTCAGGCAGCACCTACATCTACGGCTACGTTGACGCCAAATATAAACCCAACATGAGCCGAGAGGAATGCCTACAGTTTGCCACTAATGGTACTGTCATGTTATTTTAGTTCTGTACCCAAACCTTAATATGTTGGTACTTGTTTTGTCAGTTTTGGGGGGAAATTGGGTTGTGATTCAATGAAAATTAATGAATATGTACACGGGTGTAGTAGAAAATGAAAGTAAGTGTTCAGGAAATATCTGCTTGGTTAGTAATGGTTAAAATGTAAAATGAGAGTTTGAGATAATGATGCACAGCTTATCTGAGACAAAGGCCTCTGTTTGCACTCAAGGGAAATAGTTAAATGTAAATCCATTTTTTAGTTCAATTGTGTTGGTGACTTGGTAGCTGTTAGTAAGTGTATAAATGCTGCATACTGTCAGTTGTTAAACTTGACCCTTTTTTTCTCCTGCTTGTCGTTCCGGTCTTCCTTCCTGCTCTGCCCATCCCTTGCTTAATCTCTGGATCTCAGCTCTAGCTCTTGCCATGGGCAGAGACAACGTCAGCGGAGGCGTGGCTCACCTGGTGGTGATCACGGAAACTGGGGTGGAGCACGTGGTTGTCCCTGGTAACAAGCTGCCCAAGTTCCACAATGAGTGACAGCCTTCGACAACCAATAACATTTTGACCAATTTTTGTTTTGTTTTGTTTGGCTTTATGTAAGTAATAGTTTGAAATCTCATCATTAATGTTATTATGGAAAGATGCAGACTAGTTACTAGTTATACAACTTCTATGCCAAACTACAAACGTTGACTTACAACTCTTATAATTCCATTATAAATACGGCTCTATCTGCCTTTTTCTCTGTCCAGATCACGTTTGTGTAATTTTTTTTGATGTTTGGAAATATTTTCAATATAAATAAACATTTTCCAAAACCCCATCGCTGGTCCTCTCACTTAGTGTTATATCTTCATTGATATGAGATGTGTTCTGTACATTACAGTTCTTGTTGTTTTCCTTTTCATTTCAAGGTTTTAAAGTGTTCTCTACTGGTGCTTAGCCTTGCGTATGTATAAAGGGTTTTGTGGCAATGGATTGATTGTGACCAACACAATTTACCAGTTAGGCCTAAGCCATCACAGAGTCAATGCACACTTAAAGACAAGGCCATCACTTTGTGTTGTAAAGTCGTGGGGACAAAATAAAAAAAAAACATTTTTTAAACACTTTTCAACGTGTGAATACAGTCAAGGTCATATTTCTGCTGTTTGTTCTCAACCCTGTACTCCTCAGCTGTTACTGTAATCAAGCTTTAAACTATGAAGAGTGTTTTCAGTGTAACACAGCTGTGATGGAATGTTACTACTCGTAAGGACACTAACTCCAGTACTGTACTTGTACTTAACTTGTTTCTTTTCATGCCACTTTTCTACTTTTTACCACATTTATGACAGTTTAGTGACTTTACAAATCAAGAGTTATTTTTCACACAAAATATATGAAGTGAAACAAATATGAGGTTTTGTTACAAATGAACTGTTGATACAAGTACTTTGAAACAATTATATTAATCACTAAGGTGATTGAAAGAAAATGAAATGGAAACTATTTTGATTGTTTAAGTCATTTTTGATGTAAAAACACTTCATGGTTCTAGCTTCACACATTTTGCTACTTTTCCTTATAATAATTGTAATAATAGTGAGTGACTCTAGCTACCTCCTGTCTCATTCGTTTGTCTGATAAGCAGTGATTTCATCAAATTCAGCGCTCCATTTTGTTATTTACCAAGCTACCCACTGTCATAGGGACACAAAATGAACAAGTTTGTGGAGGGTACTAAAGTAGCCTATTTTTTACCCATCTGTTTTTTCTCCCCCATGTCCCTTAAAGGGACATGATTTCTTATTGGTTTGAGCTGTTATTTCTACTTAACAGAACACTTTAAAAATGCTTTAAAAACTGATGTCCCCTATGCTTAAAGAGAACACAATCTCCACTGAGTTAATGTGTGCAGTTCAGTGCAGCTCAGTCGCTTGAAATACGGGTTAGAGGAACAACTTCACTTTCAATTTCGATTACACTCAGGAGAACATGGAGTCCGTCTGATGTGTGGCCAAACGCGTAGGGAACAGTTTAATAGCTAAATACGGTTTCACAAGAAAACTTGATAAAACCAGATACCGTCGTTGTTGTCGTTGTTGTCATTACCAGAAGTGCACCATGTTGGAAGAAACGGGGCCAGAGTGGCTTTCCGAGGAGGTGAAGACCGGAGTAAGTAACGATTCTTACCGACTCTGAGAGACTCAATGTTTATATCCAGGGACACACGCGGAAATGTGCGTGCGTGGAATGATTTATGCATTGCCTTTACCTCTGTTTGTAGACGACCATCATCGCCATAGAGTTTAATGGAGGGGTCGTGCTGGGGTCTGACTCCCGAGTGTCTGCAGGGTAAGTTCGTGCGTGCAAGTGCGCTAAGACAACATTAGCTTCTCATGCATACTGACCCCGAAGCCGTCCACCTCTTAGATAGCACAAGATAAGCACAAGTACTGAGGCAATGACATGCAGCTAGGTGCAGATACATGTGCATATGTACAGTGATAATATATAGATATTGGGTACATGTGAATACAATAAGATATGTACAGGAGGCTATGATTAACCCTCACACTCTCCCTCTTCATCCCTCCATCCAGGGCGTCGGTGGTGAACAGGGTGATGAACAAGCTGTCTCCCCTCCATGACAAGATCTACTGTGCTCTGTCAGGCTCTGCAGCAGACGCTCAGACCATCGCTGAGATAGTCAACTACCAGCTGGATGTCCACAGGTGAACACACACTCCAAACAAGACAGACAGATTCGTTAACAATCTATCAAATATCCCATGATGGAAAAGTATAGTCCAACTCTGTTTGGAGGTGCCTTCCTGATCCCAACTACAGAGAAACAGCCCATGAAAAGAGCAAGGACTTGCAGTACATTTTGCAACTTTTATTTATTCATATAGTTGCTCGGATTCCATTTACAGTCAAAATGCTGTTCCCAAAACAGTTTGAAATTATATAATAAATTCAAACACAGTATGAAATATTTTAGCTTTAAAGGATTAACATTGATCACAGAGTTTCAGCTACTGGCAGCTTAAATGTGAAGATATCAGTATTATATTGGACGTATGGATTATAAATCTAGACCCCAATGCACACAGCGTTTGTCTTCCTCTTGTTTTATTGGAGATCCTGTTAAGGTTTGTTTTCATGTCTTCCACTGTCAGTGTTGAGATAGATGAGGACCCCCAGGTTCGCTCAGCAGCCTCTCTGGTGAGGAACATCTCCTACAAGTACAAGGAGGAGCTGTCGGCGCATCTCATCGTGGCCGGTTGGGACAGAAGAGATGGTGGACAGGTCAGTATAAACACGCAGTTGGCTCCACTCTTAAAGGAAGAGATTCAAGCTTCTGCTGAAGTGACTTTGACGTTGCGGCTGCTAATGCATGCTTTGAATATAAGATCCAAAACACTTGATATTATAGGAGTCCATACAGAATGTAATCTGACTTGCTCCTCTCTGTTCCTGTGCCCTTTGACCTCTCCCAGGTGTTTGCAACCCTGAGTGGTCTCCTGACGAGGCAGCCTTTTGCAGTTGGCGGCTCTGGCAGCTCATATGTTTATGGCTTTGTTGATGCTGAGTATCGCAGGGATATGAGCAAGGAGGAGTGCCAGCAGTTTGTTGTAAACAGTACGTTTCATTTCTACACCGAAAGCATTTTTTTAATGTCAGACAGTTTATTGAATGGTGAAAGAGAAACCAGTCATTTGAGGCTGCTGAGAAGAACTGGCTGTTGTGTTGTTATTTTATTTAACATATTTTGTGCTGTAAAACCTCTCCTCACCTTTCTCACCCCTTCTCTTCTCCTTCCCTCTCCCTTAGCTCTGTCCTTGGCGATGAACCGTGATGGCTCCAGTGGCGGCGTGGCATATATCGTCTCCATCGATGAACACGGCACAGAGGAGAAAGTCGTTCTAGGAAATGACTTACCAACCTTCTTTGATCAGTGATACTTATAGTTCTGTCATCTCTTGTCTGCCAAGCCACTGCTGTGCAGAATGCAATTAGGTATTTGTTTTTCTCACAATGGCCATCACAAACACTTTGGCTCTGCTGTCAACTAATTAAGCTTGTAAACCAAAAAAATAGTAGACAGGAATACTTTTACGTAAAAGTTAAGTTTTACAATAAAATCATTGCATTGCTCTGTGATACGCAAACCTTTTTCAAATGTAATATCAGGTATGACATCATATGTGGCTCATCATCAAGAGACTTAAATATAAAAACAAAAGCTTACATTAGGTGACCTTTATCGATTTATCTGCCATGGAAAAAATGCTTATTTTCAGTCTTTGTATGTGATTCTAACAAGGTTATCTCACCAGATACACGGGTAAACATTTTGCCACTTGCACCCCTTGGCCAAGTTCAGGATAGCTTCACAAAGTTAGACTTGGTATGGTCACTAAGTCTGTCAAATAGTTTTCATTATTTGGTCAACCTACAGTAATGTTTTAAATAGTGGTCAACAGATATGTCTTTTTCAATGGCTGATGCCCAGAGCAGGGCAACAGATTGCCGATTCATAATGTGGATATATTATTGTAAGGGATGTTTTTATATATATATATATATAATAAAATACAACAATTTAATAATAATAACAAATTAAACACAAAATTATGCCTTTATACACCTGAGGTGTGACTAATAAATGAGAGGAAATGCGACATAGTTGCCTGCAAATATTATATGTCTGGGGCTTTTATTGTGAAAGATAAGAACGGAGGGAGTGGATCTGGTCAGCGCTGCCTTTGTAAAGTTGGAAATGAGTAGTAAAGTTTGCCAACTGATTAAAATGTGGTGGTCAAAGGTCACTATGACCTCAAAGAACACGTTTTTGGCGATAACCCTAACCCTAACCCTATAAAAAGCGTAATTTAAAATAAATGTAATCAAAATATTAAACATAAAATTATAAATGAAACATAACAATGTTTTAGTGCACTTAACATTGATTATATAGCTGCATGTCCTTGCTACTAAGAGACAGTGAAAATGTGTTAACATATAAAAAAATAAATAAACAATGTTTGTAGCCTTCCTTGGCGTTGGCTCAGTGAATACTATGGTAAAGAAATAATCAGCATCTTAAAATGACATTTTAATGCATAATTAATTACCACTAGTTTAAATGAGGCTTAGTGGCAGAGTAAATAAAGAATTGACCTTCCTTGGACAAAACCTGCTGAACAATCAGCCTCACTATAAACAGTCCCAGAAACACTCACTTAGCAGCAGCAGTTGTCTGTGTGAGGTATTCAGAGTGGCAAGCTTATCAGCAAAGAGTCAGAGTCATGTTTGTTGTACCACCTCCAGATTATAACACCCTAGTGCTTTTCATCCCAGTAATCAGACGTATTAAGATGCCTGCACGGTTGGTGGTTGGGCAGGTCGACGCAAACTGCCCACATGGTTTTAAATGTGAGCCTACATGCATTTTGAATATACGTTATCATTGGGCATGTGTGCATAAGTGAAATTTAAAATAAAATGAAAGGCCTGTGTTGCAAAAAATACTTTTTTATTTCTCTTGTCTTCATGAGTCCGTGCTGTCTCAGTCACAATTGGAGTTATAACTGCAGTGTTCATGCAGGCGTTTAGCAATAATTAGTAATAGTTCTCGTGTGTAACCCACTCAGTTTAGGAATCCTGAATATAGTTGTGTGCAGAGCAGTTGGGATTTCGGGGAAACCACTGGTCCCATACAAGAAAATGAAACTGAAAGTGGACGAAAAACAACATTAGAGACTGCAGCGGCAGAGAAGGCTACGAAGACGACTGCGGCTGCAAAATGGCAATCAACACAGCAACAGTAATGCGCAGAGTCGTTGCGTTGATCGTAGCAGTTTGCGTCGACCTCTCCTTGTTTTACGCAACGGGACTAGTGGCGACTCGCAGCGACTTTGGACATTTAGCGCGTCTCTGGGTCCTCGCGGCTCTCCGGTTGTTGGCGCTGAACGCTGTGACCCTGCTCACCCTCGGACACCTCAAACCGTGGCTTATTCGTGTTATCGTGTCTCACGGTCTGCTGCCCGCGCTGTTTGAGACCGGGACCAAAGTGTTCTACCACGAGGAGACCGAATGTGGCTCGTCTGCGGATGTGCGCTGCTGGCTCATGGGAGCCGGAGCGTCGCTGGCCGGTGCGCTGTTTTGGGAAATCACCGTCCCGGACGCCGACGATGCGGCCGCCGGGAAAGAGAAGAAACAGAGAGCCAGAGTGCTGTTTGTGAGAGTCCTGCGTTTGTACAAACCCGAATACCTGCTGCTGCTTGGGGGGCTTGTGATGCTGACGCTGGCTGTTATGTGTAAGTAGGTCTACAGCACATGATGATGAGGATGAGGATGATGATGATAAGCATATATAATTTTCATTCCAGCACATGATGTACATGAAAGGGAACAAAATTAAGTACTCAGGTTCCAGTGGTACTAGCTGATGATGATGATTTTGATGATTTCAGTCCATAGTAAAGAAATGCTAAGGGAATGGAAAATGATGAACTATGAACCCAATTTTTAAATACTGTCATTGTCATTAATTGCATATACTTTCAACATTTACGTCTCAATGTGGGAATTGAAACAAAGGCCATGGAAGAGTTGGTAATCTGATGATGATAATCTAATGTAGATTTGCCTGGTTGATGCATCTCTCTCATCTCTCTGAATATGTTATATTATGTGTATTCTGCATGTCCCTCTCCTCAGGTGAGATGTTCATCCCGTTCTACACTGGGAGAGTCATTGACATCCTTGGCACTCAGTATCAGCCGAAGGAATTTGTATCTGCGCTCCTCTTCATGGGCCTGTACTCTCTGGGAAGGTATGGGACTATTCTTTCCTCTTTTCATTCATCCATCGGCATGTGCCTGTGTCTTACAAGGTAATATCTGACCAACTTTCTCCTTTTATGATTTTGTCAGCTCTGTGAGTGCAGGCTGCAGAGGGGGTATCTTACTTTGTGCCATCAGTGCCTTCACATGCAGAATGAAAGTCAAGCTGTTTGGGGCTTTGACCAAACAGGAAATTGGATTCTTTGAGACCACAAAGACAGGTAAAGGCTCTTATATAACATGCAAATGTACTGTATGAATAATTTATCAGCGCACATGACGGGTGGAACAAATCATGTCAAGACAAAATGACACATATAAAGACAGGAAAAGAGGCATTTCAGAACAAAGTAACGTATTGAACAATACTGAACAAGACGAGTTAGAGAAACAGGGCAGAATAGGGCAGAACATACAAGGACGTCCAAAACATACCAGAGCAGAACATGACAGAACGTAATTTCTCTTTATTTTCTGTGTAGGTGAAATCACATCCAGGTTGTCTAGAGACACCACCTTGATGGGAAGAGCAGTCTGTCTGAATGTCAATGTGCTGCTGAGGACGTTCATCAAGACACTGGGCATGATCTCCCTGATGATGAATCTTTCATGGAAGCTCACATTCCTCGTATTGATGGAGACGCCCATCACTGGCCTCATTCAGAACGTCTATGACACACACTACCAGGTAAAAGGCAGGTTCACAAGAAATGTTGAATTGACAATGAGATCCTCAGAATCATGTTTTAACTGATCAAAATCATTAAAATGATTTAGAAGATTGGTCATTATGTGTTTAAAAAGACAAATTGTGCTCATAAACAAAAAAATATATATTAAACCAGTGGTTGTGCACATCTTCTTTGTCTTTGCTGAAAATATCTTATTACAGATTAAAATGTATTTTTTCCTTCACAATAGTACAGGGCTCTGGTTGGGCCTTACTTATTCAATTTAAAGCTAATATGTGGAGTTTTCATTTTGTGTTTATTTTGGCGGTCCCTGTAGACAAAAGTCCAAATGTAGTGTTTCCGAGCATCAGGGTCCATTTAGGAAACCTCACATTTAGCTGCAGCTGGCTCTGATAGTCTGCCCCTCACAGTCCTGGTTCCAGTCTCTGCTTCTGCCCCGAGGAGGAGCCGCTTGAGAACATCCTAAAAACCAGCGAGAGTGCGCTACATTAAAAAAATGATCTAACTGAAGAAAACAACCCAGTGTTGCCAACTCTTTTCCAATGAAAGTAGATAGCAGCACTAGCTCAAAAAGTTGCTAAATCTTGTGAGAAAGTCGCAAAGTCGGCAACAGTGACAGCTCCACAAACAGATAATGGAATTTTTCCATTGGATATTGGATTATTGCAGAAAGTTAACTCTATGGGAAACAAACGTTTATGATTCTTACACGTTATGTTCAACTAGATGATATTCACAAATGAACGATACTTTTACGATTTTTGAAGCATGAATGCAATAGTTTAAAAGATATAAGCTTACGTTAAGTTATAAACAAACTGCACCTCGATTGCTTGAGCAAAACAAGAAGGCTGTAAAGGCAGATTAGCTGGCGTGATGAAGTTTAATAGTCTCATTTAGACCATTTTAAAGACACGTAAAAGCCTACCCCATTTCCTACCCTTGCCTTAGGTAATAAGATGACTTTCATTTATTTTTTATTCCTCCCTCAGCGGCTGTCCCTGGCAGTGCAGGACTCGATGGCTCTGTCTAATGAAGTGGTGAACGAGGTAGTGTCCAGCATTCATGTGGTAAGGAGCTTTAACACAGAGAAGCATGAAGCCCGTCGTTATGACGACCGCTTGATGGACACACACATACTCAAGACCCACCAGAACACCATCAGAGCTGTTTATCTTCTGGCACGGAGGGTGAGAAGTTTGTAGTTTTTAGCAAAATTGCATTTTGGACAACAAGTAGTACCGAGCATATCATTGTATATCACCTTATTTAACAGTAGTTCTGCCTGTGTTTGTGTGTGTTTGTGTTTATAGATAACAGGGTTGGGCATGCAGGTGATCATGTTGTACTACGGCAGGCTGTTCATCCAGAGTGGACAGATGACCACTGGCAACCTGCTTTCCTTCATCCTCTACCAGTCAGATCTAGGAGACAACATCAGGGTATATAACTGCTTAGTTTTAATACGTTTTATTACAAGATGATAGAATTATTTTTTTTGTAGTTACCTTTTAAAGAATCTTCTTATGAAGTATATCTCATTGGCTGATAGCTTTGATGCAGGTATAACCAGACATGCCTGTCCCACACTATCCTAAACATATGATTGCATGCAAAAATATTCATTTTTTTACTGCGGCTCTGACTCTAAAGATGAAAACATTATGCTATTAAGTGCTCAGTTTTATGACATATTTTAGACACTCACCTACATCTTTGGCGACATGCTGAACTCTGTGGGGGCAGCTGGGAAAGTGTTTGAGTACATGGACCGAAAACCTCAGGTCAGCATGGAGGGGAAACTCAAACCTGATCAGATGAAGGGGCACGTCATCTTCCGCAATCTCAACTTTGCCTATCCTACACAACCCGACAAAACAGTGCTGCAGGTGAGGTCTGACCGGCATGTTGACAAGGGGACTTCTGTAGCCTGAATTTGTCCAGTTCACAGAATTTTTTCTTATAGAAGTATAGAAATTGATAAGCTAAAGTAAATTATTTTCACAGGCTTTCCCTCCAAAGTATTTACAGCTACTTATAAACTTATGTGTTAAAAACTACAGACACCAAACTATGTTTTATGTTTTCATTGTTATCTCCTCATTTCAGGACTTTTCTTTGGAGCTGAAGTCAGGTCAGATGACGGCACTGGTGGGTCCATCTGGAAAAGGAAAAAGCACCTGTGTGAGTCTGCTGGAGCGCTTCTATGAGCAGCAGGATGGAGAAATCCTGTTGGACAATGAACCACTGGAGTCCTATGACCACCGTTTCCTCCACAAGAAGGTAGTTAATCAGGGGTTTTTCCGGATGACGCACACCACTTTTAGTTGTTTAACTCTTGTCTTAGAGAATTTATGTCTCTTATCTGTGTTTAAATTGCTTTTATCTAGAAAGTAGACTAAATGGAAGTCAAGATAAGATAAGATTATCCTCTTTTAGTCCCACAGCGGGGTAATTTGCAGTACTACAGCATCAAAGTGGTAATCAGTAAAAAAAAACAACAACAAGGAAAAATAACTCAGGTATACTACAGCATCAAAGTGGTAATCAGTAAAAAAAAACAACAACAAGGAAAAATAACTCAGGTATACACTCCAGCTAAATGCATCAGGTTCATGGCCCCTCCTCTGGAGCTAATCCTTAAACTAGTGGGATTCGGAAAACTGTAGGCTGATGAGAGTCTGTTTGACAGATTGCTGTGGTGAGCCAGGAGCCTGTGCTCTTCTCTGGCTCCATCAGAGACAACATCACCTACGGGCTTGCTGAATGCTCCTTGGATGAGATCCAGGAAGCAGCACGCAAAGCCAACGCCCATGACTTCATCCTGCAGCTGGAGAAGGGCTACGATACAGGCAAGCTTTTTCGCTGGCTGAATGACTAGATACAGTTAAAACCTTCTGTGGATGGTAGAGTGAAGAAAATATAATTTGTAGAGCTATATTGATGATGGAACTTTGACTTTTTATTTATTAATCTTAAAGCTGCTTAATTGGAAATTCAGAGCATATCTATTGCATCCACGTTAAATATCACAATGGCAGCTAACAGTGCTTAAAGCGCTAACAGTGCAAACAACGGCAACAGTGTCAACAGAGCTAGACTTGTTAATTTAGGGGGGGGAACCTGAGGGCGTCTCTGCCACGACGCTGTCAGTTATGATTTTATATTGTTGTTCATTTCTCAGAGGTGGGTGAACGTGGCGACCATCTGTCCAAGAGCGAGAGGCAGCGGATAGCCATTGCTCGAGCTCTGGTCAGGCAGCCACAGGTCCTCATTCTGGATGAAATAACCAGCTCTCTGGATATGGAGAGTGAAAAAAAGGTATGTCCCATCTTCCCCCCAGGGCTAGAAGTCTGTGGGTTCTATACCATCAGTTAAATGTGAGTAATATGTGATATGTGGAACAGAAGAATCTGTATCACTACAGTGAATTAATCTGACTGGTTGTCTGCAAGTGATCACCTGTGGCGAAAACAATAGGTGGTCACTTCGGACTAAAAACATACAGTCAGTATTTAATACACATACAGTATATAGGAAGTACTGCACACATCATTGCTCAATTAATCAATGAGAATTGAGCAATGATGATAAATTAAATCTTCAGGGCAAAAAAGTCTATAAGAAAAGAAAGTTCAATTTTCAACAAAATTTGCAGCGTTCAGTGATTCCCATTAATGTGTTTAGTGCATCCACCCAGCTCTTACCCATTTAAATGACAACATTGACATTGCAAGATATAGTCCTACATGTGGGGTAGTTAGAGAGAAACATGTGTAAGGCAAATTGGGTCCTGTAATTTAAAAAAACTTTTTTTTTAAACTTAGCAGTAGGGAATTTTAACTAATCTATCTGATAAATCATAGGTCTTGCATGCATGCTCTGTGTGCTCACTGACAGCCAGTCATATTCATTCTTAGTAAATATTTATTATTATTATTATTATTATTATTATTATTATATATTTACAGTTAGTTTTTGCATGTATACTCATTTAAACTCTCCCAAAGGAATACTACAGCAATGTAGTCATGTTTCTGAATGAGCTGCTGAAGTGCAAAGCTGATTGGCTGGTCTGGCGAATTTATATAACTCCTTGTTTTATTTTTTATTCTTTTATATATCACTGTATTTTAGGGGAAAGACTTCAGTCAAAAACATTGCTTTTTTGCCACTGGGCAGTTTTGAGAGGTCTATTGTATTTCCATAACATCTTGCTAGAGGAAAGACAATATCATAAATACAAATTAAGGTGTATATGTTACTACTTTATCTATTTGCATTTCTAGATTTCTCTTAAATTCTCCAAAAGTTACAATTAGATAATGCCTCGTTTGAATATTTAAACATTCATTTTCAGAAAACGTGTAATATAAAAAATAATAGTCTCAATGCAAGTACTCAAATTGGAAAGTTTCATGGTGACATCTATTAGTTATATTGTTTTATACTTGGGGTGTCTCCTTTTAAATAATATATTTAAATGTTTCTTTTGACATCCTTTAGCTCTGCTCTCACCTAAGAACAGAGAAATACTTAAAGATGAATAATTCTGCCATTGACTCCTCACAGATTCAGCAGGCCCTGGCGAGTTGTCCCAACCAGACCCTGCTGGTGATCGCTCACAGCCTGAAGACCATTGAGCGGGCAGATCAGATTGTTGTGATCGGTGACGGCAGAGTTCAGGAGCAAGGGACTCACCAGGACCTGATGGACGGGAAGGGGAGCTACTACAAACTGAGGGAGAAGCTTTTTGCTGAGGGAAGCTCACCACAGTGACAAACCGCTGACACTGAGCCGATGCTGGAGATCCTTGTGATCTCTGAGACAAATGTTCTGTGGGGTTGTGATGCACGTTGGACCAACAGCTAACCTGATGAAAGTGTTCTTCTTTTGTAAGTCATACTGTTGATAGAACAACTGAAGACAATGGCCACACATATACTGAACGTATACACACATACCTGATAAAATGTTTATGTAAATTTTGTTGTATAAATAAAGAAAATGAAAGAGAGCATGGACATATATTTTTCAAAAATGTTAAAACATGTGGAACCTTCTCAATTCTTGTCGTATACTTTTGTTGTTATTTATGTTGTTGAAATTACATTCGATTTTGTAAATTAGTCCCAAAAAAAAGATGAGGGATTTCTGATGGATACATGTCTGCTTTAGTTTTCTATTTCATGCCCTTGTATTGGGTCCAGATGAATACAATTTGAAATGACAGCACATAGTTGACTCCATGAACTTTTATGATCAGAGTGGCCAAAGGTTGCCTCATGTGTATGTCCCAAATAAAAGATGTCTAAAACAGAATGTTTCTGTTTGAATTATATTTTTTGAGCCTTGTGTCACATATTTATAAAGTCCTTCAACAGCTCTTTGTGGTGGATGACTCAAATCCTCTGAATTACCTCCTGTTTTATGCAACATATAATAATAATAATAATAATTAAGCCTTTATTAGTCCCACAATGGGGAAATTACAATTATCTGCATTTAACCCATCCCAGAGGAGCAGTGGGCTACTAAGAAGCACCCGGGGGTTACGTGTCTCGCTCAAGGACACCTCAGCATGTTGACTGTAAGGGGTTTGATCCACCAACCTTGTGGTTGCAGGACGTGCGCTCTACCTCGTGTGCCACAGCCACCCACATACTGGCTCCCTGTAACTTTAAGAATTGAGCTCAAAGTCCTTCTCTTAGTTTTTAAGGAACTAAATAGCCTCACCGCCCTTTTATATCAGAGACTCCATCATCATTTTATAATCCTCCACAAACAATAAGATCCTCCACAGTTGCTCTTTGAACTGTTCCTTAGGTCGCCACAAAAGCATTTGGGGATGTTATTTTCAGCCCTGTTGCCCCTAAAATATGGAACACTTGCTGAGTCAGTGGACAGTTTCAAACGATAGCACATACTTTTTTTAATATTTACCATAGCTAGCAGCAACTAGGATTTATGAGTTGTTGTTACTTTTAGAGAATAAAAACACTAATGTTTTCCCCTCCTCCTTGTGTATGTGTATGGTATTTAAATCATAGTTTTTTTTGATGAACTGTAAAGGACTTTGTGCTGCATTCTATGAATGTGCTATATAAATAAAGTTAATTCCTTCATTCAACAAACATTTAACAACGTTCATAGGAAAAAGTGAAAGTACTATATTTTAAGTTCTTTGCAAGAATGTGCATTTGGTTTAGTTTTTAATTCTACAGTGAAAATTCTGAGTTAGCAGGTTTTATACAGGCCCAGATGACTCGGCTCAAGTCACACTGCACTGTTGGATAAAAAGGAGGGAACTCATCACGTAAAAATAACTTAAATTAAATTATTCAAGTATTGCTGAGAGTGGTGGTGATTGTGAATTTGTTATACTGGTTAGTAGTCTGAGGCGAGCTTTTTCAATCCCATATTAGTGTCTGCTTTGTCTATTGAATTTCTGGTTTGACTGTGGGGTTTGTTTTATGTTTGAGCCGACCTGGAAAGTCCCTGACTACCAGCACTGTTTATCTTTTTGTTCTGGCAGTGAGGATTTTTATAAAGATGCCAGGTGATGTGTCATAAAAACCAAAGGTACAGTGAAGTGATATGAGGCATTATGTCAAAACACCAACCCCCTCTATCGACAAAGATCAGGCTCAGCATTGGCAACAATAATCACCATCTTGTAGAGACGTCTGTGCCTCTACAAAATGGTGGCTGAAGTCACGTGCTGACTAGTTAGACAGTATCAGTACAGTATCCACAGTATGAGGGATTTGTTAGTAATGTGGGTATGACATGTAGACCCAAACTGCAGCTTACACTTAGATTTACATTTAAAATATGTAAAATTCAAGAATGGGTTGTCCCCATACTTTGGCTGCAAAGTCTTGCCTACAATGTCTCTTAACTTTAGACAAACTTATTTTAATGTTCCAACATTAACTGAATGATCACATGCTTCTTGGTGAATCTTGTCATGCTGTTGATTAAAACTTTTTATGATCCCCTTGATGAATAAATAGAACGTGTGGAGGTCTGGCTGTAACCAAATTTATTTCTTATTGTTCTTGACAAAGCTGTCAGTTTGGAGTTACAACCCTGCTCAGTGACTCATCATAAACTTGGCTGCTTCCCATCAACCATTTTGTGCTGCCTGCGGGTCATAAAGGCAGATAGGCACAAAGTGGAAAAAGCCAATGTCAAAAGTAACGCCATCTTAAGGTGAGATCGTTAAAAACCCAAACACAAAATGGCCGACAGCATGGGAATGTAGTTAGAAAATAAAGGGTAGTGCGTCAAATAAAAGATTTGAATCACTGTGGTTGTATTTATTTATGGTGTACTAGAAAGGAGTCATGTGCATCTTCAAACCTCAGTGTGCACCTGATAATGCATTCTGTGTGTGTGTGTGTATGTGCTGAGCAGCTTTTGCCCAACCAGTTCTGCACCATACCACTGCACCACGACGCTGCCGAGCTGGAAAGTCCCTCTCGTCTAGCTTTCTCTTTCTGTGCTGTGTTGTGCATTCAGCGGCTGCCTGACTCAGCCAAACTACAACCTAGCCCCACCCTTTTGTGACTGAGAGCATTGTGATGTTACTGATACCCCTCTTCCTTTCAGGGATGCAGCTTCTGTTGATCATAGTCAGCGGGTGTAATATATTTGAGTTACAAAACACTTCAAACACGTCAAAAACTGGACTGTATGCACGCTTCTCTGTAATGACTTCACTGACAATAAGGCAACAAGGACACTTTGACAGAACAAGTGACTGTTGATGGAGAGACTTTTTTATTAAACAAACCTGTGGCCTTTATTTTCCACCTGGCATATAGAATACTTCAAATCAGGTTTCTGTAGCGAATGGCAAGCTATCCTGCTTATATCGTATTAAATATATTCAGTGGTGAAAGAAGTATTTAATCATGTAAAAGTACCAATACAGCAATGTGAAAATACCCTAGGGGGTCACAAGGATTAATCTTAATGTAATGTATGTTATAAACAGAATTGTTCATTCTTAAAGTAACTATATCTGTAAATGAAGAGGAGTAAAAAGTACAAATTGTTCTCGGAATTGTAGTGGAGTAGAAGTATAAAGCTGTTTAAAATATAAAATACTCATAAAGTAAAGTAAAACACAAGTGCATCAAGTACAGCACTTGAGTAAATGTACGTAATTTCTTTCGACCACTGCCTACAGGCATCCCTTAAATAGATGTGCAACACAATCAAAGCATACTTTTTTATACAAGATAAATAACACAAATATTGGATTAAGCCTTTTGCATATGTTATATTGTATTTCCTGTCCCTGAAACACTTCAGAAGGTTGGTACAATCCATCACAGAGGAACTGATCAAAATGGAGCAATTTCAGTAAGATAAAGAGTCACATAACAGATTGGCTTCACTGTTATATGATACTTGCTTTTCTTCTCCTCTTTAAACCAAACATAATGAAAGGAACTGATGCAGCATAAAGCACAACAGAAATGATACCGATGTAACTTCTTTTTTTTCTTCTTGAGTTTGAACTGAATAGAATGGAATAGAACAGTCAGAAACATAATGCTCCAAAAAGTATTTTAAAAAATACATTTTCGAGTTGATCTTGGAAAATAAATAATTCAGATAAGTCATGATACTACTCTGGATATAATGGGGTAAATATCCTTCCATTGTGCAGTCATTTTTACTGAGCAGGAAGCTTTTGTATTTTACAGTCAGGTAAACTCCCACTGTCTGTTTGTGAATCCCCTAACTTCCCCTGGAGACTGGGGCAATTACAACATTTACTGCAGCACAGTGTTTCCGATTACTTTTAAATCATCAGCAGTTGATGTGTGGTTTTCAGTTGATGTGTGGTTTGCTCAGTTAAAGATAAAGAAAAAACATTCAACCAACACACACCACATGATCAGTTAAGGAAAGTCCCGGCTTGGGAACAAAGGTTATACAAAAACACTGATCTGGTGTCTGTTTTTGACTTCGTGGTAAACAGAAACTGATCCTCTGTCAGCTTAATAAAACAACAACACAACAGCCCTGACCTGTGCTGCTTTAAGGCGGTGTAACAGCGACTCGGTTGGTTGTATTTGGCACTTTTACCATCAGACATGTGATTTCCTGGAAACTGCCCTGCCTGGCAGATTGGTTAGGGGATTCTCCTCAGGCCCAGCAAACGGCTGAATCATTGCTGATGACTGCCATCTAGTGAAAGCAACAAAACCGTACTGCAAATGTTAAATGAAAAAAACAACACATAAACCACCTTGGGTTGAGAAGTGGTTACCATACAGCAGTGCTGTCATGTGGTATAATCTCGTGTAGGTTTTGTGTTGTGTGCAGAATAGAAACCACAAGCATATAAGTGCAGAGATGTGACAGGGACACGTGAAGCCACAGAGCCACATGAATGTTGACAAAGAGGTCAAATCCTCTGTTTAAATCATTCATATTGTAGGTTATTTTAGATTGCACCAGTAACCAGACATAGTGTATAAGATCTATATATTTTAACAGAAGGTTGACACTGCTTTATTTTGGAAAAACCCAGAAAATTAAAGGGATTGAAGCAGTTGAATTTCAAAGGGCAGTCTCCACCAGACTGTCTCATTAATACCTCATTTACACACCAGGAGTCTCTAAGAGTATTGCAGGAGGGTGATGAAGGACATTAGAGCAACAGCACCCCAAGTGCTTAGATCAGGCATTTTCAGGGTGCAACTGGACACCCAACCGGGAAACCATGTGACTTCCTTTCACTCAGTCTGGTGAACTGGCAACTGCAAGCTGTCTGCCATCCTTTACATGAATAATAGAGCTTGAGTGCCCCCAAGTGGGATGAAAGAAGAAATGAATACAACACATGGAATTCTTTGTAAGATAAGATAACACAACATAACACAACATAAAATATTGTAACATAACAAGATATACCTAAGCAGTACTTGAGAACAATCAATTTATAAACCTCTTCAAACATGTTGTACTACCAATAGATATATAATTACTAGCCCCTTTTTGCAAAGGAAAGTATTGTTCAAATTGTATTATATATTCTAGCTAAGATCCCAAAGTATCCAGAGACACCATTTTTGGGGCGACTGTGGCTCAGTGATAGAGCAGGGTTGTCCTTCAATCAGAGGATCGGCGGTCCGATCCCCGGCTCCACTAGTCCATGTCGATGTGTCCTTGAGCAAGAAGACACATCGACCCCACATTGCTCCCGCAGGCTGTGACAGAAGTGTCTGACTGGTCATGAATGTTAGATCGATCCCGATAAACAGGTGGCACCTTGCATGGTAGCAGATTTCATGTAATACATATCATCAGTACTGTATGTGTTATTGTCAAAAATGTGTTTGTTAAAACTTTAAAGCCACCTCATGTTTCAACCACTTAACCTTTTTTTTTCTCCCTGAGTAGCTTTGGTGCTGATGAAACCCTTCTATTTCACACTGTCCCACTATCACATGTATTCTGTATCAGCTCATTTCAGCTCTTTATTACACTAATTTTAAAATCAATGTTATGGTGGCTGCACCTTTGCACCAAATGGAAATGTAGTAATTGTATAATGAGGAGGACGGCCACCAGACAGTGTGAGTTTTTAGTGAGCGCAGCTCACACATGGAACAGTGACACATATCGTCTCATTTAACATTATGGTTAAAAGACAATGTTTGTGACCATACTCTGTAAATAACCAAAATTGTGCTTTGTTCTACGTTTTATGTATTGTTGTCTTTGTTTTAAAGTATTTCATGTGTTTTATGAAATGTGTTTTGAAATATGTACAGTGTTGCCATTCCTGTCTTTTGTAGCTCTCATTTGCGTGCCCAGGCTAAACTGGCCTATTTACAGAAATGAATATACATGTGCATTGTCCCTGTAACTTTAAACTGTATAAATAAATAAATAAATAAATAAATAAATAAATAAATAAATAAATAAATAAATAAATCCTTCTAAAGTCTTCTGCATCATTTTATTCACATGTTCACAAATCTCAGTTTGTATCTTTGGAATCTTTGGGATCTCCACTAGAATATCAAATAAAGTTCTGTGGACTGGAACGGCGATTAGCTGCATCACATGTGTTTGTATTGACTGGCAGTTCAAGAAGGTTCAGGAGATCAAGTGGAAAATCTGGGTTCAAGACTTTAGAAAACAATGTCACCTATTGGACGTGGCATTGGTTTTGGACATGTATAAATCATGACCTTTAAGTATGTACGTGTTAGTGTGTGTGTATATAATGACGACAGTACAGTAGAGAAGAGGTGGAGTAAAAAAAAAAAGAAATAGTTCTTAGGCAGCTGGCTGATTGTCATAACAAAGTTAAATTATATGATTAACAGTCTCAATAAAATTGGATATATGGAGCGTCAAATACCTTTTGCAATGTTCAGTTAGTATTTACGCGTCAAATTTGTTCTTATTTGTAAAATTGATGAAGTATTTTTTTCATCCGATATCTATAAAAAACTGAGGAACATGTAGAATGACGCTGTGTTTGTTTTACGTTAAATCAAGGGAAACCATGGCTCCAATGAGAACCCTATATTTGACCAAAATAGCTCATGCCAACATTAACCAGAACATTGAAAGGATAGGTTAATTTTGTCTTTAAACAACAGGTTCCCATATTGACATTGAAACAGCGTTTGTTTACTGTAATTATTCTTCCTATTCATATTGGCCATCCTTGTATCATATATACAACATAAATAAATGAATAGATGGATTGACATATAAATAAATAAGAGAAGTCAACTGTCTGACTTATTCAAGTCAAGTATATCTTCCAAAGTTACACTCTTTTCAAGACACAATAATAAGAGGTTTTGTTTTCATTAATTATGTAATGGCCAGTAGGTGATAAATAATAACCTGTTGTACTAATGAAACATTAGTTTCAAAAGAGCCCTGCATGAACACTTATTGTGGTAATGGACTGTACTTGTATAGGGCTTTTCTAGTCTTCCGACCACTCAAAGCGCTTTTTACAATACATATCATTCACCCATTCACACCCATTCATTCACTGATGACAGGGGCTACCAAGCAAGGTGCCACCTGCCCATCAGAACTCTAAGTCTAACTAACACCAATCTACTTGGGGTCTAACCGCAGATCCTCTGATTGGAGGACGACCCTGCTCTCCACAGAGCCACAGTCGGCCCCTTCAGTCTTTAGTCTTTCAAATGAAATAATTTCTGAGGTATCATCAAACATTTAGTTGCTATTGGTTCATTTAGTTGCTATTGGTTACAATGCCCAACACTCACAGCGCTGATGCACACAAAATAAGTTTTACATTTTTTTCTTACTATTAACAACTTGACATGTAGCTGAAAACAAACTACACATGTAATTTAATGTCAAACATTGATTCGTTTAACTGAGCGGCCACCAGATGGCGACATAACACAAGATACTCCAGGTTACAACCTCAAAGGAGAAACCTGGAGTTGTTAATAGATGGCTAACTCTAAAAGTAGAGGAGCCTGGTTACTGACTGGATAAGCTTACCCACATGGCTGCTGCTGAAAATAAAATAAAAATCTTAGTATTCTCAGAGGAACATATAAGACTTTCTACCTTTGAATGGGTTCCCCCTTGGTTGTTTTGCACATCCTTCTGATCAGGCAGAGGAAGGAAGCACAATGGAAGCACAATGGGACAACTAGCCAGACTTTCACACCTGAGCCAAGCTGTTTCACACACACACACACACACACACACACACACACACACACACACACACACACACACACACACACACACACACACACACACACACACACACACACACACACAGATCTCTCCCTCTCTCTCTTGTCGCTGTCTTTTATTTTTTCATGTGTCTTACTCTTTCTTTAGTCTTACTTTTCTATTTTTCTGTCCCTCTTTCTTTGATTCTATTGTAGATATTGTTGGCATATATTGCTACAAACTTCATGCAGCCTTTTCACCAAAAACAGTAATCAACAACGACATTACACCCTTCTTACAAAACTACAAAGGCTCAGAGACATCTGCTGGTATATAAATCTTGTTTCATCTCAGTGATCATCTTTGTTAATTTACCAGCATTAGGATTTCCTGTCCTTTGGCTGGTTTGTTTGGTGTTGTTGCCGAAATACAATCAGATTAGAAATGCTTTTTTTCTAACTTTTCTATTTAAAAGATTTGCTCTCTCCCTCCAGTGAACCTTCTGGAGGAGAAAGTCCTCCTCCATTCAGATGGAAATCACTCACTTCATAGTTCTTGCACCCTTTTTTTTCAAAGTAGATAATGAAGTGCCCCTACTGCTTTACAACTCATTTTGCATGACTGCATAATTAAGCAACTGTTGTTTTCCAAGACTGGGATGCTACCTTCTTGGAACCATGCTGCCCATGAGCTTAGTTTTCAAATTCATCTCTAATTGTCATCTCTAACAGCCTGAAGAAAGGCATTGGTTCTAAATAAACCGGGGCAGTAAAAAGGATGATGCTTAAAACGTAAAATGCCTTTTCTAGTACAGATGTAGCACAATCATGTTATCAATCTATATGAGTCATGAACAAAAGAGAAATTTAAGTGAAAAACATTCTCATATACTTTTTTTGCTTCGTAATATCTGACTATATGATCATTAATAAGGCACTTTCTTATTTTTTATTTTATTGTGTTTTCTCAGTCGCTGTATTGTGGTCGTACTACTATCTTTTTTAAAGCTGTATCAAATATTTTACTCACTATTGCGATATAGTGTGGGTACTTGTTGCTATTGTTGCTATTATTGTCATTACTAGTTTTATCTTTGGTATTTGTAGTTTGCTTGATTTTCTTTTGTTCCCCTTGTCCTTGGATTTTTAATTATATGTTTCACATTATGATGTAATGTTAACTTGTCTGGACCCCAGAGAGCTTGGTGGTGAGTAGTGGGGATCCAAACAAATGAACAAATAAACCCACTGTTGCAGATGATGGTCTTTTTATGGCACATTATTGTTTATCTCTGATTCATATCGCAACACAGGAAATGGTCAATGTTCTGCAAATGCAAACTCAACAATGTCCACTTTGTGGAAGGAAGCAATTACTGTGTTAATAAAATACAAACACTGGTATGTAGTGTAGTGGAGTGAGGTTATTACTAGTCACATTACTATTACTATTAGCTGTACCATTAAGCATTTTAGCTTTACTTCCACCCTGAAGCCCTTTTTGCTTTCTCGCTCTGCAGGTTTCCATGAATCGTTGTGGTACCTGGACCGTAGTCGTGCCTCCTGCTGTGAGCCGACTGACATCCACTGCTACTTCGATTATTATTATTAATCACATTACTATCCCTATTTTCATAATTATAATTCTACTGTAATAATTGCTGCTGTTACTATAAGTAGTCTTATTATATGAATCATTTATGTCATATACATTGAATGTGTTGTATCTCTGTTATGCTGTTCATTCTGTACACATGACATCTATTGCATTCTGTCCATCCTGGGAGAAGGATCCCTCCTCTGTCGTTCTTCCTGTGCCGATGTGAGGGAAGGACAGAGGATGTCGCATGTGTACAGATTGTAAAGCCCTCTGAGGCAAATTTGTAATTCTGGGCTATACAAAATAAACTGAATTGAATTGAAATTGTCATTATATTATTAGAGTTGTCATTTAATAACGGGGTATCAAGTAATATGACCGTATTTTCAAATACATACCGGTATTGATAAATGTGACATTTATAAATTAAATACTGATATCACGCTGCAGTGATAATACACATTTGATAATGTTTTGTTTTCCCTACACTTGTATTTTGAGTGTAATTCATTTGCAGAAAAAGAGACAAAATGCACAGTAAAGAAAGTTTAAGATGAATTTGACTGATGCATTATTAGTTTACAAAAAAACATTCTATAGATATCACAATAATATCATTAACTCTTTTAGCCACAATAATCATGTAGTCAATATCGGATATTGTGCCCTATATAAAGTGCATCCGGAAAGTATTCACAGCGCTTCACTTTTTCCACATTTTGTTATGTTACAGCCTTAGACCAAAATGGATTAAATACATTTTTTCCCCTCAAAATTCTACACACAATACCCCATCATGACAAAGTGAAAAACATTTGTTCAAATTTTTTGTAAATCTAACGCGTACATAAGTATTCACAGCCATTGCTCAATACTTTGTTGAAGCACCTTTGGCAGCAATTACAGCCTCAAGTCTTTTAGAGTATGATGCTACACGCTTGGCACACCTATTTTTGGGCAGTTTCTCCCATTCTTCTTTGCAGGACCTCTCAAGCTCCATCAGGTTGGATGGGGAGCGTCAGTGCACAGCCATTTTCAGATCTCTCCAGAGATGTTCAATCGGGTTCAAGTCTGGGCTCTGGCTGGGCCACTCAAGGACATTCACAGAGCTGTCCCGAAGCCACTCCTTTGTTATTTTGGCTGTGTGCTTAGGGTCGTTGTCCTGTTGGAAGATGAACCTTCGCCCCAGTCTGAGGTCCAGAGCGCTCTGGAGCAGGTTTTCATCAAGGATGTGTCTGTACATTGCTGCAGTCATCTTTCCCCCGATCCTGACTAGTCTCCCAGTTCCTGCCGCTGAAAAACATCCCCACAGCATGATGCTGCCACCTCCATGCTTCACTGTAGGGATGGTATTGGCCTGGTGATGAGCGGTGCCTGGTTTCCTCCAGACATGACGCTTGGCATTCAGGCCAAAGAGTTCAATCTTTGTTTCATCAGACCAGATAATTTTGTTTCTCATGGTCTGAGAGTCCTTCAGGTGCCTTTTGGCAAGCTCCAGGCGGGCTGTCATGTGCCTTTTACTGAGGAGTGGCTTCCGTCTGGCCACTCTACCATACAGGCCTGATTGGTGGAGTGCTGCAGAGATGGTTGTCCTTCTGGAAGGTTCTCCTCTCTTCACAGAGCAACGCTGGAGCTCTGTCAGAGTGACCATCGGGTTCTCGGTCACCTCCCTGACTAAGGAAGGCCCTTCTCCCCCGATCGCTCAGTTTGGCCGGGCGGCCAACTCTAGGAAGAGTCCTGGTGGTTCCAAACTTCTTCCATTTACGGATGATGGAGGCCACTGTGCTCATTGGGACCTTCAATGCTGAAGAACATTTTCTGTACCCTTCCCCAGATCTGTGCCTCGATACAATCCTGTCTCGGAGGTCTACAGACAATTCCTTGGACTTCATGGCTGGGTTTGTGCTCTGACATGCACTGTCAACTGTGGGACCTTATATAGACAGGTGTGTGCCTTTCCAAATCATGTCCAATAAACTGAATTTACCACAGGTGGACTCCAATCAAGTTGTAGAAACATCTCAAGGATGATCAGTGGAAACAGGATGCACCTGAGCTCAATTTTGAGTATCATGGCAAAGGCTGTGAATACTTATGTACATGTGATTTTTTATTTTTAATAGATTCGCAAAAATTTGAAACAAACTTTTTTCACTTTGTCATTATGGGGTATTGTGTGTAGAATTTTGAAGAAAAAAATGAATTTAATCCATTTTGGAATAAGGCTGTAACATCACAAAATGTGGAAAAATTGAAGTGCTGTGAATACTTTCCGGATGCACTGTATATGTAGCCTATTAATACTACATGGCCCTTGTTTGGTGCCAAGTACGGCCGCTCATACTACAAATACAGTCATGCTGCTGTAATGTTCATTGGATAAGTCACTAAAACACATATAGCTGCTGTACCTTTCATATATAAAAGTCGATTTTTTAAATGTGTTTTTTTTTTCTGAGAAATGACTCAATATTACTAAGCAAAGTGGAAAATGAGAAATGTGAGATATTTGCAGCAATAACTCGACAGCAAAAAACACAGGTGTGTTTTTGAAAACAGGCTTCGTAAAGCAAAAAATATCACACTAAGATGCAATTAAAAAAATGCCAGGAATGGAAAGATCAGTATGCTGCTGCCAAGTACTGTGATTCCATGTACAAAACACCTTCATGAGCAGAGATAATGTGAGCTGTTGTTGACATAGTGAGTGTGTGTGTGTGCGTGTGTGAGTGACAATACTTCATAGAGGATGTAAAGTTCAGGAGATGACAACGCAACAACGCTACTCAATAGGAAACCTTAAATGCACAGTGCTCCTCTGTATCGGAAAACTGCTGCTTGCATCTGTTGACAAAGGAGCTGTTGTTGCTAAGGAAGGCTTGCCCGCCATAGTGAGAGGAAATGAATGGAATAGATTTTTGCAACACTCATTTATTCTGTTACAGTCTATTTATGACACCAGACATATGCAACCAGGATAAAAGCAATCTTTGATCCTGGAGCTTGGCTGTAAACGCTGCACCAGTTTGCAGTAGATCTGTAAAACTCTGGCTACCAATGACTCAGGACTGAGGCGTTGTGAGGGAGAGAGCTTCCTTGGCAACCATTTCTGGACCGATTGTCATCATGTGACAGGCTGATGCAGCCAAGCGCTGAAAAAACAGAGAGAGGGACACACAGGGAGGGAGAGAGAGAGAGCGTTCACGCTGATGAGTCAGAGCAGGCTGATTCTGATGTAATCCACCAACCCCTCCCTTCGTCCAGTTCCACTGCCTGCATGGCTGTTCCTGGATATTCAGGTCAGAGCCTGTTTCCCCACAAAAACCAGACAAATAAGGCCAGTAACACAACATGTTGTGCATTTTATCTGGTTTCAGATCAGTGAATGATCAGCAATGTTAGTCTCAGCCATTCATATAGATTTTGAGGGAGTCGTTTTGGGTTTGGGGAACAGTCACAATACTTAAGTATGTTTTCATTTGTTTAGACTTTATAACAACATAATACATGATTGAAATAGAGATAATTATATCTTAATGCCCAGAAAAAAAGATGTTCAACCATGAAATCAATTATTTTCAGGTATAATTCACTTTATATATCAGACATATTTTACATTTTGCCATATCACTTTATACCCATATATTTTTCATCCATACACAGAGTTTCAATGTGTGTAGATGTTTGTGTGAGGGACATGCAGAACTGACAGTATGTCTGAAACCAACCGTGGAAATACATTAAAAATCAAAAAACATCCGGATAGCAATAACACTTACAGCCTGGCATGAAAAAAACATAATAACAATGAAATAATGTTCAATATTCTTAAAAAAAACAAAGGCAATTCAGTTTACAAATAGGTTATGCAGTTTGGTTCTCAATCCCGTGACAGGTAAGTAGAATATTATCTTATAGCTATGTATAGATAATTATTATATGCTAAGTCTATTTCATGTGTTTTTCTGCTTCTTCCTGCTTTAATTTGGAAACCAACAGTCGTAAATTCTGCAGCCGGATCCCACCTCCTTTCCAGGGAACACTCGAATGTGGGATCTACGCATTTGTCCTAAGAAAAACTGCTCTTAGATCAGCCTCTTGCATTCTCATTGCATTGCTGGCAATGTGTCTTTGTGGTAGGGACGCATGCGCAATGCTTTGTGTTGCGACACAACTGAGCTCGACAGCAATCGTAACCTGGAGAAAACAGACATTACGAACCCTTTTGGAACAAACTGAGAAACTACATACGAGATGTAAAGGACAAGCGCGAACATACATGGATTACAGTAGAGGAAGTTTAGGAAATAGCACAATAAGTAATACTTAATCGTTTTCGTCACGTGATCAAGGAAGCCCAATCGGAGCGAACCAAATCCAGCGGAAAGTATGCTCTTTGTTCGGATATTTTGCCAACTTTATGCCCAAATCTGCGCGTAATGCTATGTAAAAAGCACAAGGATGCGTATCTGGATATACGTTTTTGCGAAGAAGGAGACGCCATGGATACGTTTTTTTTTTCCGGATTTGGCGAAATGCCACGTGTCGAAGTTTTGATAAACAGTGCGCTCGGCCTTGTTTCATCACATGACTCCCCTCCCCCACCCAGCGCAGGGAATGGGGAAGAAGGCGGACATGTTTGAGGGAAATGTGCTGGTTAAAAAGTATCGAGGTGGGAGACAAGAAGAATATTTGAAGAAAGGTTTCGCATTGTTATGGGATTTACCAGTCAACAGTTGTATTTAATTTACATTTAAGGTCTTTATGTCATAACTTATGAATTATTTATTTCATTGTCTTTTGGATGATTTAAATTCATTTTGAACTGTAGTTTACGTTGTGTTTTTAACAGCTTAAAGCTGTTTTAACGTTAGTAGTAATTAATTTATCAGGGATCTAGTGTTTCCTTCCATCGTTCATTAGAGTGACATTGGGGGAATTTGTAACCTTGGTGTGGGGGATGGGAGCATGTGGTTAGGTAACCATTTTGTATGGTTGTTGAATTTGTGAATAGTGTCGGTCGCTTTTAAATGCTTCTAAGTATTGTGACTATTTACTAGTTCTGTAATTATATGGTTTGTCAATTTTGGTTTGTCTTTTGTAAACTAGTTATGGCATTTGCATTTTCAAACCATAAAATTCATTCCGTCTCGATTTCCTAAATATTTTAATTAACTTTGCCAGTGCAATTGTCTTCTTAAACGATAGTTAGGCTGGGCAAAAGCAGTATTTACTTGGATGCAGTCTTGAGGTCAGTCAGGAAAAGTGCTGTGTCATTCGGTGGATGCTTGTTTGTGGTTCTTATGAACCCGGTGAACTTCTGTTAAAGTAAAGGGGCTACAGACGAATCGGTTTACAGAGCTGCAGTTTGAATCGGACTTTACCCTCTAGTACGTTACTGATCTGGTTATTTTGAGCCACGGAGGCCCTGGTTGGCTCTGTGCTCTCAAATGGTGGCCTTTTTATGCTGCAGACGAACGCTACTTTATTCAGTTGTATTTGTACGCGAAACATGTAGCGTTTTATATGTCTCGTTTGACGTTTTACCTGACATATTGCACATATTTCAATTATTTTACTCCGTGTCAGTGTACTTTAAGATGGCGGTGGTGCGCTTCTTCTGAAAGACAGAAATGCGGATATGCTGGTAAGCAAGATAGCTTGTGGGGTGAGGCTCTCGAGGGTTACGCGTGGTCCGCTGGAAGAACCAATGGGCTTCTTGATATTTACCCTGGAAGCCCGCGTTCCAACCCTCTTGACCAATCACCGCCTTCGCTTTGCACACGTTGACGTAATGTAACATGATAAGGAGGGGCGGTTGCCTCGGTGCCCTAGCATTTGGTACAGGATTAAATGGAGGAACCAGTTACAGGCACATATCTGTATTACTGATTCGGCTGGGCCAATAGTATTGTGCAATTCCCTTGACCGACAGCAAAAAGACGCGAATAGGTTGCCCCGAAAGATTGTCGATGAAGTTTCTGTATCCAGGGGTGTGGTGACTCTTACGGACACGTTAAACAGCGAATAGAAACTCGGGGGGTGGGGACAGCCTGAAGTAGTGTATCCAATAGGACCACCGCTCGGTCTATAAAGCCGAGGGTGTAGTCGCACCGTCGCCATTTCAACGAAGCAGATTAAAGGAGTTCGCTGTGGCAGGGAGCGGACAGCTGACGGACAGAAACGGATCCTTGTCTGAGTCTAGCTATAAACAGAATCCGGATCCATCCTGATGGATATGGCTGTTAACCCGCTCCTTGACAGGTATCTACCGGTAAAATCGACTCTTGGCTTTCCATCAGGGGGAATATTGTAAATAATTCTCATGAGTTTTATTCAAAATATCGTTTCTGGCAGCCTATGTTTGCTGTAATACGAGTGGGAGAAGGAAATGGAAAGTGGATGTGCTACAGGAATAAGCGTATCGTGGCGTTAAAACGAGTAGAAGCAAATATCATGTCGAGGAAATGTTTTTTTGCGGGCTGCAAAGAGACGCGACTGTTGTTGAACTACAACGGCGCCATCTTCGGACGCCTTCCCGTCGGCCGCTCTCTCCCGCTGCCTGGGAGTTATGTTAGCATGGCTAGCATTAGCGTGACAAATAGGAGCTTCCCCCCATATGGAAGTAGCTTGACCGGCGGTTCTTGTTTATAGGATGGTAATAACTTGTTCTGAACTATAATTCCCGACATAAGGTATGTCAACAGCACAGTTACATCTGGGTAACGTTATGTGTACTGGCGGCAAACCAGACCGCAGAGTTGACGACAGTAAGATATAGTATACCAGATAACGCGACAGAGGCAGAGGTGTACTCTCACACCGGCATTTCTGGATGGTACGCCCGGTTGTTATTGTAGCCATGTGACGGGCGTTGTTGTGATCACTGGTACGGCGTTACAGCGCGGGGGTTACGCTCTCCATGTGTGTTGGGTGTTTCAGTTGGTTGCCTGGTTACATAGCTCAATGTCACTCGACTAAGTCACGTTGGGTAACGTGAACAACTTCCATTGTGGGTTGTTAATTTAGGTCAATTTAGTTAAATTGTTTGTTAAAGTATCAATTTCCTTTTGTTTTTATTCCAGGGCACCCGTACTCAATTTAACTCAGTTATGTTAATCCAAAATACAGCTAACATGAAAATATGTTTTTGTTTAGCGTTGTTAATGTTATGTACATGATTATTTTCCCCTTTTTAAATAATAAAGTACACTAACTGTCAAATGTGTTTCCAAAAGTTGTATCATTTAAAACAGATTGCCTTACAAAATCCAATACAAATAAAATGTAAATATTTTCCTATTGCTTGGTTATAGCCATGTTTTCACACTTAATATGTTTATTACAATTTATTTTTGTAATTCAAGCTAAATTTACCATTACATGTGTTTTGTACAGTGTACTTTAGTGGGGGGTGGGGTTAGGGGATTAGTGCATTAGTCCTAGATAAATGGGATACACCAAGAAGCTATGCACCTGTGTAAGGGACACCTATTTAACAGCATGATTACAATTTATGTAATGTGTACCACCAGTTGCTTCAATATTGAAGCGAGGCTCTTCGAGGTGCAGACATCCTATTGTACTACAAAGTTGTAATGACATACCAGAGTAAACGAATCAACAGGTGCGAAGCATAATATATGTGAAATTGAGGAAATTATTTTCCAACACATGTCTGCAGTTTGCCCCTTTGGGCCTTACTTTGTTTTGTAGTCTCAGTAGGCCGATGGAGGCGGGATGTGGTGAGTTCATGTCGTCAACGGGGTAGTGGAGGCTTAACATTCCCTAACATCAAAGTTAGCTATGCTGGTATTGTTTTGAAAGGGGTAATGCTTTAATTGGATATTTCAGGGGTGTGTATTTAGGTACCAGACGAACAAGCCTCAGCAGCAGCCAGGTGTTAAATGTTCTTGAGCACAGTGTCTGACATCCTGGACTATTTGTAGCAATTCTGATTAAGTCATTAATGGGCTGGGATGGAGGTTATCTCTGTACATCTGCAAGTGTTGATTTTTTTTATTTTTTATATCAGCTCAGAGTGTTTTTAATATGGGCAGTAAATTGGGGCTCGGGGATCGCAGTCAAATTTGAACATGGTTGAAATTATGCTGTTTTCTCATGGTTGACCATAGCTGCAGTCTCAGAGCTTTCAATTGCACAAGACACCGGTCTCCATCTTCTTAGGATGCTCAACAGACTTGTGTGACCTTCTGGAGACGCTGGATGTGACTGTTATCAGGGTGTTCATTTATGGTGTCCTAACTGCTGCTGAGAAGTTACCAGGAACTCCCTCTGCTGCTCATCTAAGCTAGCACAGCCACATTACTTGTAGTGCAGTGGTGGTCAAAGGCCTCACTCAATCAGTATAGGGTCTTGCTTGCTCTCCCCGTAGCAACTGACTACATACAATAGTGCAGTCATTACTGTAACATGGTTGAAAAATCCAGTTCCTTTTGGAATACTTTTCCCTCATTCAAATTGGATGGAGTTCTGTCTGTGTGAGACAGACGTAAAGATGAGGAAGTGAAAGTCATGCCGGCTCTCCCGGGATCGGGTGTTCTGATTTGGCAGGGGTAAATTCCAAGTCAGGCTGATGCGTGCTTGTTGAGAAACGCCTAGAACGTGGCTGGCCGTGTGCCTTGTTAAGGGGATTTACTCTATACTTTATTCATGTAAGTGTGTTGTTAGATTATCAGGCAGAATCAAGTTTGGTAGCATAGCATACATTGTATTTGTATCTTCTGTGCATCTCAATTTGAGTTTCTTCAAATGTAGCCACTGTCTCAGGAGTTTGGCTGTTAAAGTCAACATTTTTGTTGGGCTGAAGGGAATCCTTGTTTAGCATAACATGGGAGACTTGTAGAAATATACATTTTCTAACCACATGTCGGTTGACTACTTCAACAACCTGAGACAAACTGACAAATAGTTAATTGGTCTTTCAATCGCTCTCTACAGCTCCCTTCTCGGGGTTGAGGTTGGCATTATGGGAGTCACAACGATGGACCAGAGTTCTGGCACAGCTGGAAAACGCATCAGAAAACCTTCACTGCTCTATGAGGGCTTTGAGAGTCCTGGGATGCCCCCCCTCAGTCATATGGCCCCTTCGGGACCCCCACAGCCCCCGGTGAGAGACCCCAGCCGACAGGGGAGAATGACCAACCAACTTCAGTTCCTACAGAAAGTCCTGCTCAAGTCTTTGTGGAGGCACCACTTTGCCTGGCCCTTCCAGGAACCTGTTGATGCCGCCAAGCTCAACCTGCCTGTGAGTGTGAATACAAGATAATTGTACATAAGATTAGAGAATATATAGATATCTATAAATAAAAAAAGTGGACAGCCTCATGGTTTGCCACAAAATGAGATGACTGCCCAAAGGTCATGTGTCATCATCACTGTTCTAGATACTATCCACCATTGTATCATGTTGCCACCCTACCGTGTCAGGTTTTTACGTCTTAACAATAAAGGAGGAGAGTCCAATGTGGGCAAAATAGTACCACCAGCCAGATTCCTAAAGTATAGCTTAACATCTATTTGGTAGCCACAAACTCAAGTAATCAGACCACTTTTGATTGTCTTTTCCTTAAATGGCTTAATTACGACCCTGAAAGTGTCTCTGTCTCTGTTCAGGACTATCATAAGATCATCAAAAATCCCATGGACATGGGCTCTATTAAGAAGAGACTAGAAAATAACTACTACCGCAGTGCCAGTGAATGCATGCAGGATTTCAACACCATGTTTACCAATTGCTACATATATAACAAGGTAAGCCTGTGTGTGTGTGTGTCTGTCTGGAAAAAAAGGGACATAATGGGGAGATAATGTTTCTTGCCAGCTGATATTTGTAGCCAGAAAAAGTGGTGAGCATGTTAATATTTGTCCACAAAGCATACAATGTACAAACTGATAATAATCATATCCCCTGGAAACCATATGAAGCCATTGACCTTAACATAGTTCAGATGCACAATTTAAGGAAAGTGTGAAAGTAGTTTTAATATTGAAAATGTATAGAGGAATTGTGCCCATTTATATTGACTGTATAAAGGTGTGTTCTTGAATTGAATAAAACTTGATCTCTGCTGTTGTAACCATTTTGCCCAAATATCCTCCTCTGAAGCCTACAGATGACATAGTACTGATGGCTCAGTCTCTGGAGAAGGCTTTCCTGCAGAAAGTGGCTCAGATGCCCCAGGAGGAACTAGAGCTGGCTCCTCCCCCTCCGCGGAGCAAACAAGCAAAACCTGGAAAAAAAGGCAAAGGTAAAGCAGGGGAGCGCTGGCTGCAAGCAGGCTAATACAGTCAGACGCGTCAGGTCTGCAATCATCAAACATGCAGTACAAACATGTCGTCTTCCTAAATGCACATGTTTGCCCTTTCTCCTTCCCAGTCAGCGGAGGAGTGACAACAGCTCATCAGGTCCCCGCTGTATCCCAGTCAGCGTACTCACCCCCCACGCCAGAAACACCCGACTCCATCCTTTCTACACCCCCACAGTCACACGTGACCAAGAGCCTGCCCCCCATTCTAACAACTGAACAAAGCATACCTACCATTACTAGTCTGCCTCCCACACAGCCCACCGCTAAGGTAATATATTACACTAAACAAGTTGTATTTGTGTAGTCACAGTTTGGCTGTATTTTGAATAAAGGTAAGGGAGACTAATCCCCCCTCTGTCTAATTCTCCCCATCCACAGAAAAAAGGTGTGAAGAGGAAAGCAGACACAACCACCCCAACCACTGTAGCCATGCCCATCATGAGCACCATGGGGGTCAGCGGCATCAGCCTGGGGATGGGCGGCGGGCATGACTCCCCGCTCACCCTCACTTCTCTCGGAATGGACCACAACTCCACGCTGGGGATTAACCAAGGCCTTAGCCTCAGCCAGGGCATGGGTATGGGTATGGGCATGGGCATGGGTATGGGCATGGGCATGGGCATAGGTATGGGTTGTGGAACAGTTATGATGGGTACCAAAGCAGCGGGGGGCAGGAGAGGAGTGAGTGGCCGAGCAATCAAACCCCCCAAGAAGGATTTACCAGATTCCATGGTGGCACAGCCGGTGCGCCGCAGCAAGCTGAGCCCCCAGCTTCGCTACTGCAATGGAGTCCTGAAGGAACTGCTTTCAAAGAAGCATGCAGCATACGCCTGGCCGTTCTACAAGCCAGTCGATGCCTCGTTGCTCGGTCTTCACGACTACCACGACATCATTAAGCAGCCCATGGACCTCAGCACCATCAAGGTATTTGCCTTAGAGATACACACAGCACACATTTTCTCGAAAGGTAGAATAAGTGTTTGCTCAAAGGCGTGGCCTAGTTCTCTTCAGTTAGTTGAAACTGGTACTTCCACAGTGACACCAGACAATGGGGCAGATCATTTTTCTTTGTTTTTGCAAATACAGCGTGTAGCTGAAATCTCTCCCTCTCTCATTGTCTGCAGCGTAAGATGGATGGCAGAGAGTATCGGGATGCCCAGCAGTTCTCTGCTGATGTGAGACTGATGTTCTCAAACTGCTACAAGTACAACCCCCCTGATCATGATGTGGTGGGCATGGCCAGAAAACTGCAGGTAATGCAATTATTCCAGTTATATTTAATAATTAATTGTAGTAGTAGTTCACAGAAGCATAATTTACATCTATAGTGTCACTCACTGTCGTCTACCTCACATCATTATTGTTCACTCACATACTGTTTGATCCTTTTAGGATGTCTTTGAGTTCTGCTTTGCTAAGATGCCAGACGAGCCTCCAGCACCCCCTAGCTCCTCATCTTCCTCGTCTTCCTCTTCATCGTCATCCGAGAGTGAGCTCAGCAGTGAAAGTGAGGAGAGTGAGAGCAGCCCCAGCTCTGACTCTGAGGAGGAGAGGGCAAACCGGCTGGCAGAGCTGCAGGAACAGGTTTGTACCCCAGTGTTCATCATTTTAATAATATTATATTTAATTAAATAGGTAGCTCCAGAGCTATTGACAACCGAGACTCAGGGCCTGGAGGAAGTCGAAAGAGGAAGAACATTCCAGCCTCTCATGAGCTATTGCTTAAATGTCCTTTCCTCAGTATTCCATTGACCCCTCTGTTTTCCTTTCTCCCGTCAGCTCAAAGCTGTACATGAGCAGCTCACTGCACTCTCACAGGGCCCCATCGTCAAACCCAAGAAAAAGAAAGAGAAGAAGGACAAGAAAAAGAAGAAAAAGGTAGAAAAAGAGAAGCATCGGAAGATGGAGGAAGAGGTGACACCTATTAGACCGCCCAAGACCCCCAAGATCACCAAGACTCCAAAACCCAAGAGCAACAGAGGAGCGACTGGTCCAGTAGTGCCGGTCAAGAAGGCTCCAAGCAAGAAAAACAACAAGAGCAAGTGAGTACTGACACCTGTTGGGCAATGGTGGTATTGTATGTGGTGCATGTTATTTTTGCTTGGGGGGACTGTGAAAAATGCCCCAAAAGGACCTGGCTTGAGGACAAAGTCAGATGGATTGCTACATGTTGTAAGATATTTTAGAAATTGTTGTTGTGTAAAATCAATATAAGTTTGTAGTAAAAAAAAAAAAAGAAAAATGCAAGTAGATCATCCATAATGTGATGTCTGCTTCCTGTTTCTAAAGCTCATGTTTACATCACTATGTTGGTTCCGTTGCATCATCTTTTAACAGTTTCTCCTTCTCTCCTGTCTCCCATCAGAAACAAAAAGGGCGGCATGACGATAAGCATGGCTCAGCCGGTCCACGACCCCATAGTGAGTCATTACGACTCGGATGAAGAGGAGGAGACGGCGCCCATGTCGTACGATGAGAAGAGACAGCTCAGCCTGGACATCAACAAGCTTCCTGGTGAGAAGCTGGGCCGCGTTGTTTACATCATCCAGTCCCGCGAGCCCTCGCTCCGAGACACCAACCCAGAGGAGATCGAGATTGACTTTGAAACCCTGAAGCCATCGACACTGCGGGAGCTGGAGAGATATGTCATGACTTGTCTGAGGAAGAAGCCTCGTAAGCCATATGGTTAGTTGAAGAGATCATGAAATAATTGCCTGTTTAGGCCAATAATCAAGCAGATTGTTGTTTGACTTGTATTGATGTTATCTTAAATATTTAATCTTATAGACCTTTGAAGTAGTACAGCACCCCCATCTTATGGCTATATGGTTTATTGTGTGTCTCCATACAGCAAGTAAAAACAATATTGCTGGCAAATCTCGGGAGGAGCTCGCTCTGGAGAAACAAATGGAGCTGGAGAGACGGCTGATGGACGTCAGTGGTCAGCTCAACTCTGGGAAGAAGCCCGCTAAGACCAAACGTAAGTCTTCCATACTTCCAACTTAAAGAGTACAGTGTTGGGGCTGAAAATCACTTCACATTAATAGTACCTAAAGGGCTCCAGACTTACAAAAATGGTTGTCAGGAAACTGTAAGCGTCTATGCAAATAATTTATTTCTGGATGGCTGGTGTTGTTGAACTTAGAGAGGCAATCCTGATTTGGTAGCAAAGTTTAATGCTCGCTCATTGTTTTTCTCTGGTTTCATTGGTTCTTTTACAAAATCACTTAAAAGTAATCAAACACAATATATTCTGATCAGACATACTCAATTTCCAGTTAGAAACTACAGACCAAACAGCAAGAGCCCTGAAGAAAAGGACAGCTTAGCCAGCCACCATGTGACACTGAAACCTTCTGTTATTTAAAAAGCCGGACCAAAAAACAAACTGAAATCAAACAAACAAAAATGAAAACAAGATAAAATCAAATGCCACTCTTAACACGTGGCGGGTCAAATCCCAGAACACATTTTGTTACCTTAGCATTGAAGCCCAATATTAGTGGGGGAGGGGTTTGAAAGCTAAAACAGAATTTCCTTGACGACAAGATGTTTTAAACGACTTTCTTGTTTTTCTCCAGCAGAGAAACCAGCAACTGAGCAGCACACCCAGCCGTCACGTCTCAGCGCCAGTAGCTCCTCCTCGGATTCCTCCTCATCGTCTTCTTCCTCCTCATCCTCAGACACAAGCGACTCAGACTCAGGCTGAGAGGCACATGGTGTTTCCATATAAAAGGGTCATGTGAGGGACCCTGGGTGTTTCATTTCCCACCCGGTGGACTGAACTGCAGTAGATCTAGCGACGAAGGAGCCGCAGGACCGATCAGATGAGACCAGCACTATGCAGAACTGGTCCGACTCAACCAGTCTGAAACCAAGAAAGAGAGAGATGGGGCTTTCCCTGCGCTCAGCTCAATCATCCAATCCTGTCATGGACAAAGTAAGGTTGAGCAGGGATGGAAAGGAGGAGACTAGAGTCCTGCCGTTCTCTGGAGAACTGGCCTTACTGGGCAGAGTGAGGGATGCTCCATCTCCTGCAAAGACGGCAGAAGAGCGACGCATGTGTTGGAGGGATATGGGTGCTAGAGCCAGAATCTGTCTTATTTCTGGAGATAACTTCCCTTCTTCCTGTGCTCCCTGTCTTTATGCTGTATAGATAAGGTGTACAGTTATATAAATATCTATTTTTCTTTTATAAAGAAGCATTTTATGGAGTAATTTATTCCCTCATTCTGGGAAAGATGAACTGGTGCGGGTGGAGTTGTGTTTTAGTTTTTGTCAATTTTTTTTTCTTGAGTGATAAAGAGGGTAGAGGGGGAAACACGTGTGCGAATGGGAATGTATGAATGTGTCATGTATGTGTTTGCATGTGCAAGTGTGAAATCCTCATAGTTTTGACGCAGGCGTTGAAAATCAGTCTGCACGCAGAAGCACCTTGGTTCAGTAGAATACAGAATGCATGCAATACAGAGGAGCTGACAAACATCTGCATACTACTAAACTGCATCCTTGTGTACTCATGTACTTGTTTGAAAGGGTTGGCCACTGTACAGAAATGTAACCTAGTTACACATCAGTTTATACAAACATTTATCTGTTCTCATGTGTGCCACCTTTTTTTTTTCATCCATTTCAATTTCTCTGTAAACTTGTTTCTTTTTTTCTTCTTGTGACCAATCTGCTAATAAATTGTGAGGACGTGTCTTGTCCACTCACCTGTGCCCAAATAACATCTTGGTTCTTCTGATTTATTCTGGTGTTCGGATTCAGTTTGCACAAAAAGTTGCAAGAAAAAGGTTTTTCTGTTTACATTGATATTTTTTTCAAGTAGGTGAAGAATTTTGGGTCAAATTTCCCATGGGCCATTACTTCTTAACACCATGTTGTCACAAAAGCAAAACTGCTTTGTCTTTATGACAATTTGGCCTTTGAGATCTATGGCAGCTTCAACTTTTATTTTCTGTATTACCTAGAGTTTTGTCTGAAAGTTAACTTTGTGTGGGATTTAAAAACATTAGTAATACCAGGTTGGTAAGGTTGGAAAGCAACGTGGCTGATGAAAACGGGAAAGTAGACAAAAAGATGGTTTAATGTTGTGAGTCATAACTGCACTATTTGTTTGGTGGTCTTACTAAACACTTTTGTGATTTAGGTATGGTTGTTTGTCACTTTTATTCTTTTAGAACTGCTTATGACTCGAGATTGGAATATTGTTTGTCTGAAAGTTATCAAGAAGGAATTTAAAGAATTTTTCATAATACTGAAACTAATCAAAAGCTTTTAGATTGAACTCTGCTGTATGAATTAAGCACATTTTAACGGTCAGGATTGTAGAAGTGTACATATTTTATAGTCTCAATCTCAGAGCATGTTTTTGTTTTTCTTCAGTAACTTAGTCGAGCTTCTTTTTGTGGTTTCAGTTGTTAAACAGAATACTCCAGTTGTCAGTCTTACTTTTCTGGTTTGTCAGAAATCTAAATGCCTCTGTACTTGACTCCTTTATTTCTTCTGAACATCTGTACATAAATAAACTGAGACATGTTCCTCTCTACACTGACTGGGGGATATTTTATTTACAGACAAGTCATTTTAGCAACATACTAAAGTCATGCAAGTCTAAGAATGAGGATGTATTTGAGATGAGAATCCTCTGAAAACGGGGACAAAATGTATTAAATGTGCTTTTCCAAGGGGCATTAATTAAGGTCCAGCGAAGCTCTTAGTGGCCAAAGTGATCTTTTTTCTCTTTAAATAAAAAACATTATAAAACCACATTTAAGCAAATAAAAGATAACTAGCACTAACTCTTTCTCTATGATGTACTTCGTCTGGTTTTATCTACAGAACTCCTAAAAATTATCAAATAAAAGAAGCTGACACAATCAGTCAAATATGACTATTTTGTGTTGTAATTATGATGTAAAGTTTTCACCGCTGTGATGAGCTCCTTGCACACAACTTATGAATACAGTGACAAAGCTTGTATGGTTGTTTTTACTTAAGTCATGTTTTTTCTAATAATTTCCAGAGAGGAGAGAAAGTTTCAAACATGCTCCATATATGTCGCCAGTCACTTAATGAAATACAAAAATATTCACTCTGAAATAAAGTTGGACAACTATAATAAAAAAAAACCATCATATCAATAGTAAATTATGATTCAATAAGTATTATGACAATGCATGCACATTGATTGGATCTTGTATTTGTAAGATGAATACAAAAGCTTTAGTTTTAGCTGATTTTAAACCTCAGTCTTACCATTTAGACCAACTAGTGAAATCAACTGGTTTACAAACATACACTTTTATATAGTTATATAGAGTATTATAGTACTCTTTAATAAAAAACGGTCATGCTTGATACTTAAGAACTCCCTCTAAGATCTTCCTCTATAAACACAAACAGACAAATTTAATGTACTTTTGGACGCGTATGTATCGACGTGAAATAAAGTATACAATTGCATTCATAATGGTCTGAAAGAAGGTCTTAAATTGAATTTATTAAAAACTGCAGAAACCCTTTTTAATCAGCAAGTCAAAACTCGTGTCACCTCCTCGGTACCTGACAACACAAGACTCACTTTACATTTTCTACAGATAGCTATGACACCATAAGCCTCTCCTTCCATACTGCTGTCTGTAACTTGACAATGTTATTATGTTTTGTTTCAGAAGTGCAGTAAAGGAGTATGGAATGTGGGACCAGGTCAGAATGGACCATGGAAAAGAGTTTTACCTAACTCTTTTATGCAGGAGAAGTTTGCCCACATTTACTCTCGACTACATCAGTGTATGAATGGGTATGAATGATTAGATATAGTTCTGATGTGGCACCTTGCATGGTAGCTCCTGTCATCAGTGTATGAATGGGTGTGAATGGGTGAGGATGACATGGTGTGTATAAGAGCTTTGAGTGGTCGTAGGACTAAATTATATAATAGTACAGACTATTTAATTCACACTTTTATTAATTATTCGCAATGGATAGCTGAAGATTATATTAAAATGTGTGCAAGCAAGTGAGTCTTGAAAAAAAAAAATAATAATCTGAAAAGTTCTGTCATTGCAATGACAGAATCACACAATAAAAAAAGAATCTGGCCAGAAATGAACAACAGGGTTAACTACCCATTGAAAGGGGCATTGATCCAACTGGTTGTTCAGGAGGAGCCTGATGTGGAGGACAGGATGACAAAACTCTGTGTATCATCTTTGACATGCCAGTTGGCCCAGCTTGGTGTTGACCGAACAGTGCAAGCATGGAATGAACACAGGATTCCAGGTTGGTGTTCCGGTTTGTCTCTCAAGTCTTTTTTAATGATGTATTTCTCACAATTTTTTGCTATGAGAATGTTTCTGAAACATGTTTAATCGAACACTAGTGGAAGCATGTTGCAATACATGGCTCGGTTGTGATGGCAACTACCAGCTGCAGGTGAGTTCTGAGAACATAAAGCTATTTCATTTGTGTTTTATGCAACATCAGATGTCACAGACATCATTTTTGACAATCTAATTCAGGTTTTCCAAAACATATCCTACATGATACGTTGTGATGAATAACATGACTGTGACAAACAGCACTCCCCTAGTTAAGATTGCTTACTGGGAGTCAACTGTTTTATAATTAGGTTTATATCTACAGATTTGTTACTATTTTGAAAATAGTCAGCCTTAAGTTATCACTGATTGTGTTAATTTTAGTTCCACCTCGAAGCCAGATTTTAGGTCAGCTTCTTGAATGCACAGAAGGCCTATAGAATTAGAATCATTTTATTTTAAAGAGAAACCATTGTTAAACATTCAAATCTTATTATAGGGAAGGGAATCCTAGTTACTTGGCCAGAGAGGGAGGCCAAAAAAGCTGTCCCCATACCTTTTGCCAGATGCATTAGTGGCTGCAGACTGGTATGAACAAGAGGTGGGCTCACTGATACCAGACCCTTTCACAGTGCACAGGACCAGGAGGCTGCAGAGAGGGGATTTGCTCTCCAGGGTACTGCTGGACAATGCAGTCAATCTGACACAACTTTTTAAAGATGGACTCAAATGCGTGATTGATGTTACAAGAAGACAATGTCAGCACTAAGGTTTTTATTTTATTTTAATTTGATCTTGCATCACCTTCTACGTGAATAGGTCAAATATAGAATGTGAAATAAACAGTTAGCGGAATTGTTCCACAAGTGACATTTGAAGTTATACAATTCACCTGATTCTAGTCATGGCTTCTTACTTCTTCTTATATGTGATGTTGATAAGTGTACGATTATTGGTTAAATTGACAAATGTCTTGTCCTGGTGTTTCTGTTTTTCTGTTTCTTTTATTTACATTCTGAGGAAATGAAAAATGTTCATTTGGATGTATCCTGTACCCTGTGTACCCAGGCTAAATGTGACCTTTGACCTTTCACAATGATAGGGCAAATGAATCAAATTTACAAAGAAAAAGGAAACAAGTATTGTATTTCAAGATGATGATCTCTCTGTCACTAGAGATAACACTTCAATTTTTTTTTCCTACAAATTATATTCCAATATCACTAAACTGCATTCTCAATTACGTTTCGAGGGACATGTTTTTTTTCTTTTTCATATTAAAACAGGTTTAAACAGGTTTAAACAACCCTCTTAACAAAACAGGCTTCTGCAGACCAGTGTTATTGTATGGGAACTTCATTTGCTGGTTTGTCCTACATGCTTTGGAGCTGTTTGTCTGTAGCATTGGTTCACAGCCTCACGGTCTGATTCCCCCCAAAGCTCCAGAGATCAATCTGATGGGTCAGACAGTAACATGGTAGCAAAGAAGAAAAGAGAACCAACTAATCTTGATTTTACTCGTCTTGTGAGATTAGGAAAAAAATATTCTGTCCCTCAATGGCAATAAAACTGAAGTCCCTTTATTTTGACCACAGCATTTTATCAACATTATATCTTCTCATCTTGGCCCTTTGACCTCTTCTGTTTAACCATCAATTCAGGATTGAAGTGTGATAAATAAATTAATGAGCAAGGTAGATTATTCACAGTGTTTAATAAGAATAAACCAAACGTCTCTTTATTTTTCAATTGCCATTATTTATGCTTCTTGATGAACAAATGCTGACTCTTCCATGTAGGTATGTTTGGTTCTGAAATGACATAAAAATAACAAGTAAATACATGATGATACATGATTTATGTTGTAAACTAACCATACACATAAAATATCAGATGAAATAAACATTAAATACATCTGTATCAAAAACCTAGATAATTAACAAAGACACAGGTAAATATAACTAAATCTATTATACTGCCATCTACTGGTCGAAAGGGACAACACTTTCGCTCTGCGTTCACTCAAGCAACAGAACAAAAATAAATATCAGTGAGAACAGCAACAACTCTGCGCACACACAAAATGACTTTGATCAAACTATAACAAACTGTATTGCATCAAACAATGCAGCGATTAATCAATAACTTGATTCTTGCTGTGTACATGGATACATGCATATTACATCGCCTGTAGTCAACTGTTGTTGCTAACATACTCCCATCAGCCCAGTTCATTTATTTATATTTATTTATTTTTCTTCTAACGTTACCTGAAAAGATACGAACTTGCATACGCTCATTCTATTGCCTTGGCTTTTATTTTGACATACTCTTCCGGGTTACCTGTCTTTCTTTAAAAAGAGAAAAAACTAAAAAGGGATTTGCCCAATTTTTTTTTGTCAGAATCATTTTTTATCAGAAGTTTGGAGATGTGTTTTTTTTTTCCTGCTCCTTTTTTTAGTTGCTTCATCTCTGCTCTTAGACCGTCATGACTGCGATTCACAGATTGTAGTTTATCATCTACTCCATGAAAACAGGTGGTGGCTACATGACGTTTTATGTAAAACAATTTATTTTGAAAGTGTATACCGGAAGCAATTGTATGCTATCGTTTTTCTTTGCACAAATGAAGAATTGAGAGCTTGCAACAGAGCAATGCTAGCTGTACACTGCCATCCAGTGGTCACATCGCGTTACTACACCATATTCATTTTTCACAATTACACAGTGCCACTTCCGGTACGCACTTCAAAATTAAATACAGAGACAGGTGTAGTTATACACTTTGTCCGCTGGAGGGCAGTGTCTACACGTGATTGTATTGTATGTGGTTATAAATGCTGTTTTTAACCATAAACTCTAACAAGCGCTGAAGCAGACACAATAGTATATTAGGACTTTAAAGCATGGGGTTACCGAATCCGGACCCAGATGCCGTTTTATCCGGACCGGGAACGGTTACCGAAAGGTGATTGAAAGTTATACAATTTTAACGGAGCGCTTCAATTTTGACCGACGCAGCTTCCCTCGCCTTTACTCGTATGGCGGTTCAGGAAAAAACACCGACCAATGGAATGCGTTGTAAACAATCTCACGTGATGGGACTGTGACGATTATTAAAAGCAGCAATGTGAAACGCCAATACGAGACAGAACATAACTCTTCTGAGCAAACATAAGATAAGATAAGATAACATAATCCTTTATTAGTCCCCACTCACATCCAAAATGAAGGCATAGAAAATAAACTATCTAAGAGCCCAATATGAACAGAATCCTAACACAGTAATTCAATGCCCACCATAATGTTAACGGGGGAATAGAGCTGAGACAAGTGGTTTCTTTAAAGTCCCTGCACACACTTTTATTTTATTAGAAGATAGAACAATACGGATATTGTGTTTTTCTTTTTGATTGACATCACTTCACACCTGAATTAACAGAATTTAAAACTGCAGGGCAACGGCAATTCAGTTCAGTTCATATTTTTAAAATGAAGTACTTTATTTTAAGAGCCATGTTTTTCAAAAGCTTTCTGGTACGTATTTTATTTCCAGCCTTTTTTTTTTTTTTTTTAAATCCAGCCCTTATTTTACTTGATCAGAGAAGAACACTTATTTATTATACCAGTATGCATTATTTATAATTCATCCATTTGAATCTGAAATCAGACAATAAATATTGTTGAGATATTATTTCTTTATTTGTCAGTTGTTGTCTACATACAGACGTTGATACTTCTAGGCTACATCCATATATATACTATGTGTGTGTGTGTGTGTGTGTGTGTGTGTGTGTGTATATATAGCGGGTAAAATAAGTATTGAACACGTCACCATTTTTCTCAGTAAATATATTTCTAAAGGTGCTATTGACATTAAATTTGCACCAGATGTCGGTAACAACCCAAGTAATCCATACATACAAAACCAAAAACCAAACAAATAAGTTCTGAAATTAAGTTATGTGTAATAAAATGGAATGACACAGGGAAAAAGTATTGAACACATGAAGAAAGGGAGGTGTAAAAAGGCATGGAAAGCCAAGACACCAGCTGAAATCTATCAGTGATTAGAAAGCAATCCTGCCCCTTGTCAGTGCAAATTAATATCAGCTGGTTCAGTCCCAACTGATGACCTATAAAAAGTCGTCTCATTACCAAGGTGTCACACAAGAAACATCTCATGATGGGTAAAAGCAAAGAGCTCTCGCAAGACCTTCGCAACCTTATTGTTGCAAAACATACTGATGGCATTGGTTACAGAAGGATTTCTAAACTTCTGAATGTTGCAGTGAGCACTGTTGGGGCCATAATCCGTAAGTGGAAAGAACATCATTTCACCATAAACCGGCCACGACCAGGTGCTCCTCGCAAGATTTCTGACAGAGGAGTGAAAATAATTATCAGAAGAGCCAAGGACCACTTGTGGAGAGCTTCAGAAAGACCTGGAATTAGCAGGTACAATTGTTTCAAAGAAAACAATAAGTAATGCACTCAACCGCCGTGGCCTGTATGCACGCTCACCACGCAAGACTCCATTGCTGAAGAAAAAGCATGTTGAAGCTCGTTTAAAGTTTGCTGCACAACATTTAGACAAGCCTGTGAAATACTGGGAGAATATAGTCTGGTCAGATGAGACCAAAATTGAACTCTTTGGATGCCATAATACACACCATGTTTGGAGGTCAAATGGCACTGCACATCACCCCAAAAACACCATACCAACAGTGAAGTTTGGAGGTGGGAACACTGGCAAACTTAATATAATTGAAGGAAGGATGAATGGAAAAATGTACCGAGACATTGTTGATAAAAATCTGCTGCCATCTACCAGGATGATGAAGATGAAACGAGGGTGGACATTTCAGCAAGACAATGATCCCAGACACACAGCCAAGGAAACTCTCAATTGGTTTCAGAGAAAGAAAATAAAGCTGCTAGAATGGCCCAGCCAATCACCTGACTTGAATCCAATAGAAAATCTATGGAAAGAACTAAAGATCAGAGTTCATAGAAGAGGCCCACGGAACCTTCAAGATTTGAAAACTGTTTGTGTGGAAGAATGGGCCAAAATCACACCTGAGCAATGCATGCGACTAGTTTCTCCATACAGAAGGCGTCTTGAAGCTGTCATTACCAACAAAGGCTTTTGTACGAAGTATTAAATAAGTTTCAGTAAGCGTGTTCAATACTAATTTTATTACACAAAACTTAATTTCTGAACTTATTTGTTCGGTTTTCTTTGTATGTATGGATTACTTGGGTTGTTACCGACATCTGGTGAAAATTTTCATGTCAATAGCACCTTTAGAAATATATTTACTGAGAAAAATGGTGACGTGTTCAATACTTATTTTACCCGCTGTATGTATATGTCTATATGTGTGTATATATATATATATATGGCACTGAATCATAGTGCAGGTTTGACATTAGTGTGATGTTTAAGACCTTTGCATGAGGATATTTTCTCTAACTGGGCTTTGCTGAATTTTAATTGAATACCACTGCTTGTAAGGTTTATTATTCAACCTGCCCTGTTAATAGTTTTGACAAATCATGTGTTCATACGCCCTCTTGTGGCCACAGTTGCTAACTACAACAGCCCTACTGTCACGGCAGACACCATCATATAGTTATACTTTCTGTCAACACTGTCAAAATAAAAGCCCTTTAAATAGTTTCCCGTCCTCCATGATGCCTGGCGCAACGTACAAAAAGTATACTGCGTATCATTCATTCGCTAACACGAAGATATTTCTTGACAAATTAGCTAATGATGTGGGAACGTACAACATACATTATAAATAAAGCATTTCCCAACTCATTCTGAGCTGCCAAGAGACGCAGGAACAGCTAGGTTTTAAAATGTGTTGCATTAGCATTAAATGAAGCTTCTGTCCTGTGGCTCTCAGTCAGACACAAGATGGTGAGTCAATTAATTGTCATATTTTAAATAAATCTTAGGAAATGAAATATGCCCATTCTCCATTTAATATAAACTCCAACCAAATATAACCTTTAACAGAACATCCTGACTCTGCTCTACTCATAAATGTGCTCTGTGTCGTGTTTTTGTGGTTTCATCAGATGAAGTCCTTGGTGCCTCTGGGGAGAATGGGTGAGCCTGCAGGTCAGTGAAGACTCTGTTTAACATCACTTTGATTCGTTTTCAGTGTTTTTAATGGAAATGATGTGAGCTCTCAAAAAACTAAAATCTTAACTTCCCTAACCCTAACCCAATTTGCATGTTGGTCTCAGGTTTATTATTACATCAGCTAATAAATACTTGATTTATATGATTTTTACTGTCAGTTGTGTTGCATATTAACACAGTTGCTTTTTTTTGTCACACACATGTAGATAAGCATTTGTATATGCACATCATACAACTCTACTCTGTGCTGAAGCTCCAAGTTAGGATGTTTTTTCTCATTACCAGCTGCATTGTGTTTAATGTTCTTGTATATTGAGAACATACATTATATTTTAAAGTCAGTGGCCTCTTAAGCTTCATTATAAATTTGAATAATGTCTGTAATAGACATGGAGATTAAGACATGATTCAGCGGATTTACACGTCCTTAGAAGATCATTGTCTCTAATGTGGAGACCTGAAGCTGACACTACGCACCTGGAGCTCATTTGTCTTCTTTGTTGGTTCTCACAGAAAAGACACAACGAGGTGTTGGTGTAGGAGCAGCAGACTGGATGAGAACTGGATAACAGTCAAATTACCTTTTATATTTCAAGGAATGAGGTATCCTTCAACTTTAAACAAATTAATGAAATGAAAGACATTGAAGGTCCCCATTTGATCATTGGGTAATTTTGTGACTTAAATGTAATTAAATATAAGTCAAGTTTTACTTCTTGTCATCGTTACACAAGGCACATTGTGTTGACATGATCAGATAATCAATCTATGACCCAATATAGCTACCTGTGTTCTATGTTTTACAAGGTTTTAATCTATTTTCCATGAAAACTGATGCAAAAAGTCTGTTGGGTGTTGAACCAGGGTCTATTATTGGAGAAGGAGAGACTTCATATATTTTGTAAATGTTAGTGGAGATGTCTCTGTTTTCTGTCCAGACCGCTGAAATAATAAAGGGACTTGAAGGGCCTGGAGGAGACGAGAACTGGATTGCATGTAACAAACATTTGGTAACTATCAAATCAACTAGTACAAGCAGTTGTTGTAGTAATAGTTTAAGCTCCTGTAGTGGTTGTAGTTGATGTTGTCGTAGTTGTAGTAGTATTAGTAATTGTTGTTGTAGCAGTAGTTATTGTTGTGGTAACCTTACTAGTATTAGTTGTAGTAGTCATAAAAAATCCATGAAACAATAATAATATACTATGCCTTTAAAATGTCGTAGTATGTTACTTCATACTGTCATGGTGTGGTATTTCATGAATAATAATAATAAAGTATTTCATAAAAAAAGAATAAAGAATTCTAGTATCCTATAAAAAAGTATGTCATAAAAAAGTAATCCAAAAGTAATAGTATAGTAAGTTATACTTACGCCATGAAATAAATATTATATAGGATGAAATAAAAAATGTCTTAAGAAAGTCATAGTATTGTATTCCATGAAAAGTCCATTAAAAGTCATAATATAGTGTGCAACGAAAAAAATATATATGTTATTGTGCAATAAAAAAGTCGTTAAAAATTTAATAGTATAGTTTGCCATAAAATAACATAAACACTCATAGTATATTATGCCATAAAAATTACATAACTTGTCAAGTTATGATAGGATGCCATAAAAATAATGATACAGTATGTCAAAAGTCTAAGTATGCTATTCCATTATAAATGTCATTACAAATGTCTTAGTAATCCATAAAAATATCATACAAATGTCATAGCATAGTATGTAATTAAATAAAATATAGTATATGTTAACAAATGTCATTAAAAATAAATTATATTATGGTATGCCATAACAAATGTCATAGCATGTCTTAAAAAAACGTCATAGTATAGTATGTTATAAAAATGTAAAACACAATGTCAGAGTATTGTATATCATTAAAATATCTGGGACCATATGCCATAAAATGTTGGAAATATATCATAGTATAGTATGGCATTTGAAAGGTAATAAAATGCCTTGGTATAGTCTGTCATAACAATTCTAATAAAGTATGTCATAAAAAGTCATAGCAAAGTAAGTCATGAACAATTCATGAAATAGTCCCAGTGCAGCATGCTATGAAAATGTCGATGAAAATGTAATTGTACACAATGTCATACAAAAGTTATATGAATGTCACTGGTTAGTAAGTCATACAAAGTAAAAAAAAACCCGAAACAGTATAGTATGTCTTAAAAAAGTCAAATAAATGTAATAGTAAAGTACAGTATATCATAAAAAGGTCATAGTATAGTGTGTCATAAAAAAATATTTTAGTGTACTATGTCACGAACAATTGCAAGAAATGTCATAGTGTAGCACATTTTGAAAATGTCATAGAAGACATCCCAGTTTAATTTGTTTTAGGAAATGTTATTGTATAGTATGTCATAAAAAGTCATAATATAGTATGGCCAAGATGTTCTTACAAACATTAAAGTATAGTATGTCATAAAAAAGTTATATACTTGTCAGTATGCAATAAAAAAAGTCGTAAAACATGTCATAGTATAGCCTGTCAACATTTTTTTATAGGATAGTATGTTATAAAAATGTCATAAAAATACAAAAGTATGTTATAAACAAGTCATATGAATGTCATAGTATAGCAAGACATAAAGAAGTCATAAAACATGTCACAGTAAAGTATGTTATGAAAGTAACTAAAAATGTCTTGGTATAGTATGTCAATTATACATTATAGTATAGTTTATCCTATAGGATAGTATATCATAAAATTGTCATAGTACAGTGTGTCATAAAGAACATTATGTGTGTCATAAAGAACATTATAGTAACATTATAAATGACTCAAAGTCATATTATAGTATGTCATGAAGTTCATTTAAAAGTCATAGTTTATTGCATTAAAAAAATGTCACAGTAAAGAATGTCAAAAAAGCAACTAAATATTCCATAATAAAGAATGTCATTTAAAAATGGCATTAAAGTCAAAGTATGGTTTGCCATAAAAAGTCATTGTTAATCATGTCATCAACAATTTCATTAAAAAAACGAGTGTAGTATGTTATCAAAATATCATAGAAAATGTCATACAATATTATGCCCTAAACAATGTGATTAAAATTGTCATAGTATAGTATGTCATAAAAAAATCACAATATAGTTTGGTCAAGAAGTTATTATAAATGTTTTAGTATACTATGTGATATTAATGTCATTGTAAAGCATGTCAGAAAAGAATTGTCAGAAATTTCACAGTAACTAAACACTAAAATGTCATACTCTGTTATGTCAAATGACGTAAAGTCAAAGTATGATTTGCCATAAAAAGTCACAGTGAAGCATGTTATAAAAATGCCTATAGTATAGTATGTCATGGAAAAAGTCGTAAAAGTCAAAGTATGGTTTTCCATTACAATGTCATAATATAGTATTATAATTATGTCATAGTATAGTATGTCATAAAAAAGAACTTACAAATGCAATAAAAAAAGAAATATATCCTTAAGTCATAGTAGGGCGTATTATTAAAATGTAGATAAAATCATAGTATAGTATGCCATAAAAACACAATATATACTGACAAAAAATGTAATACAGAAGTCATAGGATGGTTGCCCATAAAATGATTTCATAGTATGCTATGTCATGAACAATTTGATAGAAAAGCCTTAGTGTAGCATCATATAAAAATGGCAACAAAAATGTCATAGTATAGTGTTTCATGACGTCATAAAATTAATTGTTGAAAAATATGTCATAGTACAGTCATGAAAATGTCACTGTATAGTATGTCATACAAAAGTCATACAAACGTTACAGGGAGACAAACAAGCTGTCTGCAAGGAAGAAGCAATTTATCTGTTACACACATAATTAAAACAATGCATCGTGTAGGTATATCAGTTATCAGTAGTGAAGTGCATGTATGGATGTGTGGAACGCAAACATGAACCAAAGGAACTGTGTCATGATGGTGGAAGAGAGGATCTCCCCAAGAGACAGCGAGGCGGCCCCATGAAGAAGGTATAACTGGGAAGGGCACACACACACACACACACACACACACACACACACACACACACACACACACACACACACACACACACACACACACACACACACACACACACACACACACACACACACACACACGCAGGCTCAGGTGAGGCTCATACACTGACCCTCTGTTCAGCACCTTCAACTGACAAACCCATGCACAGCAACAGGGACACCTAGTGCATGGGAGGAGGAGGGTCATAAGTCATAAAAAAGTAATATAAATGTCATAGTATAGCATGTCATAAAAGTCATATAAATATCATAGTATAGCATGTCATCATATAAAATAGTATAGCATGTCATAAAAGTCATATAAATGTCATAGTATAGCATGTCATAAAAGTCATATAAATGTCATAGTATAGCATGTCATAAAAGTCATATAAATATCATAGTATAGCATGCCATAAAAGTCATATAAATGTCATAGTATAGCATGTCATAAAAGTCATATAAATGTCATAGTATAGCATGTCATAAAAGTCATATAAATGTCATAGTATAGCATGTCATAAAAGTCATATAAATGTCATAGTATAGCATGTCATATAAAAAGTCATAAAAAGTCACAGTAAAGTATGTCATCAAAGTGACTATGATGTCTTTGTATAGTATGTCATAAAAATGGCATAGTATAGAATATCATCAAAAATGACATATGTCATAAATATGTCTTAATAAAGATATAGTATAGTATGTCATAAAAATGTCATAATATCAAAGTACACTATGCCATAACAAAAATCTTTAAAAATATAGTTTATTTGTTGTATTTGTTGTTATTGTAGTAGTAGGCACACATGTATGTGAATGTGATGCAAATTATTACGTGATCTTTTTTCTGATTATATTATTAATTTATTTTTGTGGTACTCATGCTATGACCATATTTTATTACATACTGTATTATGACACTATTATTTTATGGCATTATTTCATTTTTTATGACATACTATATTATCTTTTTTTATGGCATACTACAGTATTACAATTTTTACCTTTTACCTTTAATGTTGTAATCATTCTTTTAATAGTATGCCATACTTTGGCTTCAGATGTCATTTTTCACGACATACTATGTTTTATTCTTTTAATGGCATACTGACTATTTTCATGAGATACTATACTATGTCTTCTTTTATGACATTTGTATGGCAAACTATTCTATCACATTTGAATATAAAAACTATGCAATGACATTCATTATGGCATTTTATAGTATATATAACATAATAATATATCTATTTTTACTTTATGGCATACTATACTATGGCTTTGACATACTATATCATTTATTTTTTATGGCATACTATACTATGGCTTTGACATACTATATCATTTATTTTTTATGGCCTACATTATTATGTCTTCTTTCATCACATTTTGTATTGGATATAATGATATGACATTTTATTGCATACTATACAATAATAGTTTCATGACATACTTTATTATCTTTTCATATCGCATACTTTAATGCAACATTTTTAAGAATGTTTTACGACCCTATGTCAACTTTTCTTTTGACATACTACACTTTCATGAAATGTTATGGCATTCTATTCAATCACATTATTTTTACAACATACTATTTTATTATTTTTCCATGGAATACTATATCATTATTTTTATTGACATACCATACTCTGACTTTTTATGGCATTCTTTACTGTACTATGACTTATAATATCAGGATAAATGTATATATATAAAAATGTATGTATAAAAAGGTGTCTGTGAAATTTTCCGCTTCTGACAACACTGTATAATAATAATATTCACACTGCTTTAAGGTTTTGAGGAGTTGTACTTGTACCTGTACTTATAACTACATCCCCACACCATTGAAATCTAAATCCTGCCCCTGTATACATAAGTGATAGTGATAACTATAGGATCGACATTAAATTAATGAGAAATCCACACGGGAAGGAACTCCAAACGGCCACAAGATATTGCTGCTTTGCCGTATAGTAATAATAAACTATTTCTGATTTCTAACACTGTAGGTGCTCCTCCCCAACTGTCTGGAGTAGCAGCAACAGGCTTAGCCTTAGTTCCTACAGCTGCAATAATATCAGATTGATTTGAGGAGATTAATGACAAAGTAATTATCAAAATATCTACCGGCAATACCTTTGATTCAAATAGAAGCATGATTCATAAAGGAAACCATATAATTAAAACCCCTCTTACATGAAGAAGGTGTGTCCTGTCTGTCTTTTCCCAAGGTGACTCACAAAACCATTCTTAAACCACCTGTACAAATGAGAAACAGCAAAGAGACTACTGACGGGTTTGGAAGAAAAACAAGAGTCAAGCAGCTCTTTTTAGAGGATTATATATTACAGAGACAATTATTTAAAAAAAAATACTTACACACATTTTAAAATAATACTTTTTTCTCTTTTCAGCACCATATTTTTGTTTTATGTTGAAACCTTTGCCTTCAACACAGTAAAATCAGACAAATATTTGAGGTCATTCACTCTGGAGAATCTCAAGGTCAGATTTTTTAATTTTTGCGGTTTAGTTTCCCTGCTATAGTAAAAAAAAAAAAGACACAATAAAAAAACAAACAAATAAAACCAGAACCCTAGTATGATCTCCCCCCATAGCCACGTTGTACTTACAAACAATAATGGTATTCATCACTTTGAATCCGATGGTGGCTGACAGAGCTGTCTCCTCCCTCTCACATGTCTCTTACCCGCCGTGGTCTCAGATAAAAATTCAGAAGAGGTTAGTGCGTCACAATTTTTAGCACCTCAATGTAGATCACTTCAGGGGCTGACTCAGTAAACTGTGTGTCTGTGATGCATTTCAAAGCCCAGTGAAGTATTAACCTGAGCCTAAAAACCAATACACGCCAAGTCAAACAGTAGCAACGACAAGGAGATGGGACAGAACTGGAGAGTCACCATTTAATTATTACAGAGGAAGCAAATTTAACAGCACAGTACAGTTGTTTAAAACTCTAAGAGGGGATATTACAATAAAATATGGTCACAGATTCTTTGGTTCTACAAAAGGAGTTTGGACAGGGCGTGAACAGAAGCACCATCACTCAGACTGGCAGTGAGTTTAACATGCGAGTCACTGGCTTCACTTGACCTCCAAGTGTCAGCTACAGGAAATAAATACAAATGAAATATACCACATTTGACTGGAATATTTTGTGGTCTGTGTATTATTCAATCTCAAAGCACCCTGTTTGTTTTAAATAAATACAATAGAATATCACTATTTCTGTACAAATGGAATGTAATGCACATTTTCCCCAGTAAAAAGCTTCATGAAATTGTAAAAGAGGCTAAAGAAAATGAAGGACTCAAAGTGAATACTTAAAGTGTTATGCTTTGGTATAATTAGCACCTTGCCACACAGTTTTAGTTTAAGTAAAGCATGCGTTTTATTCACTGCTGTATGGAAAAAGAAGGAGGGAACTTTGAATCTCATATACATATTTAAACCCTGATGATGTTCAGCGCTTGGATGCGAAATCAGAAAATGTATTCTGGATGGAAAACAACAATCAAAGTACCCAGAAAGTGACTCAGCAAATACTGGACTGATGCGTGGTAGCGACCCTGGTAGCCTGATCACTGATCTGAAGAAGAAGAAGCATCCGCCCTTTTAAAAGGCACCAGTAACATGTGAGTATATTAGCATCAAGTTAAAAAAGAATGGCTTTTAAATTCACTGATCTAGGATCTGCTATCCTGCCTCACTGCGTGCAGCCGGTTTTGTTCAGTGTTAACAAATGAACAATTCAAAGAGACAGTCTGCTGCTCTCGGGGCTGAGGAGAGAATAACTAGTTTACAAAAAGAATGAATCCTGCGTCACACTGGACTTCATTAACCTCACAGCATGACACCACAAATAATTTTTATCATCCGTTTGAGCTGTTAATCAAATATTGGCCTCAGAAAGGTGGTCATGAGAAGAATATTACAAAGAGCCATCCTAGACAAGCCAAAGAAAGACAGAGCTCTGTGATGAGAACTCTGTGTTTTAAATGTGAACAACATGACTGACAAGTCACTAGAATTTCATTATTTTCTTACAAAACTAGTTTACTAGTTTCTAGTCCTTTGGTTTGATTTTAGAACTTCTGCCAAGTGCAAAACAGGTAAAAAGTCCATTCAAAACTTTGAATTCTGAACAACTTGTTATCTGAATGACTTCAGGTTTTTATCTCCAAAGCAGTGGACCGAAACACACGTTTAACTGTTGAACATCCTAGATGCAGACAGCCTCTTGCACCTCTTGTCGGTCATAAAAGAGTGACTGTCAACCACGTTGCTCGCAGTGTGAACTTGGGATCAAAAGAAATAGTGTCCAAGTGTGACCTATTGTTGATAAGGGGTGGGGGGAGGTAGAGCAGGTGAGATGAGTGGAAAATAAAAGAGAGACAGCGGGGAGGAGAGATGAGTGAGAGGGGGATCAGAGACGGGGGGGCTTCTGGCCTCAAGTTGCCGGCATGCCCTCTTTCCCGGGCCGGCCCTTTTGGCTGCTGGTAAAGAAAACACTGTTTTATTCCAAAGAACACTCTCTCCTGGTTTTTTCTTCCTTCCTCGCGGTCGTGCGCCCAAACGATGGTCTCCTCTCCGCAAGTTTTTTTTTTTTTTGACGTCCATTAATTGTTGGGAGGATGTTGCTTTCCCCAGGCACGTGCTTGAGAGTGAGTGTTTGTCTCTCAAAAGCATCTGCGTGTGTAAATGTGTGTGTGTGTGTCCGTGGGTTTGTGTGTGTGATTGTCATTTACAAGTGAATTTACAAATTACTGGGCGTGTATGTTTCTTATATATAAGTGTGTCTGTAAGTGCATGTGTGTGTGCGTGAGTATTTGCACGTGTCGTTTCTTTGCATGATGCGTAGATATGTGTGTGTGTGTGTGTGTGTGTTTTTTAGCCTTGGAAACAGACAGGTCCCACTTCAAAGCCAAACTGCTGGTTGCTCTCCCCAAAGTCTGACACCTTGATATCCAGCAGAGGAAGATGCTCCACCTGTGGTGTGTTGATCTCCAGGACGGTCCTGTCAAAGCCCTTACGATACTGCAGAGAGAGACAGAGAGAGAGACAGAGAGAGAGGGAAACATGTGTCAGCCAGTTTATGTTCATATTTTTAAACTCTGCAGCATAACATGGCAAATTAAAAACACCTTGGAAAGAGAGTTACAATTCACAACTGATGCACTTCAGATGAAGTGGCCTGAAGCTTAAAGAAAACTGATTATCATTAATATTTCTCATTTAAAACAAGTGAAAACAGATGTGGCACTTCAATTTTAAAATGATTTGTCCAAAAGACAGATCTGGTAAATATTTAAAGGGTCGTTTTCAGCATTATTTTGTCTGATAGTTTCTGTAATTTAATTGAGTGTACTTTGTAATATGTGACTTCAGAGTGTGAGCAGACAACATATTCATTCTGAAATGTTAAACAGCAAATATTGATAGCATGTTGACTGGTTGTAGAGGAAGGTGAGGAACACTCTAGTTCTTAAAGGTCTCCATGAAATGGTATCATTTTGTTCTTAATGTGATGTATTTCCTGTTCAAACATAATGTTGAGGTGAACATGTCGGTTTTATTTGATAGGACAAGAAGAAGGGCGGACAAAATGTGTTGGCTTCACTGGCTGGATGTTGGATGGGTTATGCCTAGTAGTGCATGTAAAGGAAAAATAGAGTTTATCATTATTATCATTATAGTCCCGCATAGGGTCAATATCCAAGTTACAATGTTTTCCAGAGGTCTCACACTAAATCAGTTTCTGTGTGTAAACTCACAGAGCAGCCATCGACCAAGGCCTTGATGTAAGGGTTGGTCTCGTAGCTCAGCTTCTCGTCGTTGGCCCCCTGGAGGTGCAGCGCCCTGTTGTAGTTGTTCTTGGCGCTCCGGTCGGCCCAGGCCACTGAGCGGTGGCAGTGGTAGGTGAGGTTCTGGCGGGCCTGGACGCTGAGGAGACGCAGGAAGCCCAGCTGGACCACGCCCACAGGCTCACCGGTAGAGTCCACATAGGAGAACTGGGAAAGGAGGAGGAGGAGGAGGAGTGTGAAGAGGAGGTAGTAAAATGGGATTTGGAGGAAGGACAAGAAGGTAATATAGGATAAATGTGGAAGATCAAATGGAGGGAATATGCACAGAGAGGGAAAGGGGTGAAGAAAAAGGTGTGAGAAGGAAAATGATCCAAAAAATGAAAAATTAAGGGTGATTTAGTAAAGTTAAGCGCTAGACTATTAACTCAAAAACAAAGTTTCACAGCTCTTCAAGTCACAGAGGATTACTGACCTTACTACCAGTGGCGAACTGACTGTACCAGGATCCTGGAGTCTCGTTGTCCCAGGAACTCATCTTCACCTGCCACAAGAATTGTCCATGACACATATTAGTTTAATGTTGATCTTTGGACAAATAAATAAATACAGCTGGTGTGGGGAAACACCAACCAGAGGTTTTTACGAACCATTAAAGCACATTTAATAACATAACATTTTTTGTTTTTAAGAATTTTGTCTTATTAAAAAAGTATTTAAGTGCATCATTTTTAACACTTTTTCTTAACTTGCACTCAGACTTTTAGATATTAATGTAGGAATATTTATCCTACAAGATTTGAAGGAGATTTTACAGTGTTGCTGATTTGGTGGACTGACCGTGTTGATGCTCTGGCTGGGGTACAGGCAGGTTTCTGCTCCGCTGGTGAAATTACAGAACACCTTGAAGGAGTCTCTGGAGCAGCCCTGGTTAGGATCAATCCAGTACTCTCCTGCAGAGGGCGACAGAGAGAGACAAAACAAGGGTGAAAACCTGATGGGAGGCAGAATAACTCTGAGCAGCTGGCAGATACATCTTCAGGTCGATTCCCTTACCGTCTTTGAGCTCCGGCTTGCTGAGGTGCAGGTCCTGGCAGGTGCGGGCAGGGCTGTCCTGGGTGCCAAGAGGGAAACGCATGGTCTCGATCTCCTGTCGCAGTGAGTTGAGAGAGCCGAAGATCTCTTCCATGCCTTCGCTGCCCATCAGGAACTCAGTGCCAGTGGCATCAGATGCGGGCATGTCGGAGCCGGTGTCGGGGAGCAGCATGCTGGCGTCGATGGAACGCTTGGACTTGGGACTCCTCTGGATGGGCAGGGGCTGAATGACCTCGCCTGGTGGGCCCTGGGAAGCAAGTTTACATTTTAATCAATGAACTGACAATTATCAACAGTCAGGTGCACGAAGTGGATAGAACTTGAAAAACAGTGAAGCACTTACAGGAGGTCCAGCAGGTCCTTGTACACCTTTTTCTCCCTTTGGACCAGATCCACCCTAAACACAGCATGGAGAGGAAAGATCCAAGAAGCATTAGTGCATCAGATCCAAGCTGATACATTTCATTCATTCATTTTGGTACAAACACTCTTAAAGTATACTCACAGAAGATCCCTTAGCTCCCTTGACACCTTGAGGACCCTGTAAAATATATAAGTCTTTAGTTTAATGATGGTTACCCCTTCTATGGTACTTTATAACACCTTGGTCATTGAGAAGGAGGAATATGAAAGTGAGACAGCATGTTGATTGGATAAAACAGTACAGGCACTCACAGGCAGACCAGGAGGACCAGCAGGGCCGATGGGTCCGGTTCCTCCAGACATTCCCTGTAATGCAACACGATACATGTCTAACATGAGAATAGTTTACATATGATCCACTGAATGTGAGTAATGGTGGTTGAGTGGCCCCTCTCTCACAGATGTGGAAGAGGTCAGACTTACAGACTCTCCTTTTGATCCAGAGGATCCCTGAGGCCCAGGCAAACCTCTGTCTCCCTTTTCTCCCTGCTCTCCTGGGGGTCCAATGAGACCGATAAGTCCCGGGTGTCCCTTCTCTCCCTTAGATCCGGGGTCTCCACGCAAACCAGGCAAACCAGGAGGTCCCTGCAGGAGGAGAAGAAGAGAAAGAAGAGGAAGACGGTGAGGAGGTGGTGGAGGAGACGAGAAACATGAAGAACAGGAGATGAAAAGAGAGAGATGATAGGAGACAGGAAGACGAAAGTCTGAGGATTGAATGAGGAGCAGGAGGAAAAGACTGCAGTTTGATCAAAACCAACTTTACTACTTATTTGGATGTCAAAGTGATGTCAAAAGGCATTGTGATCTTACAATTGGTCCAGGTGGTCCTTTCTGTCCGGCAAGTCCTGGAGATCCTTGCTCACCCTGAAACACAGTTGAAAAGATTTAGCAGGAGGCCGCCCATCACCCATCCATAAATAGTGTATACATCGGTATCACATGTTACTCCAGAAATATTGCATTGTCTACAAAAATACATTAAAATCTTAACTGACCACTGATCCCGGCAGTCCTCTGAGGCCTTCTGTTCCTGGTTTTCCTGGTTGACCCTGGGGGCCGACGGGTCCGGTCTTTCCTGGGGGGCCGACAGCACCCGAGTCTCCCTGTAAATGATGATGATGAGAAACATGGTTAAACATGTTTTTAAAGGTTATTCCAACCATTGCGGATCAGTAGAAGTTATGTATCACAATTGCAGAAGAAAAGAAGACGAGGAGTAAAGTTACCTGCAAAACTTTGGTTTAATAAATAACATATCAAACACATGTTGCAAATGTTTTTCAGAATAAAAGCAGAGTTAGTGGTTTATCCTTGGATCACTAATGGAAAGTATCATCACCAGGAATGGCCCTTTAGTATTGTTTGCCATGAGTTTAGACTTTGACAGGAAGCTGAAAAATGTTCTAAGAAGCTCTGGACTCACCTTAGTCCCCTTCTCTCCCTGACGTCCCTCTGGTCCTTTTGTTCCAGCAGGGCCCTGGAAAATGAAATATATATATAATATCATGGTGAAATTCTAATAGCATAGACAAGTAGAAGGTTCTGCAAAGTGTATAAAGGGAAGTAAAGGATAATAAATATAAAAAAAGGAACAAAAAGGACGGAAATCAGCTGTGGCCTGCATTTGGTGTATATAAAAAGTTTCTCTCTGCTATAGTAATTTCAGTCGATCTCCACCTCCATTGTTCTTTTTAATGGTTTCGAGGCCTTAAACCAAAAGGTTGTCTGGATTGATGTTATGTTCTTTGTAAAAGTGCTTTGCTTCTCTGGTTGCAGACTAATTAGACTCTTCATATTCTTTCAGTCGTCTCTGTGTAAAAGCAACCACAGGTACAAAACAAACAGTACACAACAAACGTAGTAGTACACTTAATGAATGTCTGGATGTCATACACCTGATACATTCACACATTTGTAAGAACCCGTCAATGGTCGATGATGCAAAGGTTTTTTTATTATTACTGGCAGGGATATGGCTAGGCAATCATCTGTCCTGTAGTGTAGGGGCCTTCTAGAAACTGATCATAGGAGGGGCACAAAAGAGTTTCCTAAGAATAGGGTCACTTTTGATGAGATTTCAGTTTGAGTGTATTTCCTTTTTGTCATGGAATTTGCTCAGAGCGTAGACTGTAAATGAGAAGTAAACGTCACCAATTAATTTTGGCCATCGCCATCTTGTTTTTTTTTGCAACCAGAAGTGAAACGAGTTGGTGCTAAGTATAACCAAATGCTGAATGAAGACATTTTTGGGTGCCCAAAATGTTATAGTTAACATGGGCAGTGAAAACACATTGTGAAATATGACTCTAAATGGACCAAAATCTGCTAATTGATCATGATGCTGTATTGAAGTAGACTTGAAACTAGAGATTGAGACTTTTATACGGTCAGCCTAAGGCACTTCTTCATTAGATTCCCTTTTCAGAGCTGGAGTTTGCTTTGAAGAGTGATAAAAACATTTTTTTTATCTCCAATGAGGATGGCGACCTTACCCTCTTTCCTAGGGGGCCGGGAGGTCCATTCTCACCAGGAGGTCCAGGGGAGCCCTGCAATAGGAGGCAGAAAGAGCAGGTTGAGAATACTAAGGCCTTTTTACGTCACTCACATATCTGCATTGGTGACTTACAGATTCTCCTTGTTCACCATCTTCTCCTCTCTCTCCCTTGGCACCATCTTGACCCTGAAAACAGATGTAATGCAGCCTTTGAAACCCGGAAGAGACAACACTTATGCCTTAGTGTGATATTCAAAACCGAAGGACAATATATGGTCTCATATCACAATGTCAATATAATAGATACATTGCCCAGCCCTACACAGTGGTTAAGTCAGATGCTGACATAAAAAAACAAAAGAAAAAGGGTACTCACTCTGGGTCCAACCTCACCAGGGGAACCGGGATCACCAGGGAAACCAACAGGACCCTGAAGTAAGAGACAAAAACAAAACGCGTCTAAATTTATGGCAATACAATTTGGAGTAAGAAGAATTTAGAGATAAAATCACTTGTTCCTTCTGCAGTGAAATTTAGGTTCATTGACCTGTGTGTCAATGTCTTTGTATGTGTGTGTATGCTCATTTTATTGTGGGTTTCATACAGGGTTTCCTTTGGGTCCATCATCTCCAGGTCCTCCTCGTCCTCCAGCAGGTCCAGCAGTTCCAGGTTGTCCGGATTCTCCCTTCTCTCCGCGTTCTCCACGAGGACCCTGCCAACAGGAGCACAGGACTCTATGTTGACTCATGGATGCTATTAACCAGTCAGTAAAGGGTTAGTAAGGGTCAGTCAGACACTCACCTTCTTCCCTGGCTCCCCTACGATTCCAGGTGGTCCTCCCTCACCAGGCTCTCCCTGTGGAGCAAACAGAATCTCTTTTAGTTCTCAGGAAGTCTCTATTTCTTTGGATGCCATCAAACTCATACAGAAAAAATGCTTTAATGTTAGCAAAAAAATGTTATTTATCTCTGCACCTTCTCTCCAATAAGTCCAGGATTACCCAAACCACCAGGAGGACCTTGAGGACCCTGAAAAACCAGTAAGACAAAACGATTGAATAATTCACATCAAATTAATTATTATCAGCAAAGAGAAGAGCTACTTCAATTTATTACTCACCTTCCCAACAATAACTTGTTAGATCACAGTTTTAAGTCACTTTATAGAATGATTTTGCTGTGGCAGAGTGGTGATTTGTGTGACTTTGCTGTTCCTGAAACAATCACATTAACATGCTACCACTAACAGTGTTGCAAAGTACACATAAGAGCAGTGATCACTCACGTCAGCACCGCTGGGTCCAGCTGGGCCACGGGGTCCTGGGGGACCTGGAGGACCCTAAAAACACAAAGATGCTCACGCTTTAATCATCATTTATGATTTCATTGTGATGAAATAAGTCACTAAGTCATGATGACTGATATCAGGTATTTTTGAGACTCACCAGAGGTCCGACATCTCCTGTCTCTCCCTTCTCACCTGGTGGTCCTGGCAATCCCTGTAGAATAGAGGTGAGTTTAGTTAAGCTGGGTTTGAGTGACACTCCCTCTGAAGACAGCATTGTAGCTTTTTTTTTTACCTGCAGTCCGATGGGTCCTGGGGCTCCTGGGAATCCTCTGGTTCCTTCGTCACCTTTAGCTCCAAATGGCCCCTGCTGGCCCCTTGGTCCAAGCTCTCCATCAGCACCCTGCACCACAGAAGAAGAAAAGCAGAATTAAAGACATGAGAGATAAATAGATAGCAATTAGTTGCTGAAAACATTGTCTTCATCTAATCATGATAGTGATTGAATGTTCAGTAGTGATCGGTGTAGTGTTATCACAATTATCACATTGATAGCTCCTTTATGATACAGCACAATAGTGGCTTTCTTTCTTATGTATTTTATATCCTATTTCTTATTTTTATTTTTATTTTTATATTCTTTATTTTTTGACAGATTTATTCAAAAACATACATCAGCCCAAGGCAATTTTCTTTATTCTGCTGTCAACCTTTTTCAAAATTGGGTAACTTTTTACATTTCGGGAGAGGTATAGTGTGTACATGTAGACAATGAGTAAAGATTAAAAGAGAGTAAGAGAAAAAAATAAAAATAAAAACAAAGAAAAAACATGTTAGGGGGTTACTTGAGAGATAATGAAATAGAGGTCGATGAGGCTTGCTAAATTAAGGCAACATTACAGGGTCATACATTCAATACCTCCACAAAATCTGGTCTTAAGGGTTTTACATATCTCACCCACTTGTTCCATAACTGAATGAACACAGTTTTCTGAAGACGAAGGGAAAAAGTAATCCTTTCCATAACATAAATGTAATTTACTATATCTATCCACTCCTGTATCGTGGGGGGCTCAGGAAGCAGACAGCGCCTTGTGAGTGCTTTTTTACAAGCGGTTATTAATATGCCAATCATATATTTATCCGGGCGCCTTGTTTGGAAATCAATATTTCCTAAAAATAATGTAGTAAATTGCAGGGACAGGTCCTATTTGGTTTTTGAATAAACAGAAGAACTGAGTTTGTAGCATGAGCAGTGACACCCACCATATCCTAACAAATAAAGAGTGCCAACTAGAAACTCATGCAAGTTCATACAATCAGGAACAAGTACAACCAAATGGCAATGAAAACTGTCTGATCTGTCTTCAAAGAGTTAAAGTTGGTACATACGGCAGGACCAGGCTGACCGACAGGACCCATTGGCCCGGGTGGACCAGGAGGACCCTACCAACAAACAAAAAACAAGCACACAAACAATGAGCGAAACAGCAGTGATACGATAAACAGAGAAACGGCATCGATTCATTTTCACAAATTAGATCCTGATAATTTCTTAGGGCTCGATGAACGTCAGCGGCACTCACATGCTCTCCTTTTCCTCCCTTTGCGCCCTTCTGCCCATGTTCTCCGACCTCACCCTGCACCGAGCAAGAAACATCACGTTACAGCAAAGACGCAAGGAAGCAACGTAAACAACGTCCTGAAATGAATGATCATCCCCCCTCATGAGAGCGGGGTGGATTAATAAGGTAACCAAGGTGTTTTTTAAGAGTTACTGGCCTTGTCTCCGTCCTCTCCAGGTACTCCGGGTGATCCGGCAGGGCCAGGCAGACCCACTGGACCCTGCACTCCATCACGTCCGGCCGGGCCGATAGGACCTTTCTCACCCTTGGCAGGAGAACAGGAACAAATAGGAGAATCAATATTTAAATCTTATTCAAAATGACAAGTCAAATGCACTAATGCACATTGGATAAACATTTGCAGAATACTCACAGGAACTCCCTTCTCTCCAGATGGTCCAGGAGGCCCCTGAGGGCCTGGTCTGCCAGGAGGTCCAACAGGTCCAGCAGTACCAGCTTGCCCCCTCTCACCAGGAGACCCCTAGAGAGGTACCACATCATAAAGCCAGTACTGATTACAGCAGGAATTCATTGTGTGAATACTTTATTCTTAAATTGGATTGACCGAGATATACTGTTATAACAGAGTGAATCTATTTCATTATCACAACCCATATACAATATTCTTAATTATTAGAACCCATGAAATAAATAGCTCCAAAAACAAATACACATTTTGTACTGACCTAACTCAAAAGTAACTTAAATCCTATAGTACTCTACAGGGTGGGCTGGCTAGATATTACTGTAAATTGGAGTTAGGGTTTAGGTTTGAAACGTACAGCGGGTCCAGGAGGTCCGGCAGGTCCTTCACTTCCTTTCAGTCCTCCACCTCCCTGCAAGAAAAGACAAGAAAGGATTAATCAGTGATCTTTCACCTCACCTCCGCTGGACACGTTTCTCCAGAGGTCAATCTACTGCTATCAAAGTGATCAATATAGGAATGACGATCCATACGCAGTATTTGTCTGGGTCATACTCACAGGGGTTCCAGGAAGTCCTCTCTCACCAGGGAAGCCTCTCAGTCCTGGGGGCCCGTCTTTGCCGGGGCCTCCGGAGGGTCCAGGGTCTCCCTTGGTCCCCTCCTTCCCTGAGGGACCAGAAAGTCCCTGCTCTCCAGGTGGACCTGGGGGTCCGGGGTGGCCACGCTCGCCCATTGGGCCAGTCTCTCCTGATGGACCCTGAGAGGATGGAGATGGAGAGGGCATTGAGGGGATGTTGCAAGAATAGAAAAAAGACAAAAGTGTTGTTGATATGGAAACTGATGTGGTACTACTACTGAAGCAGTAAAGAGAAAATTTTACACCATGATCAGAAAAACTCACCTGAGGACCAACGACTCCAGGAGGTCCAGGTGGACCCATTTTACCTTGGAAACCCTGGAGGAGAGAAATTCAGTTCAAATCAAAAAGAAAGAAAGTTTAATAAGTGATGTGCATCGTTGGGGTTAGTTGAGATCAGACAAACTACAATGGATGTCTCTTCCTTTCGTCCTCCAAAGGGTGTCACCAAAACATTTCTGATTTAATAGTCAACAGAAAATGTTCTAAGACAGCGTAAGAAACTATCTGAAACTATCTGAAGCAGTGTGACTCCATCTGTGAGTAAAATTAGAAAAATCGTTGTCTTGCTTAATGCTGGTTCATTTATTAATTTATGACATTTACTACAAATCCTCATCGGCTATATTTTTGAGTGACTGCATCGTCAGCGAAAGCAGTGACTGGAATCAGAGTGAAAGGCTTAAACTCATCAGTTTAAACAGGTGGGCACACTGCACCAGTTGCTTACTTGCATTGAGACAATTATTTTTTGTATTAGAATTTTCTGAAATGTTATGTTTAAATGTGCAAATAAAGCATTATCTGATGTTAACTTTTGGGGAATATAAGAGCAAATAGACAAAGTGTAGTAAAACAAACACCTCTACAGTATTAAGAAAGAAACTACTTACAACTTCTCCTCTCTGTCCAGGGTGTCCGGGAAGCCCGTCCTTTCCTGGTGGTCCCTGTAAGGATCAATCAACCATCATATATCAGTTAATTCTCCACCTTAAGAGAACTTTCCCTACAAGCAAGAGGGAACATCAAACCCAATATCCTGTTGAAAGATTTAACTTTAATTTCCTTATTGACAGCCAAGAGATAACACCTTGACTATACACAGTATCTAAAATCTGGTATTAATAAAACTGGAATTTAAAAAAATTCTTACAGGAGGTCCCTTTGGTCCGGGGAAACCATTGGCTCCCTGAGGTCCGGGCAATCCCTGGTGAGACAACAACATATGTTATAATAACAACATATTACAATTCCCAATAGAACCATTCAGTGTCTTAGAAAAACCACAGCACAGATTTGAATGTAAGCTCTGACAAAGTGCTACACAGTCGGTAATGCATTTTACTGTAATGTAAATGAAGCGCTCACCCTCTCTCCAGACGGACCAGAAGGGCCATCACTCCCCGAAGTTCCCTAATAGGCAAGAAAACAACAGCACAGTTAATAACAAATGAAGTTTCTTGAAAATGGGCTTCTTTTCAATTGAAAGCCAGGTCATTTTGAAGCAACGATGTAAAGAAATATGTGAATGAATAGATAAAACAGATGGCACCCAGTATAGTTTACTGAAGATAAGCATTTTGCCTGAAATATCGAGTCTTTGTTTAAACTGCTGGGTGCCAAATTCAAATTTAGGGATTGTTCTGAGTTACTAAAAACATAAATATCAGCAACAATCATAATAATCATCATAATGGCTCGCACAAAGCACCCGACTGGACTGCGTAAACAAACCTTTGCTCCAGGTTTTCCAGTCGTGCCCCTCGGTCCTCTCTGCCCTCTGGGGCCCTGATGGACACAAACAGTAAGTAGAAGTTATGAAAAACAATGCAAAAGCTCTCTATAATCACCTAGATGTTGGTGAGGTTCTATGAACAACTAGTTTCTCTTCACAACACCTTTGAACTTCTCAATCTTTCAATCAAATTGCAAGTGTTTTGGCACTAGTGTGCAAAAAGTGTAAGTGCAATTGTCTAATTTGCACAATAGAGTGCTGCAGGGATGACTACTTCTATAACTCAGAAGTTTGCATCGCAAAAGCCGATGGGATTTTTCATTGTTTTTTGGATTATTGTAGAAAATAAATTAATTGGCAAACAGACGTTTATGATACTTACACGTTTTACGAAAGGTTAAAATCTCTTAAGCTTGTGTTAATCGCAGACCTTATTTCAGGCATCTAAATAAAATCTCATAAAAAAAACGTGAGTTTGAGACGAGGGAACTAGAAGTACAGACATGCTGACTAATTTCTGGGTTGCAGGACTCATTCCTGCAGCACTCAATAACCAATTGCATATGGCATGCTGATCAAAACTTTTTGTTGGCATCGATGTCATTTTGTGACTCATTTTTGGTTGATTGTATGTGACTACACAAATGAATGTACTTTATACATGCAAATATTAATAGCCTTTTTTTCTGTGTAATACAGTATTGTACAGTACTGACTTTTACCAGTAAACTTTGACATGGGACTATTAAAAGCTCAGTGTGATAGATAATAGCATTCAGCTAGACAACACTGACATTCTTGTATAGTACAGTTAGACGTCAGTGTCAACAAATAGTGGACCAAAACAGAGATTTTTTTTTGCCTACATCATGACAAAATTCAATAAATGAGCCAAAGCAATTGAGGAAAACCTGCAACCCAACTAGTGCTTAAAGAATAACATAACACTCCCTGAAGACCTTTTTTTCTGACCTTCAGTGGTTTAACTTCTCACCTTGCTGCAGTGATGTAAAGGTGTACTACCAGACTCTGTGACATCACTGTGTGTGGTCACAGGTGCAACAAAGCACACTTCTGACCCTAACCACATCCAGCAGTGATGTGGAACAGGCTTGAAACTTTTAGCCAGAGGGGGCAGTGAAACCCTGCTCTACAGCCAGGTGTTAAGTTACTATCTTAAACCAAGAGTAAAAGTAACAGTTTTGTCCATTTTGCTCAACAGCTTGAGTGCAGAAAAGATGAAAGACAATCCTCTGAGAGCAGAATAGCTTTTACAAACTGGCTGAAAGAACAAATGAATAAAACATGAAAGGGTACCGTTGGTCCTCTTTGTCCTCTTGGTCCCGATTTGCCACCAAGACCCTGAAAACACACACACACAAAAACTGTACATTACCGACTATATATCTTAATCTACAGGATTGATCAGTCCAGCGTATCTTTGAATAGATAATGAATTAGCTGAATCATTTGACACATTGTGAATCTCACTTGAACACTTGATAATTAAAAGCTTTAAAAAACAGGAAAGTCTGACTAGAGCGGAAAATTCTTCCACAGAACTGCTGATTTACCCTCGTTCCCTTCTCGCCGTTTGAGCCGGGGAAACCAGGGAATCCAAGAGATCCCTAAAAAAACAAATCAACATCTCAGCATCTCAGCATCAGCACCGGGATGAATAGATGAGTCAGTGAGGACGACTGAAGCTGTATGTGTGTTTCTCCTACCTTGGGTCCTTGTCTTCCGGGATATCCAGGAAGTCCAGGTACACCAAGTTTTCCCTGAAATCACATGATGACCCCATTAATCATGATCATTAAGTTGAGTGTGCCACAGACATCTGTAATTGTGTTTAAATATTACCAACCTGCTACACAACAATGATAATTTGCTCAAATACAAAAATATGTGTCAGAATATGAAGAGTGAATGAGAATTAGCTGATATTGTGCCAAGGTGTGCTGCATTCATAGTAACTGCAAATGTTTAAAATGATGAGTCGCAGCCACTAACACAAAAAAGAAAACAATTAGTTGAAATTTTGCACACGTTTCATTCAAATATACTTGTAATAAATATAGAAAGTACTGTAAATCCATGTTAAAATGTCAGGTTTCATTCAAGTGCACATAAAACCAAAAGAGAGCAGCACAGGGATATTTGTGCCTAATGCCTTATCAGGCCTAGGGCTTTACCCTTTTTTTAAGAACATATTATGTGTCTTTAAGAAATATCAGCATTTGGGGAAAAAAATGAATAATACATTAAGCAGGAAAATGATGCTCCTTATATTATCAGTAACCTCTCTCACATGACTTAATGTAATCGTGTCTTGATTGAACCAGTACCTTCTCTCCAACCAGTCCAAGTGGTCCAATTTCACCAGGCGGTCCGACGCGACCCTTTGGCCCCTCTGGACCATCCTCTCCTCTAGGCCCTGATACTCCAAGCTCACCCTGTCAGCAAGAGACAAAGCAAAACGATATGGCAAAGATATAAAGTGACAAGGAATAAGTAATTCAATCCTTTATTCACTAACCATTCTATTAATCAACTGATAAACCAACCAGGTACTTCATCAATCTGTCTTACCCTCTCTCCCTTGGCACCAAAATCTCCCTTAATTCCAGGGAAACCATCTTCTCCCTAGAAACACAAAAAAACAAAAAACATACAGTACATATTCAGAAAAATATTTAATAAACCTTGTTATTGATTTAAACTCAAGATCATTAAGACAAAGATGTGAATGTGAACTTTTACATTTTTCTAAAAATGTACATTAAGAAATTGTGATTAAAGTGAGGGTATTCCTTTGAGTGAGTGGAAGTATTAACCTGTAATGGATCACTTACCTTCTCTCCCTTGTGGCCCTTCAGTCCACGGATTCCTTGACCTCCCTACAAAAAAATATTTGAATAATCAATTCACTGACATGCTATAGAATATTTAAGCCATGTGTTGGTTCAGCTTATCTGCACATGCAATACAAAATTCCCATAAAAAGCCAAAAGTGATTTATGCTGTGCAGAATGAACTCACAATCCAACAACCTTTTTGCTGTAACTGTACTGACCTTGACACCACGAGGGCCAGGATAGCCGATAGAACCCTGGGGACCGTTGGGACCCTGGAGAAGACCAAAGATAGAAGGACCAGTTAACACAATAAACACATTCAAGTAAATGTTGGGTGTCATTTTTACGATTACAAGACTTCACTGTAAATGTGCATTTTAATCAACTCTTTCAAGTAATTTGTTTCTTCTGTTAGGAGTCTCATGTTGAGTTGGTGAATGTAGTTTTTTTAAATGGAAGGGAAGGGACCTGGTGTGATGGGGGGTGTATGATTGACACCCACCTGGTTTCCTTTGGTGCCAGAAGGGCCCTCCTTTCCTGGATGACCCTGAGAAGGCAAGACAGAGAGCTCAGGAAGGACATCCAGTGTCAACGGATTTAACTTTATTTAGTTTTAATGACATGAATGAAGAAAGAAAGGAAGAGGCGAACATACTGGCGGGCCGTCGGCTCCAGGCATTCCTGGCAGACCTGGTTTTCCTGTTGGACCCTAAAGGAGAAGATATGTGGTCATGAGTGAGAGTCCAGAGACTGCTGCACCTGAGACAGTTTGGTAACTGCCCTAAAACACCATAAGAGGAGTAAGTTGTACTAAAAAAAACGGTGCAGCCAGACTGACAAGTTGAAGACACTTTCTGTCACACAGAGAGAGATGTATAATTACAACGTAATCACAGAGTTACTTGAACTGACATTATCTGTAGGTGGATTTTTTTAACCTGTTTCCCCTTGTTTCCAGTCTTTATGCTAAGCTAAGCTAATAGGCTGCGGGCTGTAGCTTCATATTTAATGATTTGAAAAATGAATCTCCCCTAACTATTGGCAAGAAAGCAAATCATCATACTGCACAAAATTAACATATCTTTAAAAGTAAAAATGAGAAACAGACATTAATAAAGATTAATCATCAAGAAACTCTCCTCGTCCCTTCATGACTTGATGATGAGATATGATTTACAGAGCATGTTATGAGACATCTAAACTAATCTAATGTTTTTAGTAAGACTGCATCTATTCATCCTCACCAGACTCTTTGAACTAAAAGATCATCATAAAATACACTTATTTGTCAATTTGTTCAAAAAAAAGCTTCCAAAATCCTAATTCTTTTGATTACCGGAAATAATGTTATGAGACATCTAAACTAATCTAATGTTTTGAGTAAGATTGCATCTGTTCGTCCTCACCAGACTCTTTGAACTAAAAGATCATCATAAAATACGCTTATTTGTCAATTTGTTAAAAAAAAGAAATCCTATAAATATGAAAATTACTTTGAAATTAGTCAAATTTTAAATGTTAAAATTTTCTATAAATATCGCGATAATATCGTTATTTTTTTTTAACCACGATTATTGTTTTGTGAAAATCCCATTTTGGGACAGCCTTAGTACCACGAAGTATAAATAAATATCACAAGCAATAACATTATTGTAGATCTTTAAAGAACCTGGCTCTGCTTCTCCCATCACACTGCAACTGGAAGTCTCTCCCAAACTGATTTCCTACTGGTTTTCACTTTTTTTTTTGCAATATATGTCACTTCCTTTTCTGTTTTTTTAAATACAAGAAATACAACAAAGGGAGGATGCAGAGTATCATACTGGATACTGGATATCCAAACACCGATACAGAATAACAGATATTCTGGATATCCTGCTGTCCTCAGTCAACTCTAAGTAATTATATTGTATAACTGTTGCTAGTTGAATACATTTCTATATATATCTATATATTTTTGGTTCCTTACTTTCTCTCCTGGGGGTCCGAGGGCTCCCTGAGGTCCTGCCATACCCTGCAAACAAATGAATGATTTTTATTTTAGCTTGTGTGTACGCATGCCTTTGCTCTTCAGCACAAAATTACTGAAAGAGGTTAATATCACAAGTGATAGTGGGCAGTTGTCCTATGTCTCACCTGAGTTCCTGGGGTTCCCTGCTGACCTGGAGGACCTGGTTCTCCTTGGGGACCCTGAGAGACAGAAAGAAGATAACGTGATGACAAAGCTCATGATGAAGGCAGAATCATGTCTTAGAATTACTCCAAATAAAAGCGTAATCATCTGCTGATTCTAAAGTACAATGTTACATGATAACAATGTAGATGACTTATAGTGACACTGACCAGGTTTCCCTTGGGACCGTGAGGCCCGTCATTCCCTCGTACACCCTGAGAAGAAAAGAGGATGAACAGAGACAAATCTGAATGGAATTCAGAACCAAATCTATTTCAACCATTCACAGAATAGATAACAACTCTAAACATTTCATACCCACTCACTGACGATTATAACAATCAATAGGGTAACATTTTGAACTAATAGATATCACCATGAAACTACGCCAGTAGACTATTTACATTAGTAATGAAATGTTGTATAAATCAGGCCAATAATGATATAGTATATGAACAAACCCTCTGTAGAAACCTTTAGAATATAGAGAGGAATGAAACTGGAAAGTTTGGTGTAAGTAAGAGCTTCTGAAATGGTTTCTGGATCAGAGTCTGAGAACAAATTCATTTTGAGAAAATGGACTTTTAAGATATGTTTTTCTAAAATGACATACATTTTGAAGAAACTACAGGTGATTAAGGTAAAAAAAAAAAAAGCAGATATCACCATGAAACTTCCACCATTTGATTACTGACATTATGGTTTTCTAAAATGTTATGTTTAAATATGCACATAAGGCATCATCTAATGCTAACTTTTGGTGAGTTTGGGGACGCAAAAAGACAAAGTGTAATAAAACAATCACCTAAATGTATAATTTGGATGTTTTCTTTCCACTAGTCTGAAAGAAGACATGTTTGCAGTTAATATAGCTACAACATCTAAAAATTGACCAGTGCATGAAAACAATGTTTTTGTCTGGGGTGTGTCGCCTAAAGCTTCTTTCAAAGCTCCTGAGGGAGCTGCGACAAGTCTGATGAATGTCCTCAAGTGATGTCACTTGAGGCAGTGTTTGTTGGGGCTGAAGAAGTTTGAAAATAGAAAACTCTGGAGGTGTGGAGTTAAAAAGAAGTGAGGTAACCAGACCTCTGTAACCTGCTCCTCATCTCCGCTTGTGGCTAGCAGCTCAAAGGTACATGAACTGCTAATTGCTAGCAAAATACACCTGAATCTCCGACCGAACCTTCAGCGGTCTAGTTGCATTGTGGGGAATGTGGGCACCATGGAGAAAAATATGTGGAATAAAAAAGACACATGTCTGTGATTCAGACATGTTATTGTAGTGCAATGCTAAATCTGTGGAGTAGTCTTTTAAGGGCAGATCTCAACCACTGTACACAAACAACTCTAGGACACATAAATATATGAGTGTCAAATGGATACTTGGCTGCCTAAATCCTGGGTGACACTGGGTTTCTTGGTATTGTTTTGAGGTGAGTGTGGGACCATCACATGTTCATTTTTAGATTACTGGATATCCCCGTCTTTATATCAGGTCACAGGGTGTTGTTTCAGGAGGTGCTGTGGGAGTTCAGTGGCCACAGTGGGATAAAAGAATGGAGCTAAAATAACAGCAGCACAATGAGGTTTGAAATTGTTTTTACTCACAGGAGGTCCAGAGATTCCTGGAGGACCTTTGGGTCCGAGCAAGCCGCGAGGTCCCTAGAAAGACACACACACACACACACACACACACACACACACACACACACACACACACACACACACACACACACACACACACACACACACACACACACACACACACACACACAAGCCAAGATCAGTCAGTACTCACAGTCGTAAGTGAGAGATTTAAACAGCTTCATGAATTAATGGGAGGTAATTCAACAGCTTCTTCAGTAGCATTAGAATCAGGACAAAGTGACAGATGAATATGTAGTAGCACATGGATTATTAATCTGCAATAATTGTTGCTGTTTGTTGATAAACACCACATATTTTGGTAACAAACCATATGGACTTATTCCAATAGCGCCTATTATATATATTTTTTTTAATGATGCCATTTCATCCCAAGTTAAATATAATCGATTTCTAACAGCTGTGCCATACAAATAAGCATAGCATGTTAAAATGTCTGGAAGAAAATCCTTGAATTGGCTTCAGCATAATAAAATAAATCTTAATGTGTATACACATATACTTTTTAAGAATCTGATTTATTGGAAACTGTTTCTTTGATAACTGGACTCATTTCCAATTGATCATATTTTATAAGATCCTTACAACAAAGACAAACACTTATCAGAAGGGGTTAAAACTATGAGGAAAAAAGGTTTTTGTAATGGTAGAATATGATTTATTTTGGTTTTGTCCTCATGTTGATGCGTGGTGGATATGAAAAGCTGGATAGCTGAGTATTCTATATCCTTGAGTGTGTGCCCACAAAAAAATGAAATTTATTGACTTTAGAACCGGGAGCCCTGTTGTCTTAAATACTGGTGTATGATTGGCTAGAAATGTCTTTTTATGATTTGAAAAGGAAAAGAAGTCCAGTACAACAGCCCCTTTTGACTATAACCTCTGTTATACATATATAAATGAATTTACATTTAATTTGGACAATGATAACAAAAACTTGAAAAAAGGTTGAACAGCAGTTGTATTAGATTGCATTAGATTATACAGTTGAACCCAGTAAAATAACCACTGAATTTCTGTAATTAAATGCAAAAATGATTTATGCAAAAAAAAGTAACTAGTCTTTTTATAACATTGTAACATTTTAATTAATTTATTTGAAAATAAATTCTTGCTTATTCATAGTATTGACGTTATCAATGAAGCTGAAAGGAGTTACATCCATACATCCATTTCAATGCTATCCAACCTATCACATTTCAGAGAGCAAATGGTCTTTTGGTTGTCGTAGCGCAGTGAAAGCACTTGGCTGTATCTTCTTATCTCTACATCACATAATTACAGTGAAGTAACAGTAGTGCTTCAAATAGATACACAGGGATGTATTTTGGGATGCTGTTTATAACAGAGACATAGACATGAGGGAGACATTTAAAAACAGATTGTGTTGTCATGGAAACACTCACTGGTTCACCTGGGAGACCCCTGGGTCCAACTTCTCCGTCATCTCCCTGGAAACACACACAGAAACAACATGCCAAGGATGGAAAGATGCTGATTATGAACCGTTATGGAGTGACACAATGACAAGATGTTTTGAGTAGTGCCGGGAATCATTTCAAATTATTTTCTCATATCTTCGTACCCTCTCTCCGTCCTCGCCTTGAGATCCTGGGGGTCCCAACGGTCCTGAGTCACCCTGGGGAGTAAAAGAGTGAGGGAATTACAAAATGATTTAGCTCTGCTTACAAATATTCAAGTATTACACTTCTTATGCATGTTAAAGAACAACCATTACTTTTTTTTTTACTACTAACACTTTTACTACTATTACAACAACCACTATTACTACTTATAATACTACCACCACTACTACCACTATTATCACTACTACCAGTAGGCGATTTGTACATTTTTAGCAGGGGGGCGGAGAATATTAGATCAAAAACAATACTCCGCCCCTCTGCTGCTACTCCGTCAAGAGCTACGTTATTATTGAGCCCACTCTGCCACTAACTGACCTGAATAAATATGATCAAATTTTTTGAAAAACGACAAATCAATTTCGGAGAGAAGCAGTCAGAAGGGTCTGCAATTTGAGTTTAAGGAATATGTCCAGGAGGTCTTTACTGATTCAGCAGCAAAACCAGGTTATGAAGATAAAGATGGAAGCTTAAGTATACAGATCACAGAGTAAAAATCACCTGGCAATGGAAACAGAAGACAATGAAATTAAGAAACAACACTGTTTCTGTAAAGCCATGTAGATCTTCAGTGAAGTCAATTACAAAGCCATCTTCTAATTCACTAAAAATTACATTGAGCCTTAAATGGTAGTACATATATCGATAACTGATAAGAACTGACCAAAGGCATAGTCGATTTCAAATACAACACTAGACTGCCTTTATGAGAGAGATTCAGGAGTGCATCAATTTAGTTTCTCCGTGGTGATTGCTCGGTGCTTGGTTTCTTACAAACGTTATAATTGTCTGCAGCGCCATGGACTTATCAACCCACAGCTCAGTTAGGCTTCTATTATTTCAGAGCCGCGGTCTGGGTCAAAGATTCAAACTTACACAAACCTCAGTCAGATAGAGGGTCAATGAGTCAGACAGACTAGACTGACATATTCAACAAAAAAAAACCTGTGTCCTTGCAATTTATTTTTAGACTTACTCTGTGTCCTTTGTCACCGGGCAAACCAGGAAGGCCATCAAAACCACGGTCACCCTGAGAGACACAAACAGAGATGGAAGGTATTACCACTGCATTGTAGTAGATGAAGGAATGTATCACAAGTGGACGCATTAATACAGAGTTTGAACTTTAGTTATGCACATAGCTTTGTGTTGACTTTTGTAGCACCAGAGAAAGCCTGAGATGCTTAAGTGGACTTTATTGTCCCAGCCATGTGACAAGGTGTCACAAGCCAAGAGAGTTAATGCTGAGGATGTCCATAAAGGAGTGACACCAGAGAGGGATTACCTTAGTTCCAGACTCTCCTGGCATTCCCCTTGCGCCATCAGCTCCAGCACGGCCCTATTAGGAGACGAGCAAAGGAGAAACGTGTTTCAAAGTGCTTCTGTGTATGAGACACAGTTTACCCACTTGCAAAATACCCATGTTTTGTTTTTGACAGGCAATGTCAACGCAAGCCATGTGTCATACTCACTCTTCTTCCTGATTTGCCAAGAGGACCCATCATACCCTGGGGTCCCCTGGAGCCCTGAAAATTTAACAAGATGTCTGTGATACATTTTTGTCATAGGTCTGAGCTGAGTATACATGTACGATAAGTTCAATAATATAAACAATGCCCTACTGTAAAAGAAAGGGTTGATTACACAATTTGACATTCACATGATTTAAATAATTTAAACTGTAAGGTCAGAGTTCAATTCAGTGTTTTTACCTGAGGACCAGGGTCTCCACTCTCTCCCTTCAGACCATTACTACCTGGATTTCCCTTAAAACAGACACAATCACAATCATCATCAAAATCACAAAAACTCATATTTTCTCAAAAATCCTATCTGCCTCTTAATAATGAGAAATGAAAATTAAAGCTGTTTTCGCAATTAGGAGACATAGGAAAAAATATTTTAAGAGACCTATAATGAGATCAAATGAACAGATATGGGTCCAAATGACAGTAAACATACCAGGGGCCCGGGGCGCCCAGTGAATCCCATTGGTCCAGGAGGTCCTTTCAGAGCCATCTGCAGACAAAAGATTCTCCAAAATCAGTGATTATGGAGGAACATGGCTGCTTGTAATGTTGGTGATGTATGAAGAAAAGGAACATCTCCTTTCACACTCATTATAAATCTCCCTGGATGAAAACTAAATGTTTTGAATCAAAATGTAAATTAAGTATGAAATCAGAAATTTGTGTAAATAGGTTTTCTCTACCACATTTGTGTTATGTGCACGCTGTATTTTTTGTTTGGTATTATTTTTTATTAATTGTCCTCGTACTGATTAGCGTCTAAATGCTAATTTTCTAATGAAGTTCTTCAAAGACAACCACAATGTCTGGCAATGGCGAAACATCAATAGTCCAATGATATGATCCTTGAGGCAAATTAACCACACGGTGGAAATGTGAAGTAAAAGTGATGACTGACCCTGGCCTGAGACAAGATGGCTGCTGCCTGGGCTTCCTGGGCAGAAACAGAAGGACCCTTATCTCCTCCACTCTGACCGAAACGGAACTGCGAATAGAAGAGAAAAAACATATGAGTGGATACTGTGCCTGATGAATGGTGGGGGGAAACTGTTGGAGAAACTGAAAAATCAATCAACATCATAAAAAGGACAAACCAATGAAAATATGATGGGAATTTTATGGATTGTAACATCAAGCTCCTCGCTGATCACTGCTACAGTTATTTGGTCTCTGAGTGGCCAATACCCAAATATACATTTTCTTTTTAAAGCATCAAGCCATAGAGTTCTGCAGGGATGACCTCATTTAGTAAGCCTTGCAGGGATTTAGAATCACATGTGTTCCCTGTATAAAGAGCCAATGGGATACTTCTATTGGATTTTGGATTATTGCAGAAAATAAGCTCTGTGGCAAATAAACGTTTATGATACTTCCATGTTTCCTTCAGCAATATAATCTTCACGAATGACTTCATATGACCACCACTAAGTAAAAGGTGGACTGGTGTTCTAGTGATGACGTTTAGTAGTCTTATTCAGCCACTTATTAGCAACGGCCTTTTTTAAGACACGAAAATCTTCAAAATTAAAGAGTGGGATATTTACTGACTATTTCATATCGTAGAACAAACATTAAAATCTCTCTAGGTTGTGTTAACCATAGGACTTATTTCAGGCATCTTACCAAAACCCATACAAAAAACCCATTGTCTTCAAATCGAGGCGACCGCAAGTGCAAATAAGCAGACTTATTTCCTGGTTTTAGGATTCACTCCTGCAGGACTCTACTATGACAGGAATTGGTACTGAACATACAGAACTACACAGAATCTTGAATTAAGGCCAAGGGTATAAAATTCTCCTGTTGGAGCAAACATCACTCAGACGGCATCCATCTCTAATAAAGGATCAAACGTTAACGGTGACTCACAGGTAGCATGACTGAGGTTCCAGGAGGTCCTGGGATTCCATCAGCTCCAGACAGACCAGCCTTACCAGGAAAACCCTGTGGGATGGAGAGGATGAAGTGAAATATGCTTCTATGTCTTTCAATGGTCTTTGTATAAATTCGGCACTGATGTTTCCACAGACCTGCCGTTCTTCAGATAAAGTGATACACTCACCCTCTCGCCAGGGTCACCGGCAGAGCCAGGAGGTCCAGAGGAGCCGGGGGGGCCAGTAGGACCCTGAAAGAAGTGGGAAAGAGTACTCAAGTATTCTGACTTCTGACTCAATGAGATGTTCATTTTCTCTATCAGTGTCAGGTGCAGTTTGATTACAGTGTTGCATAGGAATATCCTAAAAATAACATTCAGAAAAGAATGTTAATTGTCACAACCTTGCAATAGAGAAGTGTACTTGCTAAGGGGCTAAGTAATACGTTACACTAATACCTAAAATAATGAATAGCTGAGAAAATAAAGAAAAGCAAACTACAGAAGTATTTATTTAATATCTAGAGGTCAGTTAGGTTTTTTGGATAGAAAACAAGGGAATAACCATCATCTACTTACAGCAGGTCCCTCAGGTCCTGGAGGTCCTTCAATCAGCATACCCTGCAGAAGTCAGAATAAAAAGAAATGTTACGCGGGAGGACAAAAAACTGATAGATACATTTTGTCTGTTTGTAATGCACCTTAACTAGTACAATATTTATTAGCGAAGAACACATTTGCATCCTACTGGAGGGATGCATCCCTTTTCAACAGCTGCATTGAAGGTCAAGTTAGTTATTCCATTGCATTTGCATTTTGGGATTTAAATTGATGAATGGAAAAAATGTTCAGCATTTTCTACGACGACAAGAAACTTTCATTTCGTCTTTGGATGGGATTGGTCTCTGCCATTTAAACTACAGGTTGTCTAAGCTGTAAGTTGAGTTTGGCAAGTTCCCAATTGGAAATTAACAGCTGGTCAATAGGTCACTGACATATATAATGGCTCATTGGCAACCACTGAAAAGTGTAGGTAACCAGCTGCGGATATGTCATGTGATTTGAGAATAGGTTAGGCTTGGTTCCTCTGCCAAAGCAGTGTCGTAAAAGGTCATTATGTGTTCAAACACACCTTCAAATTGATGCAACATATCTGTCTTGGTTAAGAGATATAAAAACAAGAGAGCGACTGAGTGGTTCCTTTCTGTCACAGACCAACACAGTTAAAAAAAACACCTGCTCAGATTAGCTGCTTAAAGACAATTAGTAACTCACAGGCTCCAAGACAGCAGGGTCTCCTTTCTCTCCTTTCTGGCCTCTGACGGCAGCCTGAGGAAGACACACATGTAGCCAACAACACAGCGTAGTCAGTACAGAGGGACGCACACACACCCATCAAAAACAAAAAAGACAAACACACCCATAGAATGCAGATTTGGCATAAAGACACATTAGTTAGCTACATTATATCAAACACTATTATGCTAGAAAATAGAATGATACAACCAAAACCTGATTTGCTTGTGAAAAATGCATTAGCTTTTGTCCAAATACCGATGAGTCAAAGGTTCTCCAAACTCTTGGTCCTTTACTTCTATAGACAGAGAATCATCTGGGCTAAGCAGCGCTAAATAAAGCCATACACCGCGATAAATGGCATTCAAGAATAAGGATGCAGCCCTTCGTTATTGCTGCACTTCCAAATGCCTCTTTATGCAGTGTATGTGATAGTTCAAATTAATGTTTATGCTTATTAGGATTCCCAATAGCTTCTACCGTGGTAACAGCTATTCCTCCTTGGTTCCTGAGTTTCTCACTACACACCGTATTAAATAAAACCCATTTCAACCACTGATGTGTGGTCTACGTCTTTGTCCTTAAAGTAATTGCAATGCATTCAAATGCAGTTGTCTCTGTGACTGATTGAGCTTGTCTGGCATGAAATTGATTCTATGGATACATCTTACTTGCATGGTGGCCTTTCTGAATTAACGTGCATCACACTTTAGGTGGTAAACTGAAACAGACGCTTACAACCATTATCATAAAATAAATCCAAAGGTAGACTAAAGGCCAATTTTTAAAGGTCAAGTTTAAATAGGTAGTCTAAGTTGTAACTGGTCCTCCTGAGATATCTAAACAGTTATTTAAAAACCTTTAGATATATCCACACTTATGTGTTAAAGGAGCAGTATGTGGGATTTAAGGGGGATTTATTGCCAAAAAATATATAATATTCAGAACTATGTTTTCATTAGTGTATAATCACTTGAAACTAAAACTAAAAATCACAGCCTTTCAGATAGAGCTTTCCATGGTACCATGGGGGTTCAAATTAGCCACCAAGCGTAAGAAGCTCCCAAAGTGAAAAACAAAACACATAAATTAATTATGTATCCACATAATGGCAAACTCAAAAAAGTCAATTGAGAGAACATTGAATACAATTTGACAAAGACTAGACTTCAGAGTTGGTTGAAAGTGATTTTGTTTATGTTTTTTGCCTCTGACGCAAAAAGACTTACGCCTCCCTCGTCTGTCACAGCGGACAGGGCGGGGCCCATGTAGGCATCGACCTCTCTGGTCTCCAGTATTGGCTCATTGTAGTCCCTGTAGGAATAGTCGTATTCCTTAAGGCCCACGTCCCCAGTCACATACTCCTCAGTGAAGGCCTCCTCGCCCACACCGCCTGTCTTGGTGGCATCTACCTCCTCTCCCACCAACATTGTCTCCACCTGGGGCTGGGATGGGTTTATCAGAGCCGCAACGGGATAGATGGGGGGGCAAGAGAGGGTGAATCGAGCAAAGGAAAATAGGGATGCAAGAGGAAGAAGGAAGGGAGAGGGAGAGGTTTAATGATGGGGAAATGTTAGTAAAGGACAGAGAAATATAGAATGATGGGGAGTGGAAGAGAGGGGCATATATAGAAAGAAGTGAGTCTTACCTTTAGAAAATAAACAGTGACATAGGGACAGAAAAAAAACCCATCTGGCAGAATGTGGTGTCAGTCCTTCATGCTGTAACTACTGTCTGATTTGTTCAGGTCAATTCCTTCGACTTTAAATCTCCTGTTTATCATCTATTGTTGAGCTTTTAATAGTATGTGTTTCCATCAAAGCATATCGTCATCAGTGTGTGATGACCCGTGACCAAATGATTTCTCCAAATTTGCCTAAATATACTATCTGACATTGTTAACTTGTGGTTTAAAAAATACTTTTTTTTATCTGAAGGTCATGCCTGTCAGTCCATGAACACACAGAACTGATATGAAGCACTTTATGAAAACGAGCTGCTGCTGCTATATGCTATGCTATGCAAAGCCAACACTATGTTATTTTCTATTTCACTTACCATGGGTGTTTGAAAAACAAATGTGAATCCAGTGGAATTATGCTGTACCGTTATCTCATATAAAAACAGAATAAATAAGAAGCACTATCGAAACCAATAGTGAATAACGCGTACATTTGTTCCTAAAATATACCATAAATTACTAAAACATTTCTACAACATTAACAAAACATTCTTCTCTCAAAATTGGAAAATGAAACAAAGTCATCAAAGTCAGCTAATACAGATAAAACTTAATGATGACAATATAGATTATTGCCAAAAAAAAGTGAACTGTGAGAAACAGATCAGAAATGTGAGAAAGTCATTCTCACATTTCTGATAGTTAAGGGCTGTTAAGTAAGCCACAACGACTACTGTATTCTTTAGTTCAGCTTGATTTTTCTCTCAAACCAGAATGCATTATATTCATCTCCCTTTGTTGCTGTGGTTAAAACTGCATATCAAATATTCTTATGTGGATCCCTTTTTCACAAGATTTTTGTTCTTATGTCAAGATCATCACCTGATCAATGAAGGATCTTCAGATGAGAACAGGAGGCTTGTTGTTAGGGGAAAAAGGGAGCCACATAAAAATGTTTGATGATACAAGGAGATGAATGTGGTGCATTCTCTTTGAAAAAGCTTTTCTCTTATGTCTTGTCACGTGGCATCGGTGCCAACAAAACATTGATGTGTGGTTAGAAAAGTGTAGAGAGACACAGAGCTATAACTACTTGGTTGAATTAATAAAGACTGGGCTCACCACCACACAGGTGTTACACTGTTCTTTTGCTTTGGTGATGGAGGTGATGAATTCTTCTTGTTTCTGTCAGTGTGCTAATTGATGCATTCTGTCTTTTATATTTTAATGTGCAAATTTAGCAAATATATTTAGAGATCTATATACATTCTATTATACGGTCTCTATATCTTTTCTTGATCTGTGTCACTGACCAGTGTATAATTCTCTTTTTTACCTGTACAGCGTTCTCTTCTTGTCCAATCACCTCACCCTCTGGCACCGTCTCCTCATAGTAATAATCAGTCTCTGTAGGGGTGTGGCCAGCCTCGGAATATTCAGTGTCTACATCCTGATTGGTCAAGTTGACAGGAATTGGGGAGCAGGGAGGAAGTAAGCAGATTTGAATTGAAGAGCGCGGTTAGTTCAAAGTCTGCTTGTAAGTGATGATGAGTTAAAAGTGGAGAAAATGGATCACTTCATAAAATTGCGGTTGCCAGTGGCCAAGAATTTTCTACCTGGAAACTCACATCTTTAAAGTTGAAAGATCCATTTTATAAAAGAAATATCAGGTCATTTCAGAATCTCAATAACTATAAATTTTGCAATACGCAAGATTTAGGGAGTCATTGAGACTACTTGGCTGAGATTTCTTTTTATTTTATTGTTGAACAATTTTTGCTTTTTAAACTTAAAATTCATGAAAGGGGGAAGTCTGCTCTTATTGGAAGTAGGACTGAGAACCTCTATCCATCCCTTCAGATGAAAACATCGGAACTTGATGCTCTGGGATGTCTAGTTTCACCCAAGACCAGAAAACAGAGAGACAACCCCAATCAACAGCCTCACAGAACATAATTGAATTACTTCAATGTAACACATTCTATGAATCAGTACCCACTAATCACCCACTTGTCAGCTTTGTGGAGACTATACATTGAATTAAATTTAACTTCTAATGATAGCACACTTAAAGTTTGCTTTTTAGTTTCTGTGAGGCTGCTTTATTCATATATGATACAAAATATGGCCAGAGACAGCAAGACAGGTGTCAGAGAGAAAACACAGGTACTTTAAAAAAAGAAAAACAGAGAGAGAGAGAATGAGAGAGAATGAGTCAGAATAGGTTGGTTGTGTTCTTTGTGTATACAATGGGATAGTATTTGTGTTTTCTCAGGTTTAGTTTGTGTGCCATAGAAATCCATGCTCATTCATTACACCGGTACGTTACTGGTTTTCCCGGAAAAGAAAGAGGCGGAGTGCTGGAGTGTATTCAGGTTCTGAGATCCAGTTTCAGCTTGAAGGTAGGAGTATGAAGTAAAGTAAAGAACAATGAAACTGTACAATTAGCCATGCTTCCATGTGCACCGCTGTATCATATCATATGGAGAAGTTGGGGTGATCGTAAAGATCATATGATATACAAACAGAGGAGAAGGCACCCAGCTTGGTATGAACCAGCTTCCATTCTGAAGACCAGCCTTTCCACCATCAAGGATTTACCTCAAACTCTGCACTGTCTGCAACCTATTGAAGACCCACAATAATGGTAAAAATTCAAAAAATGTACTTTGACAAAAATGTTGTTGCAGCCCCTGGATGATGGAAAGACCTGGCCTGACCAGATGGGACAGATGGGACATACGACTCTGGACATGCTGACCCAAATATGGGACTTCTTTTTGTACCTGTTGATAACCGTTGGGAATTTTCTTCGCTGGGACAGCAGTTCCACTCAGCACAGTCTTGCCGAAGGGTGGGAATGGTTTGTGCAGGGATTTGACATTAAGGTTCACCAGCAACTTGGATTTGGTGGGTCTGGGTGGAGTGGGCCGGACAGGGGCAGATGTTGGAGCTACTTTCTTTGGGATGGAAATCTTTTCCATCACATTCTTCACAACTTTGCTCACCGTTGATTTGACCAGAGGGACTTTGGTGACCACAGTTTTAACTTTGGTGACCTCTTTGACTTCAGTCTTTACTTGAGTTTTTGCTGCGGGAGCTTTGGTGGCCACAGCCTTTGCCATCTTTGTAGGTTCAGCTTTGGATGCTTTTGTGGGTTTAGGTGCCTTAGTAGCTTCTACTTTGGCAAATGATTTAGCTGCAGTGACCACAGTCTTTTCTATCTTTTCTACTTTTACAACGCTCTCAGTCTTTGTTTTTGTAGTGGTTTCAATTTTTGCCTGATTTGCAGCACCATTACTAACGGCTTTCTTTTCTACCACAGTAATAACTTTGCCATTAGCCTTAGCCTCACCATTGACTTTATTCTCAGCTTTGCCATTAACTTTGACTTTAACCTCTTTAACCGCAATGGTAGTTTTGCCATTTCCATTGGCCTTCTTCTCTGTTGTAGCTTTGCCATTGCTGTTTCCATTAGTCTTAGACGCAACAGTGGCTTTTCCATTTCCATTGGCTTTCTTTTCTGCTGAGGATTTTCCATTTCCATTACCATTGACTTTCTTCTCGGCTACAACCTTGCCATTGCCATTTCCATTCACCTTGGCCTGAGCTGTAGGCTTGGCATCAGCTGTAGCTTTGCCATTGCCCATCGTTTTTGTTACAGCTGCTTTTCCATTGCCATTGCTGCTGGCTTTAGCTGCACCATTTGCTTTCTTCTCCACAGCTGGTTTACCATTACCTTTCTTGGCTGGGGCAGCTGTGGGCTTAGATTTAGCTGCTGCTGTTGGTTTGATCTTAGACAGGAGGATCTCTAATGCAGCAGGCTTTGCTTTGGAGGGCTTGGCTGTGGAAGACTTGGGAGCTTTGGTGGGCATAGGTGCCTTAACTACAAGTTTGTTTGATCCAGTCTTGACTGGCTTAGCTGGAGTGGGTTTAGGTTTGACAGGGGTGGTTTTGGTGGGGGGTGCTTTTCCATTGAGTGCCTTCTTCTAATATCCGCGATTAATGTTTGGTTGAGATGGTGTTTAGTATGTAAAAGTGCATATTGACCAAAAGGGAGTGGAGGAAGACAAAGATACATGGAAGGGTTGGGAGGGGGGTGAAAAGCACAAACAAGGGATGGACAGAAGGAGAGAGAAGGACAAGAGTGGATTTTTTGAGAAACAATGACATAAAGATGGCCAAGGTTTGGATGATTTACTGAGACTGTACAGGCATTACTGGATACAGCAGAGGATTAATACAAGTTTTAAAACGGTAAGCAAAAATGCAACTGAAAAAAATTGTACTAAACAAATTCCAAATCCATATTTTGACAAATTTTGACAAGAGTTTTTGCTGATCTCTCCAGTAATGCCATTCCCAATATTAAATGACAAAGCAGCATCTTTGCGCTAAAATGAACTGGAGCCTGAAGTTTGGCAGAGGCACTGAGGGTGTGATTGGTCAGGTGAAGCTGATGCTGAACACACACACTGTACAGGCACACACACACACACACAAATCATACACATCACTGATGCACTGACCTGCTGTTCAATCTCTCTCTCTCTCTCTCTCTCTCTCACACACCCACACACACACACACACACACACACACACACACACACACACACACACACACACACACACACACACACACACACACACACACACACACACAGACAGACACACAGTTTAAAATGCACTTAGCAGTCCAACTAGAGAGAAGGTTGCTGCCGTTTAGTCTGACAAAAGAAGTAGCATGGATGCCAGGCGAGCATGCAAATGCATGTTAGTCACATGAAACCATTAAATGAAAACATTAGTAAACAATGAATTCTTACTTTTCTATAATGAAATGACATGCAATTTACATTGTGAAGTAAAAAACAAAAATGTCACCCAGGTGATATAGTGTGAAGGAAAAACAGGCCAGCACCGTGAATATAAACTCCTCAAATATGCAAAACAGAACACAACTGAAAGGAGAGAGGCTGTGGCATACATGTATCTCATGGATGCCACACAAAGGTCAGATGTACAACCATAAATGAATATACCAAGACAAAAACATGTGCATTGATATCCCCATGTTGACTGGAAAATTGTTATGGAAACTGATGACCCAGAAGTACAAGCATGCGGTGACACCCTCGAAGACAATGAAGAAATCATGCAGGGGACAACACAAAACAGATCCATGCCCTGGTCAAATAGTACTGCAAGTTAGTTTTTGTTTTTTGTGATCAGGTGTGAAGCAAATGGGTAGAGTTTATCATAAAAGACAATAGTCGTGTTTCCATTCAATTGCTAAACAAATTTTAAGCAAACTTTAGAAATGCTCCCAAATAGAAATCAACTGGTTTGGAGTGAATAAACTTGGCTATGCACAGTGTACTTAGGTCAGAAGTTGATGCTATAGGCTAGCATTACGCATGGCTGTATCCGCCAGTTAACAGAGTAGTAGAAGAAGACGAAGAAATTGCGAGCATGAAACTTTGTTCAGCAAAGGCATTTCCATATCCTGTTTGGTGCATCAACTCTTTTTCAACAAAGGTGAAAACTTCTTCAAGCGATCGTAAATACTTTTTTGCGCAGTTGAGGAAGTTTGATCAAACTTTGCCATTTACAAAATATTTTTTTTTAATGCAATACTACAAAATGTGCAAAAAAATATGTGAATGGAGACATGAGTACTGAATCCCAGAATATTCAAACAATCACAGGAAAGCCAATTTGAAAGTCAATTGAATTGTGCTAATGTGTGATTATCAACAAACAAAACTAATTTACAAAAACTATTTGACCAAGATCAGTTTAGGAAAAGGCTACTCTGGCACATTCTCATACATTACTAATATTTGTTTTAATTTTATTTGCATATGCTTAGTTTGTCATCATAGACAAAACACCCAACCCTCATGTAGTCCATTTGGTTGAAATGGTAATGTCAGCAGATCCACAAATCAAAATCAGACATGAAATTAAGTAAACTTTCTTAAAAGAATAAAAAGAAAAAAATCATAGGATTGACAAATTTACCATGCTAGGTTTCTTGCTTTCCCCTTTTTGTGTCAGAGATGGTTTGTTTTGTGATTAAACTTTCATTTTTCTATGTGCTGAGGAACCTTTGTACCACCCCTCTCTAAACACAGAGAATGGATAACTTAGCAGAGAGGAGTGTGAGGAAAAGGTCTGCACGTGTGTGTAACAACACAGCTCTACCTAAACCAACCCCAGTGCCCCCACTTGGCCACATCTGAACACACACATTCATATATGACAACATGTAAAATGACACGAGGACCAAAAAAAAAATCATAAGGAGCAAAGGTAATCCTGTGTGACGGACACGGTGGAATCGAGGTGTGAGAGGTCAATGTGGATTTAAGGAAAGGTGAAATGTGAATAAAACAAAGGAGGTATGGAGCGATGAGGGATAAGAGAGGCGTGTGGAATGCTACATGTGAAAATGTAGATTTTCAAAAAAAGATTGCAGGGAGTTTGTGATGCTAATTCAGTTGACAATCAACCATTTAGCAAGCTAAACCTATATTATGAATCATGCCTTCGTTATCACTGTAAACCTTCTTTCTCTCATTCTCCTTCCCTTCCACAATACCCCCGCTTGTGTTTCCCCTCTCTAGTGCTCCCTCTTTACCTGTTGACTGAGGGCCCCAGGTTGGGGAGAGGGGGACGCAGAGGAGGAGGGAACGCCTGTCGTTTCCTCATAATAATAGGGGTATTCATGGTCATCCAGCTCCTCATCAAAGTACTGAGAGAGATGGGGAAGGATTGAAAGATGGGAAGGATGGATGGGTCGGCAGAGGGGACGTAAAAGCAAGGAGAGGAATGCATGAAGAGGGGGAGAGTGGATTTCCAAGGGGAGGCGGATAAGATGTGCCCAGGGGTAAATAAAGGTAAAGAGGAAAAAGGGTAATGTGGGGGGAAGCAGCAAAATATAAAAACATGGTGATAGACAGGGAGAGACATGATGAAAGGAGATAATAACAAAATGCTATGCTTTGATTTGTTTTCCCATTCATCAGAAGGAATCTGTGCTGCTGGTTGAAAGGTGTTGATATTAAAAATACACAGACGACCTTGATGAATGAGAAAATAGCAAAAAACCAAAACAGAGCAATGGGTGAAGCCAATGAATAAAACCACACTGATTTATATTCATTCAGAAAGCAGTCATTTCAACAGCATCACATGACAGGGTTTGGGACGCAAGGCGTTGGATTCTGTACAGTGACGGATCAATTTCTGTATTGACTGATCCGGCATGCAGGCTTATAAATCAAAGATCATGTACTTTGGATGGCTGAATGCGGACAAAAATAGCTTGCTACTTTAACTCTGTGCCGCAGCTGGTGTCAGGGAACTGTCAGCTCCCAAATATCAGTATGTGTTTGAGAGAAAAAGTTAGGCAAAGCTTATTTATGAATATTATGTGCACGACCAGTCTCAGTAAGCAAAGAGGCTCCACCTTAAGCCATCTTCATGCCAAATGCTTGCAGCTATCAATTTAACCAGAAAACAGAATCAGAATTTAGATTTTTTAGAATGTTATATGTACTAAACATGTTCTATTTCTTTCAATCCATGGGAGAGAGAAAAACGGGGAAAGACACGTTGGCTTGTATCATCCTCTTTCCCCTACCTTCCTGTGTTCCATTGCAGCAGAGCAGAAAAAAAGTGTCAACTAAATACTGCTCAAACAATTCAAGCTGTCAATGCAGAGTGTGTGAAATGATGGAAATGTGCCCACTTTTAGAGGCGTAGTTATGGAAAGGTGTGATAGGACAATGTCTCTGATTTTCCTGTAGTTACCTTGGGGACACACAGACCAAGGAGGGGAGGAGGAAAGTGGATGGATACAAACTGTTGCTGGTGATGGGGATGCGTGAGGAAGTGAGAAAGGGAGAGCAGCACTTTGATGACATGACCAGATGTACCAAACTGAACCGGAGGACTTCTCTTTCTTTTTCAGGAGGACTGGTGTATTTAGTGTGGCCTTTATTTTCGTTTTTTTACTATCAGACCATATTTTCACGTTGTGAAGTTTTCCTAACACAAATCATATTTTCACAGTGTGATTTTCTTGTTTTGTCTTTGGAAAGAAAAAATAGCACTTTATTTATCCTGAGGGATGTATGTTGGTGCATCAGGAATTACATTTGTTGATTTCATAACTCCCTTGTGAGAGGAAACGAGGTACATTAAGAGGAACTTGAAGCAAACATGGGAAGAACATGCAAACTCTGGGCAGCAGGAATTTAAAATACCCTTTTTTTTCCTAAACTGTGACAGTGCTGACCACTGGGCGGTCTGCCAGTTCAAAGGAGTAGAGAGTATTTTAGATTTAGGAAGATTCTTAACTGATTTAACTGACCCAGAAGTACCTATTTAGTGGCAGTCATGAAAAAAGCTGGATGAACTCTCTTAATTCTATCCATGTAAAAAGGTGCTTCAGTCTATTTCTAAACCATCACTGAAGGATATACCTGCCACAGAAAAGGAAAGCAAAGTCCACATATTCTGTTTGGGCCTGCATCGGAGCTGCAGATGAGCCTACATTTTATGAATGAGCTGTGTTGACAGTCTGAGGTTATACGCTGAGTAAAAGATGCTACTCAGTAGTCTGAGAGCTATGGGATCGGTGTGAGCTCATGGCGCAGTAACCTTTAACAGAGGTGAAAGACTGAGAGTGAAATCTAAAGGCTAGTAACTGCATCCTGTCGAGATGTTTTTTCAGATAATTATTCACTAAAAGGTTCATGGTCTCATGTGTGGTGGAGGAAAATATGATGACTCTGTACGTCTGTGGATGAACTTGTGTTGTGTCAGGGTTACTCACGTATGTGTTGGGGTCCTGAGCCTGGGTCTTAGGCAGTGGGGAGTCACAGTCAGGGCTGTAGTGTTCACAGAAGTCATAGGCAGCCTGGGGGTTGGAGGCGATCAACAGTTGCTGGATGTCTCCCTATGGAAAAAAAATTACAGATGAACAAAAAAACCTGTACAGCTATGTCATCTGTTACGGGACTCAATGGAAACTTCTTAAATTACAGATGAAATGAAAAATGACTTTTTTAACCCTTTTAGATCACTTTCCCAGTCCTATTCAACTATATATGCTAGAATTTTACAAAAAACACAATTTTTTCTTATTATTATTATATCAAAACTCACTCAGCGGTCCAATCAAATACAAAGGTTTTGATTAAATCCCTCTTGGAACTGTACGCCACTCAAGTATTCTTTTTCCCTTGGGGGGTCCCAACACAGAAGGTACAGGGGCTCTTACTTCTGTTTCACTAGGACTTTAAGTATAATAAAGTACTACTACGAGGAACTTAAAAGTGGTAGAATACCAGACTCCCTTTAGAAAATCTCTAATTTTCCTGCAGCAGAGTCTGACTATCTGCCCTGCTCAGTCCTAGTTCTGGTTCTCCTATGCCTCCCTTTCCTCCAGCGGGCCCAGCAATACGGCTAGGGTCTCCAGCAGCGTGGTGTGTGTTGGCTCCCAGCGAGGACTGGTGGAGCAGCAAGGCAACCGCTGCTGCCAGGAGAGGACCTATCCACTTTCCGCCGGAGCTCCGTCTGGAGGTCGAAGGCGGCAGCGAAACAGGATCTGGATCTGGCTGCAGTGGGCTGGTCTCTGCTGGAGGCCCCTCTGGGGTCAGAGCTAAAGGAGTTTCTGGTAAACCCTGCATGATTCTGCATTAAGAATAACTGTATAGAAATTGCCAGCCTCCTCTCTGATGGTCTCATTTACTGATGTAGGTCATATAAAGGCTGTTTCATAGTAACTTTAATCTTAAATGTGTTTTAACCTCAACAAATGCTTCCTTTTATGACTTGAACTTGCTACTGTGTACTCACAGTCACTCCACCAGTGATTAGCCACCCAACCAAAAACCACATATCCCCTGCACATTATGCTTAAACAGGCCCTCACCTGGAAGACCTCCTCATCAAGCAGACGGGCTCCGAACACCGTGATGCCATTGGTGTCGACCTCTGCGCTGTTGCCGCGGGGCAAGGCGCGGGTCATCTTCTTCTTGCAGTCCAGCAGCAGAGTCACATTTTTCTTTGAAACAGAGATAGCGATGCGATGCCACCTAGAGACAGGGAGGAGGAACCCAAGGCGAATAAATGTGTACTGTGACTACAGGCCTGATTTGTAGGGCATCAAACAACCCCTTGAATCAGATATACATTCCATCCAACACTCACACATATTACTCCCAACCCCTAACACCCACATAACCCCAAACGTGTCGTCTCAACCAGTCACAAACTGGTTGTTGCCGGTTACTGACTTGCCATCAGCCAGGTTGACGCCTTTGAACAGTGGGTAGTCCTCAGGGGCCGGCTTGCCGTTCTGGTCCTCGTACAGGAAAACTGGGGAGCGTCCCATTTCAATGCCCAGCTGCTGGATGCCCTGCTCGCTGTAGATGGAGAGGAGGAAGGCCTGGAGACCAGCCTGGGCCTTAACCAGAGCCATGATGGAGAAGTTCTCCGGGAACCGACCTATTGATGAGGGAAGGGAGGGATGGGAGGAGAGAGACCGTGAGAGAAGTAAAGGGATAGATCATAAACATGGGTCATTACAACACTGGCCTTTGGGTATTTTAGGACAAGAAAAGCTGGACTGTAAGTTGACTGACGAAAAAGAACGGAAGCAGAAGAGGGAGTTGAAGAGGGAGGAAAGACAAGACAAAAGAAATGGGTTTCAAGCAGGACAGATGAACGAGTTGTGGTTAGGGAAGGAAGATACAAGAATGGAGAAGTAGAGCAGGATGAAAGATGGGTAAGAAGGTGCAAAGTAAAACTTAAAGCTTAAAGTGATTAAAGCAAGAGAATCTGAGGCAGGATCAATTTATTCCAGTCAGTTAGTCCTCTGTGAAGATGGCAGAGAGGATAAGGACACATAATAAGAGGTGGGCAGAGCTGGAGAAGGAAGGCAGCTTAACTGCAGAAAATGAGACGAAAATCAGCTTTGACTTTTGAGGATTTCTTCACAACCACATAAGTGCATCTTTCAGTTCTTTGTTCCTTACTCCAGGGTGTCAGACAGTATTCTTGAGTTAATTTGTTATGGCTTTCCCACACAGTTTCACGGCAACACATAATTACACTTTGTATCCATGAGCAATCTCGCTATGGGGCACCACAGCCTCACTAAACTACAGAGAGCTCAATTTAAAATACATCCAAACATAAAGAGCAACCTGTAATTCTAATTATAGGCGTCTGCACTCTGGAATTCACCGTAAATATGTTAAATATTAAGCCCATCCTAAAGTGTTGCTGTGGTACTGGTGTTACGTACAACACAGGGACATTAATGAGTCTGGAAATACATATATGCACAACAAATGTTTTTATTAATATTAAGTAACTTTTGTAGTAAGAATCAAGTTCTTGAAAAAAATAAAATTACAATTTAAGACACTATCAGACCATCTATATTTACTTGGTAAAAAATGTACACTGACATGTAGGCTTCAACATATGAAGAGAAAATAGAGGGCCCATCTAGTGATTCAGATGCTTTCCTGTAAATTTATTCTGTGAACCAAATGTAATAAATATAGGTTAACCTGATTAACAGGATTGTAGTACAGTGTAATGTCCTCTATGGTTCTGCTTGGAGCTTCCTAAAGTCCTCAAACATGACAAAATACAAAAACAAATCGATAGACGCCTTTAAGTACGGCAAACATGAAACCAAGATTTAAATTTTGGCCGTGATAGTGATCGAGTGGCAGTCCCTCCAAACCCACGGCCGGAGCCTACCTGAGAAGAGCTGCTTGGTGGGGGCAGAGATCTGGGCCTTCTTGGTGATGCGGTAAGCATGGTCGGGGCTGCCGGAGCGACGGGATGCGCAGAAGCCGGGGACTTTCTTCACGCCCTCGGGGAGAGAGGGAACCTGCAGAGCCCTCAACACATCCACTGGGTCTGAGGAAGAGAAGAAAACTGTCATTACTTTTTCTAGATTTTTAGAGCATTAATGGAAATCAGTCCCTGCAGCAGCTCTGCTTTATGAGTTAAACAGATTCGACTGGTGTAGTTTTGCATAAAACTAATAAATTATTACTATTAAAAAAACTACAGCCTTCTTGAAGGGGATGTATCATGAAGTGCTTGAATACATTTGGGTATCAACATTTGATTCAACAAGCTAGTCAGATTTGGCTCCCCTTCCTACGTCACATGCCGGATCATTAGAACACACCGCCCAAGGCTTGAGAACTACCTTTGCAAAGGTGCGCTATATTTTTCTCACAAGCCAATCAAAGCAGACTTTAGAACGAGGGTGAAAGCAAGTATATTCAGACAGATAGTGTGAGAAAAACAATGTGTTTTTTGAACATTGACACATGTCAACATGTTTTAGTAGAAACCCAAAATACAAGTAGGAACCTGAAAATGAGTATGATCTTAAACATATTCAGGCATATCAAACAGAGTTTCAGAAGGCCCATCATCCTCCAGGCTGTATAGAAATCACTGTAAAGTTCAAGAATTTTTATACAATGTTGCTGAATCAAAACTATAGGACAGTTTTATATTCTTTCCTGACCCAACTTTGCCCAGAGGATGAAAAAAGTAAAACCTTGCAAGCGATCTTAAATGTTCTTTCAGCACTGATGCCTCACAGGGGCAGGTACAGGGGATGCCCACAGTGGCTACCACTGTACATGCAGGCATAATGTAAGAAAGGAAGCACTGTGTCTGAGCAAATGGGCCACGTGAGTGAATCCAGGCCACGTATGTGAACCGCTGCAGGGCAGGTACAGTAAGGCTCAGTTTGAACTGGAGCGGAGACAGTTCCCTCTATTCTGCTCACATGATTTTAGGAAACAAGTGGCCGTTGATGTGATAGTGCTGAGTCAAATGAAAGTTTGAGGATACACAAGCATTTCACAGTTTCACATGACAGACACACAAAAAACTACACACCAGGTATTCAGTATACATCCTAACATCACATAAACACACACGCACACGCACACACACACACACACACACACACACACACACACACACACACACACACACACACACACACACACACACACACACACACACACACACACACACACACATTGACTGTACCACCAGGCTCACATGCTGTCATATTCACACGCCGAGGTCAACCAGTCTGTTTCTCCACCCTCAGTCTGCACTGGGGTTTACTTCGTTGGCTTTCTCACGTTGCTCAAAGGCACTGCGTTATTCACCGTGTTTTCAGTTTGAAAAGCACGGCTCTCGCTTCTGTAGTTCAGGGTTTGAGTCCCTATATGACAGCCTATGATAAATACAATAAGTGTTGTAGTGTAAGATAAGTTGGATGAAAGTTTCTTGTGTCATAGCTCATTTCCCTTCATGAGCTAAACAGCACATGGAAATAAAAATGTAGCAAAACTACAGAGGGAGGAAGAAAAGCTAAGACACAGCCACTTGATGTTCAGCTGTCAGTGTTTGTCCTAAAGACTTATTGTTCTGGAAACGCCTCCTCACGTGCACTAAAAGGCATGCGCGGCGATCCCGGCTATGTCAACAAAGCACAAAAAGAAGCTCGGATAACAACAGAGGGAGAGTGACATAACTCCACTATGTTTATTCACTATGTTATTTCTGATTTATTAATGAGTTGAGTGTCATACCCACTTCACCAAATCAAATGTATATATAAAGTTTATCTTCATGGGCCCCTATATGGTTATGAAGTGAGGCAGCTATAAAGTTAAAGTTTTCAACAACACCCAGTATTCACTTTTTCCTGAACTCAGTTCTCCTCCCTCACACTTGCCATTAACAGCCAATGAGCCCTGCTATGGCACCTCTGTGTTTGTAGATGGCTCACCTGGGATGCATTCTGCAGCCACATTAATAAACTGTCACTTCCAGGATCAGATTTTTTAATCATGCACAATCAGCATGTTTTAAAATCAAAACAGGGCATGTAACAGCATGGCATTAATATATCACCTATTGTAGAGGTCAAAGTCAGCGACGGATGCAGGTTAAGCATCACTCTAATTCAACACCAGTGTGTCAGCAATTCACCAGAGGGTACAGCTGTTCATTAGGAAATAAATTAAACTAGCTGCATGTACATTGATGTGAACTGTTGACTCGTAACACATGTAGAACCACAGTCAAAGACTAATAATACTTTATAAGAGATAATCCTTTATTAGTACCGCACACAACACGGTAACACTGGAATATAAAGCCTTAACGGTGACCACTTGTGATCCTTTAAATTGGGCTCTAATGTGAAGTTTCCTTGTGTTTGTCCTAAAAACGCACCCATCCCATCCGTGGCGCTTGTGTTTAGGTGACACCCAGTGTATTGGATTTAACAGTTAGTCAAACAGGCCCACAGGTGGTAATATTTATTCAGACAGAGCAAATGGTGCGTTTATATTGCCTCAGGGTGTCTAGACCACAGCCCATTTACCGTCACTCTACACCAGAGACAGAGAGAGAGAGAGAGAGAGAGAGAGAGAGGAAGTGTAAGGGGGAGTAAGAGGAAGACATGGGGTGAGGAAGAGAAGGACATATCAGCAATATGTGAGAGGTAGATTGAGAGGTATTGTGATGCTACATGAACCAACCATAACAGAAACTTCCCTAAAAACAGCTGCATGAAGTTGGAAAGGAACAGAGATTAGTTAGTGAAAGAGAGAGAGAGAGAGAGATCAATGAACATTGAGAGTAGACGACAAAAAATGTATATCCTCAAAGTCACTTTTTTTTTTTAATAGGTAATTGATTAGATGGCTGAAATACGGTTTGTAGTTAACACAAACTACACAGGCAAAGGTGCAGTGTGTGTGTGTGTGTGTGTGTGTGTGTGTGTGTGTGTGTGTGTGTGTGTGTGTGTGTGTGTGTGTGTGTGTGTGTCTGTGTGTTTTGGGGGTCAGGCAGTGACAGTAGACAGGGTGGTTCTGTGATGGCAGGATACTGGATCAGATTGCAGCCTCAGCTCCCCCAGTATGCCCAGTACAATGTGCCGCTCTGTTCCAGCCCAGCTCACATCTGCAGCCGGGGCCCTTCCTGCCTGGAGGACCACAATCACGACAAAAACACACCCACAAAAATAACACGCGGGGGCCGCAGAGGAACACACTCACACACAGAAAAAAAAACTGCACCAACACAGCTCAGGAGACGAAGGGTGGCAAATATGAAACTAGACAAGGTAGAAAAACAGAAAGCCAGGAGGAACAAACTCTCTCTCTCTCTCTCTCTCTCTCTCTGCTTTCTTCTCCCCCCTCCTCCCCCTCCATCACTCTCTCTTACCATAAGCGTTCTCAGATGGCTGCAACCTTTTGATGTAACTGCGTGCCAATCACACTGCTGTCATTAAGACAGGAAACAGGGCTCGTTTGGCATGTGAGAGACCAATGCTGTAGGTTAAGATTACAGTGGCCTGTACAGTTCCCCCTACTGACAGCTGGCTGCAGTGAAAAAGGCCCCTCTCCGTACACATGAGACTGATCACAGAACATTAAAGTGCCTTAATGACTAAAACTCATCTACCTGATGTTACTGATTGGTCTCTATTGAATCTGAAATTGTTCTGATATTGGGAACAATCTTGTATAATCCCTGTGGTGTTTCCTTTCTGAAACTTCTTCTAATTTTCTTTTCATGTGTTTATTTAAACAGCGCAAACTGCTCAACTAAACTAAAGCTTTTAGTAGAAGTGCATGCATATCTAAGTTTGAAATCTTGTCAGTATACTTGAAATGGTTTTTTTTTTAAAGTCTGAAGTGCTTAAAAGCAGTGAAGGGGAATAATATATATATAAATATTTTTTTTATCCTTTCATTGAGGTTAAATGTAAATCTCTAAATCAACTGAGGTAATGATAAGCTGTTTGGTGTAAAATGCGGCCCTGTACTAGGTGAATACAGGTGCCTCGGCACTGAAACAAAGCCATCACTGTTACTCCCTTCAGCAGATCCACAACTGACCAAACATGCAGACCACCAGTTTATAACAACCTGATAGAAAACACATGTGATGCCCAGGTTGGCAGTCACACTGTAAGACGAGGCGTGGCGCCAAACTGCAATGGTTTTTAGCGGTTTGAATTACTGTAGTTCTCCCCAGCCGCCACTAGATGGAGCTGAACAGATTTAATTCACTATTTACAGAGAGTATACGGTCTGTTGAGGGGCTGGAAGGAACCACATAATGTTACACAAATGCTCGCGTGCACACGCACGCACACACACACACACACACACACACACACACACACACACACAACACACACACACACACACACACACACACACACACACACATATAATTGTTTATGTGTACACACACTATGCAAACACACATGCTCACAGGATAAACAATGCTAATGCTTACTGAACTATTAAAGACAGTCTGTACCCTCTGTCCGCTAACAGAGTGAACGACTTGACTAACATACACACACACACACACACACACACACACACACACACACACACACACACACACACACACACACACACACACACACACAACTCTTCTGTCTGGACACACAGATTAGACCCTGCATGCACACAACACATCAGAGAGAGAATCTCTGGTCATGGATGGCTGCAGGGGTTAAGCTTGTTGGGTTTCTCATAAAGCCAACGTGAAACATTAACTGACCCCATGTTATTAATTAAATAATAGGAATATGAATATATACTGTTTAGGGGACAGCATGGACAACTCAAGCTCAAAATGTTAAATAAAAAGACAGTCCTGGGTGATTTAATGTTCTATGTTGAAACCTGAGTACGTTGCATGCACACACTCACAGTCAGCCCCGGGTCACTGCACACTTGGGTGAGGTGACAACTGAAAACCTTTTTTCCTCTTCTGGGTTCTCTGCCTTAGATGCTCTGTGTAACGATTCCTGTTTGTGTTTGTGTGTGTGTGTGTGTGTGTGTGTGTGTGTGTGTGTGTGTGTGTGTGTGTGTGTGTGTGTGTGTGTGTGTGTGTGTACGTGTGTCCTCTTTTGATACAGCTGTGCCAAATACCAGACATACACTCCAGCTGACACGCTGACCCCTCACCTCTCCCCTTTACACAACGGCCACATTGTTAGACACACAGAGCAAGAGGGGTTCACAATATTGACCACAGGTTAACAGGGTTTCCCCAGCCTTCTTTTCTGGGGAGTCACACATTTGTGAGTAAATGAATGTTCCTGACCATTTGTTCTGCTATTTCTGTATCACCCTGTATTATCCTCAATTGGTTAACCAGCCACTTTGAAGTGATACACATTTGTTAAATCACAACTTTGTTTTATGCATGTGTTATTGAAAACATACACACGTTAATAGTTAAAAAGGAGCCCAAATAAATGCATTCAGGTGGAGCTAACAGGCTCATTCTTTTCATTTCTAGTGTTCAGTTAAACTACCATAATGTACGCTTTCCTTTTATGTTAGATTCAATGTTATAGTATCAGAACAATATGAACATTTAGGCTCCCTCATGTGGCTTAGACATGTACTGCAGATATAAACACTAAAAAAAAGACTGGAAGAATTTTTGCTTATTCATTTGGCTTTTTATCTCCTGCGATCCACCTGTGGGTCCCTACCCTACACCCATTTTCTGTCTCAATATGTGAGTCCCCTCTAATAATGAACAAAGATGGCAGGTTTTTCTGATGCCTGAGATGAGGAAAAAAAATGTAAGAAGAATCCTACATTACAAAAAGTTAAATATAAAACAAAAAAAAGGGTACAGTAAACACCAGTCATCCACCCAGCTGACCACGGCGGCTCGGCCTACGAGCGGCTGCAGGTAGTCATTTTCAACATGGTGCTCTGTAGTTACAATTTATTTATAAAGCCTTCTGTACACAGACAGAAAATCCATTATGAGTACCCATGCTGTAAGAAGGGGGTGATTAGACTTTACATTATTTATATGGTATAAAGTGAGGGTTTGGTTTGTCGGTGTGGGGTTAATTATCACGTAGAAGGCACGCCATGTGCCAGCGTGTGGCTAGCTGCTCTGGGAGGGGACAGAGCAATACAGAACTATCCTGTGTGTTATATGAAAGGGGAGTGGATGCGTATTAATGACAGTGAGGCAATCCTGCCATCACAGATGTCTCAACCAACCCCCCCCCCCCCCCCCCCCCACCCCATAACACCAGATGACTCAGCATTAAGGCTGAAATGAGAAAACTTCAAAGAGTTCAGACTTAAAGAACAAGAGAATGACATCAGAATGTCAAAAATCTATCGGAAAGTTGAGGTCTGTCATATAATTCAATCATGCAATTCAAACATAAACTGTGCAGCTTCTTATCTAAACAAAATAACTATTAAGGGAGATTATTATGAGAAATAAGAGTGCTGCAGGAATGAGTCCTAAAACTCGGTTCCCTGGTTTAGAAGTCAATGTGTTTATTGAATGTTTTTTTGGTTAGAAGCCTTAAATAAGGTCAGCTGTTACCACAAGTGTAAGAGATTTTAATGTTTTGTTCTACAATATAAAATACATCAGTAAATACCCCTCTGGTGAATTTTGAAGCTTTTACGTGTCTAAATGAGACTAAATGTCATCACCAGAACACTAGTGCTCCTTCATCTTAGTGGTGGCATGAAGTCATGTGACCGTGGTTTAGTTCATTTAAAGCATTTTTATTCCGGCAGATTGTATTGTGTGAATTGAAAAAAATCATAAAAGTGGTGTAGATTTGTGAAGATTGTCTTGCTGAGCTAAAACGTATCATCACCTTTGTCTGCCACAGAGCTTATTTTCTCCAGTGGATGGAGGACTACCACTGGCTTTTTGTCGAAGGACCAAGTGTGATGCTGACTTCATGGTTGGTCTATAAAAATTCATCATCCCTGCAGAGAGTCTTACAAACGGAGTAATATAGACAAAGTAAAGCATGACATGCAGACAGTAGTGTTGCTGATCAATGCATGAGCTCTGTTTCTAAATGTTTGCTAGATGTCTTTTACTTGTTTTTACTGGTCTGACGAAGCTTTGAAGAGAACAGAACTACGGGGAAAGTGTCACCTTATTCATCTCATAGTGAAACTAAACATGTCATTAATGCATTCTGTATGTAAACACCAAAGGGGAAACATGAGGTTGAGTGGGACCAAACATTTTAGTTTTTTACATCTTAATAGATAATAACCAGAATCCATCTGCATTCTAGGTACAAACCTTCATCAAGAAGTCAAAGAACTTCTCTATGACATATTCTTTTTCGCTACTAACAACATCCCCAGATCCTGTGCTTTTATCTTTACACACCTGCTTCCATCAACACTAATTTTAGAGTATCTCCACTGATGAATCCCACAGTCCGTGTGGTTTATCCGTCACTACAGTTCAGAGCCAACAATTACTGTGTTGCAGCCTTTTGTGGTTTCTTCATTCCCTCCATCGGGGAGCTGCTGCCAGCACTGGTCCAAGAAGTTCCGGACCGTCCCCCTTGTGCCATAATGTGGTCTGTGCCGGTCTGTGCCGGTCTGTGCCGGTCTGACGCTGCCAACGTGTGTCGTGCTGGAGTCTCGTGTGGTTTCAGGGCTGGAGGCCACAGTCTTGAGTCACAGACCTGAGGGTGGATGCTGACACCGCAAGACCTGGAGGAGCAGGACCGGGAGACAGGCAGCGCTTCCCTGTCACGCACTATCACAAACTATTAGGGCGCCCATAGGCCCGTTGATGTGTCTTTCGGTTTAACTGATTTAACATTTTACTGCTGACAATATCATTGATTTACGCTGCCACTAGTTGAGATTCTACAAACTGGACCATCGAAAAAAGAATGCTAATAAAATCATAATCCTCTGAAAATGGGTCGGGGCTGAGGCAGATCACACAGAATTTATAGATAATAAACCAAAACGTGCAAACAGAAGTCCATGCAGAAGTCCACAGCTGGTCTCCACACCCTCCTACACTGATTTCCTAGACGCAAACAGAATAACAGTGACTGAGAATAGCATCCTATACAGGCAGCCTGTCATTATACAGTTGGCAGACTCTCCTGCCCTCCTTATACATCTTCTGCTGAAACAGAGTGCCTTGGAGGAACGACGCCTAACTATCACCACACACACACGCATGCACGCACACACACCACTCAATCATCACTGTTGAAACCAAGGAGGACCTATCTGCTACCCGCTGTGCTCCCTAAAGTCTGCAGAACAGATCTTTGTCCAGTCCGAGCGGACGGCGTGGTTCAGAGCCGAGGCCTCACAAGTGTTTTAGTGTGACTCAGCTCTGACTTCTGTTCGTTTTGATTTCACCACCACAGTCTGGGTCTCATGCCATTTATCTGTGGTTGAGGCCACTGAGAGACGCAGAGTGATAATGAGGGTGTCTGGCATAGAAGATACCTGAGCCTCTCAACAGGCCTGATTACACAGGGAAGTGTTAAATATGAATATGAAATCTCACATCTCAAACTAATCCTTCTATGATCATCAGTAAACTGAGTCTAAAGCTATCACAGTCTTCACATACTCAGCTGTGAACGGAAATGAATTGATTGATATCTGCATTTCATGGTCTAAGTTCTCTGTGCAACGAGGTTAAATCGAATCTGCTCTAACGGTGGCTGCTGAGAAATATGTGCATAGAGAGAGCTCTTCCCAGCACCTGAGTAACTCATTCCATTGTAAACCCCTACCATGGTCAGAAAAATACATATACACCTAATGATGCAACGTATCATCTTTTTAAAAATACATTTCTGTCTTCACAGGAAACAACTTCGTAAGATTTAGGAAAAGATTGTGAAATATCTGGTAAGATTTAGGAAAAGATTGTGAAATATCTGGTAAAGATTTAGGAAAAGATTGCACTTTGGGTTATATTAAATGCGGAAGTGGCGTTACTTAAGTACGGCAGTTAAGAAACAAATAAATCAACGTCGACTTCTCGTTTGACACGGGGCACGGACAGATGTATTCTGGGCGAGTGTGATTTTGTCTGACCGACTCCAGTCCCCTATGGGGTTTTTGTATTCTTCATGCTTCCTGCTTCATGATGACGTACATTACAAATAAATCATTTTGTGGGATATCAAAAATTACAGCACATTTACTTTCTTGGGAATAACTATGAATGCTGTATGAGTACAGCCCGTGTTTGCCTTGTGTGCTTCTTATATAGTAACTATCGTGCACTGTGCGGGCCTGTTATAATAGCATGCACTGTGGCCTGTTGTAACCACCTTACGCCACTGCATGTGGATCACCAGAGCCACAAGGGCCCATGGGAAAATGATGACAAAGCGGCAGAGGAGAGAAATCAAAGGGACAATGTTTAATCTGCCAGACTGGGTCACATATGACCAATAGACTGAAACACCACACGTTCACAGGAATGGGGCGTCAAAAGCCTGCTGCTACACCACATACTAGCTCTATTCACCAGCAGAGAGAGAGAGAGCGAGAGAGAGAGAGAGAGCAGGGTTGAGTTGTGTTGTGTTTAGCCAAACCCAGACAGACTGCCCTTTGAGAAGCCCTCTGCTTTGAAACGAAGTTGAGGAACATCCATGTTAAGGAAATATTGCCCTCTGATTTTCTCCTCCTTTTGAACAACAAGCAGCTTTCATGCCTTTCTGATGGCCTCCTGCTCTCTGGGTGCCTCCTCCTCCTCCTCCTCCTCCTCCTCCTCCTCTCCCAGTCCTCTTTCTCCAAGGGAAGAGGGAATAAACATGAGAGATTCTGACCACTCTCTTCTCTAAATTGGGCTTTCACTGCTTGGGTGTGGCGCTGTTATAGTTAAACTAACATCTGCGCGGCTGCACCACGCGGCGCGCACAGGGACGCGCATACAGAATGCATGCGCGCAAGCAGTGGTCCGCCAGCGAGTCTGGCCGGCGCGCGTATATGATCCATAATGTGCGCAGGGACGCTATTCACAAATTAACAATTAAAAAAAGAAAAATAAGCAAGCGCTTACAGGTTAAATTTGTGATTTTTTTTTTTTTTTGTTATTGGGGTCGCATCACCTCTAACGTATCCTTTAAGATGAGAAATACAACCTGCACGAGGTGTTTACACACAGAGGAACATTCACATACGTGTGGCATACATTTCCACACCCTGGGCTTGGGGGGGGGCATCCACCTACAGCCTACAGACGCGTATGCACAAACAGACCTGTACAAAGCGCACATAGACACGGAGACACTGGACGCTTTCACTCCCTCACACGCTGAGACCGAGGTGCTGCGCCGCATAATAACCTATTCATAGAAAGCAAAAAAATGTCTCAGTCTTCCGCCTCCAAAACACACACGGGAGACGACGGGAAGGTGCAATCGCCTCTCGCGATCTGAAATTGGAAACGGGGCCAAAGAATACACTGGAGGAGGGCAATTTATGTCACAAAAGCCCCCTTGGTCCGTAGGCTGTCCCCGCAACTAGCTCTCCAAACGAGGGGTAAAGAGCCATCTGTCCACTGAAACTTCTAAAGCAGGTTTATTTCTAAAAAAATAAAATAAAAGTGTGTTATCTAAACCTGCCTTCATTTCGGTCAAAATGTACAAAAAACATTATCGTACTATCATTAAACTCTAGTTAGAAAAGAAAAATCCAACCAGCTTCAGATGCAATGTAGTCATAAATTCATCATTTAAAAAGGTTAATTAAAAACTCGCCAATCATATTCAAAAGTCGTGTTGCTGCAGCAAAAAAAAAAAAAAAAAAATCCTTCATGCATTTATTTTTAATTTGATGTATTTCCATGGCGTGCCGCGAGTCATTACGCATCAAGTCAGATCTGAGCTGATCAGGTGAATCAATGGATCCTCTGTGTTAGAGTAAGTCAAGACCCCCAGCGGCCCGTCAGGGAAGTGCAGCGCACACAGATCATTCCTTTACGGCGGACTACTCTCTACCTGTGGAGAGCGAGGGGAGAGAGGGACGTAACGTAAAGTTATCACTTCCGACTGGGGAAATGATCAAAACCAAACCCTAATGTATAAACCGTTCTTCTCAATATCAATGTGCTTTGTTATCACCAGGGGCGCCGAAAAGGGGGGGTAAAGGAGACGGATTCTAGGGGCCCATGATGGAGGGGGGCCCAGAGAGGCCCCTAATGATGATGAAATTATAATACAGAAAAAATTCAGAGTTAGTGAGTTAGTATTCAGAGTGCTCAGTTCTTCCCCTACTGTACATGTCAACTGTCATGCTGTTCTTCTTTCACAAATATGGTAATGATAGTCAAAAATACCATTAAAATGCATAATTGTATGTAAAATAGCATCAAAAAATTTTGCCGCTGTGTTGGGGGCCCTGTAAAGATTCTTTTCATGGGGCCCAAAATCCCTAGCGGCGCCCCTGGTTATCACTATTAACACGAATACAAACTTAGAATTCTGTTCTACAAGGGGGAAAAAAATAAATCACAAAATCAACCTTCCATGGGCTTATTGTCACATCCTACAAACTCAGAAACCCCTCCTCTCCTCCGTGGACGAGCAGAGGCCGTGATGGATGCACTGGTGCACAGGCTGAACTGGTAATCACCCAGCCAACCTCAGGACCCTGCTGGCAGCCCAGTTTACACATAGGAGAACGTCCAGTGGCAATACAGAACAAAAATAAAAGTACACATTTCATAAACGGGATGTTTGGTCGATTAACCTCCCCAAAAGCGACTGAAGCAGCTGTTTGCACCGTCCTACCCCATGGCCCCCTGCGGATGGGAGGGGGCCAAAGAAGTGCGCACCGTCCGCAGGATTCTATGTAGTGAAATTAAGTTTATAGAAAGATGAACTGGAAAAGTCAACATCAGACAAACTGTTCAGAATGACAAAACAAGCCTTATTTATTACTAGATACTAGATGACACCTGTCATCAGGCTGCTCGCACGCAGAGACAGGAAGACAGCTGAGGAGGGAACGAGGTCTATAGAAGGGACAATTTTTATTTTATTAAAACATAATACCACGTTTGCATGTTTTCATGCAGCAACAGTCGATTCATATTTTGTCATAACGTCTTAACTCTGTGGCCGATGGTTGTGACATCCATCATCGGACAGGGTGTGTTAAGACTGGCCAGATTTCAGCTGCCCGATAAGAAAAAAACAACTTTTTCAATATATACACAAATAACAACCAGACAACGGATTTTGGAATGATTATATTCATTGTTTGTTTTTATGGGACGGTCCCTTAGAAACTCAGCAGATCGAAGGTCCATTTCGGACACTTATATTTCCCTGTCAAAGTCCATATGGTCGGTACCATGGTCACATTAGGCCTTTAGGAAACTAAACACAAGTCGCCCAAAGATGCTTTTTGAATTTGACTCAATGCAGAAATGGAGCAGATAAACTTCTGAAAACAGGCAGGTATCAACGCACAAAACCCAACAGGTTTACATATTTGAATATTGTTGGGCAATGGTTGACCACATTTCTCTGGGAAAATGAAAAGAAGCATGTCAGGTGCGCAAGTGTCCGATAATGGATGAGGTTTTGCGCGCTGTAATCCCAGGCGGACAGCGAGGAATGAAGACGTTTGAAACGAGAGAAAAAAAACACTAGAAGGTGGCCAAATGCACAATAAACATCACAACTAGAAATAAGAGAGGCCGTCTTACCTGCCCGAACCAAGGTCGCTTGGCACACGACGAGCGCCACGGTTACCAAGGCGAGGGAGGAGAAGTCCATGCGCCATGGTCTCCGTTTCTTCCGGAAGGGACAGTCTCCAGTATCCATAGTGTTGCGGTAGTTCGCCGGCCTGGTCGAGCTGTAAATGTAGGATATGGTGGAAGTTATCCTCTCGCAGAAAGGCAGCCGACGACAGGGACCCGACTGAAGCTTCTGCGAGGCAACAGGCAAAAAAAAAGGCACGCCTCTGGACACGTCTCTGCCTCTCTCCCGGAGACTTTCCTTTCCTTGGTTACCTATGTCCGTCTGTCCTAATGCATAAAAACCTAAACACTAAAGGGGGTTTCGGGGTGAATAAATATATTTTATTTTAACGTTTAACCCCTTAGTGCTAAAGCCCCATTGAGTCAGACTTGGTACGCGTATACCCAAAGTGGAGAGAGCAGCAGAGAGAGACCTGGAATCACGCTCTCTCTCCCTCCCTACTCTATCTTTGCCTTCTTTACTTACACACTTACTCCCACGGAGAGTGAGAGCATGTGTTTGTGTGTGTGAGTGGAGAGAGAGAGAAAGAGAGAGAGAGAGAGAGTGAGAGTGAATGGCAAAAGTGGGAGAGGGAGACGGGGGGCGTGCGTAATTGCGCACTCAGCCCTTAACATCTGAGAGTGTGAGCTGACTGTTTTAATGAAACATAGACCTTTACAAATATTTCAGCTCACACACACAACAATTGCAGCTTTCTTTTCAAATGAGAGTGAGTTAGTGGTAGGTAAACCCCCTTTTCTCTCTGATTCTCTCCAAACAATGGAGAGATGTTCTTTACCTTTTCTTCTGCTACACTTTCTTCTCTTTGATTCTGTGTCAATGAAGAGACTGCCTTTTTGTTAAGCACGAGGAATCGTTCAGGTAAACGGTAGATACAGACAGCAGGACTCACCGCGCCGTGCTCGGAGAGAAGAGTGACAGTTGGGCCAGCCAATCAGGTTTCTGTCCGCGCAACTCACCGTGCCCCTTTCACCCAATCCTTGGAGCTCTCCTCTCGTTCCGATTGCTCAGCCCCACGTGGCCTTGTTTTGCAGCAGCAGCTCAGGTGCACCGGGAGAGAGGAGGTGAGAACGAGAGAGAGGATTCTGTGTTTAAATATGCCAATAAGGCAATATCTTATTAAATACATTTCATGAACAGAAATGTGAACATTGGATAAGCTTGTTTCTTTATGTTGACATATTAGAGTCAAATGGTTTTACATTAAATACTACAGGTCTATCTTTGTATCACTCCATAAATCAGCAATGACTGTCGACCGTCATTTTTTTTTTTTCATTAAATATTGTATAAATTAGGCTATGATTGATATATGAACAAACTCCTCTGTAAAAACCTTCAGATATAGATAGGAATGAAAGTGGATTCATGGCAGCAGTATGGTGCATGTGGGATTGACTCAAACAACACTGAAGCTCGATGGTACAGAGGATATAAGATATAACAGCCTTTGTCAGGGGTCGACGGCAAGGGTCGCCAGGTTGCCATGGGCGACAATTTTGAGAACTTGGCCCAAAAAGTGTATCTCCGTCTCTTCAGCTGTATGTGAGAGGGGATTCAGCTGTCTCAGCATTAATCATGGCAGACTGCAGTTTGTCTCTGAAAGTAGAGATGATCGACAACTTGTGTCACTTGAAGGACCAACTATCCAAAGTTCAATGCAACATTTGAAAGGGAGAGTACGGATGGACAGCTAGTGACTTGCTGGATTAACTTCTGAGGCATCTGTGAAGAACATTACAACAACTTCACCACTGCTATTTTATATACCAGGAATTAAATGAAAACACTTAAGTTTAAATTAAATGAAATTCATTTTTTATAGCCCAAAATCAGAAAATATCCCTCAGAGGGCTTTACAATCTGTACACATACGACATCCTCTGTCCAATGACCCTCTCGACAACCAGCCCTAACTATAAATGTTATCAAAAAGGAAAGTCTTAAGCCTATTCTTAAATTTGCTGAGTGTGTCTGAGCACCAGACTAAAACGGAAAGCTCGGCAGCTGAAGGCTCTGGCACCCATCTTAATTTTTGAGACTCTAGAAAGCACAAGTAACGCTGCATTGAGGGAGCACAGCTCTCTAGTGGGGTAATATTGAACTATAAGTTCTTTAAGATATGATGGTGCCTGGCCACAGGGGTAGTATGATCTCTTTTCTTAGTTTTTGTCAGTAAAAGTGCTGCTCCAGGGAAGAAACAAAGTAAGTAATGTGCATTAATGGGGCATGCATTCTGTAAAGTATTAGATAAATAACAAACTATAAAGAATTTTGTTTGGTGACTGTAATCAAGCTTTTGTTATTTTATGCCACATTTTAATTATTAAGCTGAAGAATAACTGTGTTGTAGGATAATTACTCAAAATGTAAGTTGAATAAAAAAATGGCCATATTTTGAGTTTCGGTAACCAAAAGCTGATGCCTGGTTGTCGGCGTTGCAACCACTTTTAAAAGTTAGTACTCAGCCCTGTTTGAATATAAGAGCAGTACATGTTGGTCGGATCAACAATAACTGAACATCATAAACTTTAAAAAAGTAGTATTTACTTTAAGGTTATTGTATCACATTGCATTATAAAGTCTCACTTTTAGGGAAGAAAATCTGAAAAGTCCAAAACAAGATGAACACGACATTCTTTGCAGAGTAACGTTTAGTTTTCAAAGCCGCTGGTTCTATTTGCTGAGACAATATCATACCACTGGGACATAAACTTTAATCTAGTAGTAATCTCAGAGAGACATTCCTTTCATAATTTCAAAGTGGCTTTCATATCCCCACCTGTCATAAACACTCAATAGCATCTTGTGTATTTCAAAGTTATCCCCTGTACCCAGCCGTCTGCCTTGTAAAATGTTTCTATAGTCTTAAAGCCCGGGGTAAGTCACCTTCTATGAATGCAGACTCCACATCCAGAAAGCAGCAATTAACCATAATTATCCCTCCATGCTCTATAGCACTCACTCGTTCTCACTACCCTTCATTTCTGTCTAAAACTCCAAGAGCAAAGGAGGGGGATGTGTTTGCATTCTGTGGTATTTCCATGATAACTCCCCTTACTATCACTCTTTCTAGAGGCTTAGTAGAAAATAAAATAAATTGTAAAGGCATTAAAGAGCCAAATGGAATGGTTTCCCTTTACCTTATATTAAATCAAATCAAAATATTCTGATGAAGGATAGATTACAGACAGAGATGTTTAAAGGAAAAAAAATTATGCAACAATTCTCTTTTGTAGTTCTGCCAATATTACCTTAACATGGACAAAATGTACATCCCTATGGATTTTGAAGTATTTATAATTACATGAAGAATGGGTCATGTAAATGACCTGACATGAAAATGAAGGATTCATATATTAAATGATTCCTTCTTTCATTCATAACTGAAAACTAAAATGTAAGAGGTTGAAGGAAAGTTTTCATCAATGTAAACTGTGGTTAAAAGTCATAAATAGGATTTAAACATTTCAAAATAAGATTATAATGCTTTAAATAACTTTGCTTTGCTTTACTCTCTCGATGTCTGCAGTGTATTCTTTTAATATTATCAGTATCAATCAGTGTGTTTAAAGTTTGACCATTTCAGACATGTTCTTTTACATCTTTGTTTCTGTAGACATGTGTCAGCTGAGCACATTACAATTTAATTTCTTTAAAATGCATCATCGCCATCATGGCCAAAATGGATGAATGTAATAATGCATTTGGGTTAGTTGTTCTGAATACACGGCAAGTGAGACCCACTGGGAGAAAAATCTGACAGGAGCTCACTTACAGCGTTGTTTCCAGGCAGACTACAACAGCAGACTAAACATGCTACAAGTGTACATTAAAAACTGAGCCTGTGTCACTGTAGCATTACATATGTTGAGTGTTGCAGTGAATGACTGGTAGTACAGACACTCACCAGGAATTACAAAATAATAATCAGTGGCTTTAACTCAGTATCACCCGCTGCTATAAAATACAGTGACAAGAACGTCACTGTAAACCAGGTCGTGGTGGTAAACCAGGTCGATCAAATAAGCATAGAGACGACATGACCAGTAGACTGACTGAATACAGTCTTATATTAGGGGCTTATATTAGGGGCCACTGTGGCTCAGTGGTAGAACAGGGTCCTCCTTCAATCAGAGGATTGGAAGTTCGATCCCCAGCTCCTAGTCCATGTCAATGTGTCCTTGATGAATGAATGGGTATGAATTGAAGTCAGAGTCCTGATGTGCAGGTGGCACTTTGCATGGTAGCTCCTGTCATCAGTGTATGAATGGGTGAATGACGACATGTAGCGTTAAAGCGCTTCGAGTGGTTGAAAGAATAGAAAAGCACTGTTCAAGTACAGTCCATTTACCATTCACTTATATCAGTTTGGTTGAGCAGATTCAGATCTGTAGTGGGATGATGGTCAAGTTTCATTTGAAGTAAAAAAAAGAAAAGAAAAGCATTTTGTTTTAAGTTGAAACATGTTTTGGGTGAATATATCATAATTTAAAGCCACGTCTATACTGAGGTTTCCTAAAGGTGGGATGATCTCATGGAGCTGCTACAGCTAACAGAAGACTTTCATTAGTCCCACTTTCAGTAGGGAGTTTTTTGCAAGCTTTTCATTTAACTAGAAAAAGATTTTGAGTGATAATACATTTAACATTTGTATTATGATGTAAAGATAAAAAAATGTAGGGAGATCAGCATAATATTTCGCCTATTCACAACTTAAGTCTTTTACAATGGTTGAACTATAGTGCTGTATATACCATACGCCCTCTCCAGGTTTCTGGCAGTGCCGGTTACTTTTCCTTTGATACGTTGTGTGATTATTATTTTTGGACCTGTGTGCTCATAAGATGCCTGCATCCACCATCTCCATCCCTGAAACACATGGTCTACTGGTTACTAAATTCCAGATAAAGAAAAAAGGGACACGCTTCAAGTACGATGGCCACATTTTATATCTGTTCAGCGGTAAAACGCCGCCTATGCAAGGCTGCCGAAAGCAAGGCTGCCGAATGCAAGGCTGCCGAAAGCGAAAAACTGTTGTGCCTTCTCATAAGAAACTATAGGGTGAGCTTTGATGTACTTAGAATGAGAAGGAGCGGTTGGCTGCTGCATCTAGCAATTATCCATCAGGATTCAGAAGGGATATAGGGCTTGGGCAGTCTTCAGACCTATATATGAAAACCACGGGGAGAATGTAGAAAATCATGTACAAGAAAAAACATAACATCACTTTGATGGAGTACAAAAAAACCAAAGCAGGACAGAGGAGGTCAACAAGGCTGAACAGATCAGAAAACAGAGAGTAACAAAGCAAATATTGGAGCATTTCATCCAATAAAATGGAGTAAAAACAATATAGACCCAGACTTTGCCATCTACCTGAATGCCTAGATGGAAGTTATTTTCCTCCTCACTGTAGTGTAGCTCCACTAAGCTGTTATTTTCACCAGGAAACGCTCCCTCGCTGCGGCAGCTCTGGGTTTTTATTTTGGCTTCCTGGACACAGTGGACAGTGTTTTTTTTTAGACTCAGATTGTTTGGTTCTGTTCCTCCCTGTGCTCTGAAAGTAGATGCCACATGTTGTAAAAAGAGACACCTCAAGAGACATCTGTGGTATGTGTTTGTGCTCGGGTTTGCATGTGTGTGCATGTACAGATTTTATCCACTTAAAGTCAAGGATTCATATTCAAGGACTGTAATCACCACTTGTGTTGCAATTCATGGTGGGATGGAGTGTGTGTGTGAATGTTGTCTTGATGCATCTATGTGTGTGTGTGTGTGTGTGTGTGTGTGTGTGTGTGTGTGTGTGTGTGTGTGTGTGTGTGTGTGTGTGTGTGTGTGTGTGTGTGTGTGTGTGTGTGTGTGTGTGTGTGTGTGTGTGTGTGTGTGAGATCAGGTTCGGTTTATGGACATTTGTCACGTATAAATCAGATTCAGTTATTTAGAGATTCATTATTGTCTTTGGTAAATTCATTTTTTAGTTAAAGGTGGTAATGCGATCCGTCCACAATGTCTTTTTAACATTGCTGTATTTACCTAACAACATTATCTTGACTCCTGATTTTGTATTTATTTTACCCTGTTAATTTGTATGTACCTTTCTTTTGGTTCTATAACATCTGTCACCATTATCTGCTTTTATGTGAAGAACTTTGTGTTGCATTTTAAGGAGTCATTGTGCTATAGAATTAAAGGGTATTATTATCAGTAAAGTAGGCCACAGTATAAAGACCAAAGAGGAGGTGTGGTTTCAAATAAGTTTTTGATGCTTTTAGAGAATGTGTATCAAACTCTTATTTAGCCAAATAAGACTGTATGATTTAGAGGTCTTTTTTCATTACAAAGCAGGTCTAGGAGCACTATAAATACTGTGAAAGTATAAAAACGCTCAAACCACAGAGAGAGGCACACAGCCCGTATACAGAATCTGTGTCCTAAAACCAGCAATCAAGACTTTTCATAAGTTTAAGAGGTCACAACTATAGTAACGGGTAGAAGTGCCGCTAAACTCTGTGTAGTTAACACACACAGTCAGTCCCTGGTGGAAGTGCCGCTGTGAAGACCCTTTAAAGCCGGTTCACAACAGGTGCGTGCTTTAGCAATGTGCCTACTCGTTCTCATCTGATGCTTCCGCTGGTCTCTATTTGCTTCCACGGGTTGTCCCACAGTGTGAACCAAGAAGTATTAAAAAGATGCACAGTAATGCCCTTACTGGCTTATCCTATTTTTCGCGGACACTAATGCTGTGTTTGTGTTGGGCAGCTGGGGCTTAGGTGGAGCAGAACGTATTTCAAACCCAAAGTTGCTCCGAGGGTGCTTCACAGCAGCTTTACTGCAGAAACAAGAAAACAATTCTCATAACGATATTTTCAATAAGTCCTCCCCGCCACCACGAGTCCACGATGCTGTTACCCTCCAACATCGCAGCTCCAGGTACACTGCGCATGTGTCATACCCCATAGCAACACAGGACAGGCCAGGGCTAGCTAGCTAACATGCTCATTTCAGAAGACATCTCTGCAACACAATACACAGACTTCCTCACATTCTGGTGATAATGTTAGCTCATTGCTTGCATGTTTTAAACCAAAGTTCTGGCAAGCTCTTACACGATACACCTTTAAAGTAAGTAAGATGGACGGATTTGGCTCAAAATCTTGTCTTGTGTAGTTTTAGTATCCAATGTGTTTCATCATGAGTGCCCACACCCTTAACCGAATGCAGGGTAGAGCAACCTTGCCTTAGCAACGGTATAATACACACAAACTGCTGAGCATCTACATTATGGAGGTACCACAAATTCCAAAAGGACAGGAATTGCACGTATGCCTTCACAAGCTGCATGACCTCACCATCCTCAAACAAACCATGTCACCACTTCCCCAAAGAGCTGAGGCTGCTAAAATGTGAAGACGTGGGGTAAAATATCCTCACATCAAAAGGCAGGTGCTCCCACTTGTCTAATCCAGGAGAAAACCTGTGTAACAGGTCAATGTGAACCCTTTAATTACACCATTAAGCTTCAATGTCAGCCATATTTGAATTAATAAAGCCTTATAATTTGCTGGGTGGTAATTTCAGGTTCATAAGAACCCAGAGACCACAAGGTTTCCCTGCAGCAAAGCTCCATCAGGAGTGAGACGTGGCCACCCACCACACTAATGTCTCTCACTCCAACCAGCGCGACGGCACTGGAATCTTAACTTGCTGTAATGTCAAAGGGTGACTCGCATCCAGCTGATAGAGACGCCTGGTGTGGTGACATCTGGGTCAACGCGAGCCAGAAAGACTCCAAGGATGGATGGATGAGGCCGCGACGAGGGCGTCTGCAGAAGGACAGCAAGAGATGGCGTTAGCTCTTGGAGACAGACTCAGCAAGTGCCTGTGGGCAGCTCTCTCTCTCTCTGTGCGCTATTTCCAAAAGGAGAAGCTTGTAATTACAATAAAGCGGCCATATTATATTGCCGACTTCCTTGGAAAGTCTGTATTTTACTGGGCAGGGCCGCAAATGCACACACACACCCTGCTAGCCACAACACACCCTGAAATAGATCAGAGCAGGGGCTCGCCTGGGAGGAAACGGAGAAAGGGAGTGGACTGATGCTCTAACAGCTAACAGTGGGGTCAAAGAGTATGCGCGATGAATACACATTCTGCCCGGCCCTGGTGAAGCCGCTGGAGGTGTGTGGAGGCAGGTAGAAAAATAAAAGATTAAAAAGGGAACTTAGAAAGAGAAAGGGTCAGTGATTTTGAATCTGGCCAGAGAACACACCCAGCTAACCACATACCTCGAAATAGGCAAGGGAGGAGGAGGAGGAGGAGGAGGAGGAGGAGGAGGGAGGAAGAGGGGTGACTAAGGGGCAGAGGGAGGGAGGGAGGGGGGAGGCACAGCAAAGTTTACCTAAGTGGGCGTGTGTTTCTGTGTGGCGTGAGCCTGAAAGTTTGTGTGCCAACTGATGTATAACAGTATGTGTCTGTGTGACAGGGGGACAGTCTGTACGCGAACATACAGCATATTATGACAAAGCGCACTAGTCTATTCATATCTGTACAGATTTAAAAAAAGAAGAAAAAATGCAACGTGTGCTTTCCCTTATCTCTCATTCTCTGCATTTTTCTAGTGTACGCGTTTCATTAGTGGCTTTCAGCACTTAGCAATTCTTTTTTTGGGGAGTTTGAAGACAGCTTCCTCACCCTCCGCCTTTAAAAATAGCAATGGATGAATTCCAAGATGTGCTCAATTTAGTACAATTACTCCCCGTTAGAAGGTAATTTGCCCAGGTGGGGCATAATGGCTGGACTAATAAACTGGACCTTTGATATAGAATGTATAGAATATGCTGCACTGAGCCAGAAAGTTAAATCATTTCAGCGTATATATGAGGAGCAGGCTTTATTTACAGTTTATTCATTTGTTAAAACATAAATTCACCACAATAAAAGCAGATAAGATCCATATGTAACCAACACCTGGAAATACCTGGAATTGTAAGAAGCCTGGCCACAAGAACAGGAAATTATCGCTTAAGCCTGAAATAACCACATGTAGATCTGCATTTAAATACCAAAATCCCCCATAATGAAGCAGCTAACGATGGAGGAGAGAGATAGGACTCAAATGAAGGTTTGAGGAAACTACTGCCTGGGGGGGGGACCATGGAAAGGTACAGGCAGGAAAAATCACAGGAATGAATAGAGAGAAGAGAGAGAGAGAGAGAGGGGGGGGTTGGAGGGTGGGATGGGATGGGCAGAGAGGTGATGGGGGGGGCACACAGGCATGCAGAGGGTGAGAGGGAATGAATGAGGGCCATTGATGAAGAAGGAGGGAGAGAACGGAGGTGAGGGGAGGGAGAGAGAGAGAGAGAGAGAGAGAGAGAGAGAGAAAGAGAGAGAGCGCAAAAGGGAGGGAGGAAGGATCACACAGTATTTACACACGGAGATTCTGAAAAAAACGGTGGACCGATGGATGGACAGAAGCATCGCTAGCTGACCTACTGACTCTAACACAGAGCGGGACCTCTTGGCGTCTTGCGTCCTCAAAGCTGCAGGTTTTCTTCCACAAATGAAGTGAGCTGACCAGCTGTCACAGCAGCTCACAGTGAAGCTCACAGAAGAGTTTCCCTTCCAACGACTGGGCAAAGATTACCTCAGTTTAAAGGTGGCGCTGAAGTCACACCTTTTCTGTGCATCTAGCTTGTAATCCCTGATTATATTGTTCAAATATATGTGACATTACATCTTTTCTCTTCCTTTTTCTTCATCAAAACAAAGTTAACTGCACATCCGGAACTTAGGAGTGGATATAAATATTCCAACCAGCAATGAATGTTGGGCTGATCAGGATGATTCCTCAGAGGTGAGGCATCACAAAGAAGTGACTGTTGGTTCAAAACAACAATGGCGGCTCCTAAAGAGGATGGCGTGGATGCTGCAATAGCATCAGTTCTATCAGAATTCCTTTATCTACACATGCAACATTACATGGTGATGAGGAATACTCGCTGGCTCAGGTCAGGGTTACATGTTCAGGTCTTTATCCAACTTTCTTTTCACCTCTGTTAAAAAGTCCCCGACTATGTAAAGTCCATCCTTAATAACTTGTTAGAACACCAAACTAAGGAAGGGAATTGTGATCTCATCACCAGTTCATGGGACCTTAAAAAAAACAAGAACTTGGCTTTATACTCTTAAGTCAGCAGACACTGTGGAAGGTTTGATTCACATCTCTGTGCACAGGTGTGTTTTCTGACAAGGAAGAGCCCACCCTGATCACCTATAGTGCTTTTAACAATCATGATGCACAATAATGCAACTCTAACACAGATCTGGCTGACTAGAGGTCAGACAGAAGTATCTCATGAGGAGGTATTCATGTACAACACCCTGCTAGAACTGCTCTGTCTAGTAGTTACTTGGGATTTTACCATATATTTCCACTCCAGCCATTGGGCTTGGGTTTCGGCATACATCGAGCTGAAGTCTTTGACATAAACTGTCCATCTCAGGGTCAATCCTAACCAACAGACTCTTTCCCTGACCGTCCACCAGATCCGCACATCTTTGGACTGTGGAAGAAAATCAGAGCTCTGAAGAAAACCCAGTCAAACACAGAAAACCCATGGAGCACTGAAGCACACTGCCCCAATACTGAAAACTTCCAATGTTCAAACTTCATTTTTTACAGCCCGTCCTATGTATAAATCATGAAGACAAATTCTGTCAAGTGAATCAGGAGAAACCCGACTAGAGAACACAACTTGGCGAGGTTGATCTTAACCCCCGTCACAAGCCGTGGTTGCCTGTAAGAATAACTTGTATTGTTTGCGTTGAGAAAGAGCTCCTCGTTGACTCTGCCAGGTCAGGAGAGCATTTTTAGAGGGAGAAGAGTCTGACTGAGAACAAGTGTGTCTTGTGGGTGCATCGTGAGGGATGAAAGAGGAGAAGCAGCAGGTATGTGAAGCATTGAAGGTATTCAGTGGGTGTCATGGTGAAGGGACAGAGGGCAGCGGAGCCCGGCCGGAACCCGGACCAGTCAGCTGGACGCTCTGAGGTCGAGGCGGAGGTCAGGGAGGGGCATTTTGCCGTTAGAGTGACACCTTGCTGTACCTGGACCAGCTGACCATTACAAAGAATGGTGGAGGAGTCGGAGCATGCAGCTAAAACCTTTTGCACACCAACTGCTCAACTGTGCTCTTCCAGGCCGAGATGACCTGAGGAATTAGCACCACAATCCCTCCGTCGATGGCGAGGAAATGGTTATACAACCACAGCACTAAATGTTTCATTACTAGGAGAAATGAAAGTCCACTTCAATAAAAATTCAAAGACAAAAAAAAAAAGAAATCAATAAGAATTCTGAGAGAAACTCATTGCCCAGCATTACAATACATGAGCATTAGATTAAAGTTATTAAATAGATTATAATGTTTGTTGTTATAACCTGTTGTTATAACCAGTTAAGTCGCAGTCTTTGATGTGAACTTACCTCTTTATCTGTGTGATGGGTCAAATAAATACAGGTTGGAAATAAAACTTAAAAAGCATTTAAAATGTACATATATAATATAGCTATAGGCCTGTTTGAACACATCAACTTTTTTAGTTGCACAGTTGTATCTCTGTCCAAACGGTCCAAACGCAGTGACTGAGAACAACAGTCTTGAAATCTTTGGTCAAAACAGAACAGAATGTATCCCACTACTGTGTAAAACATTAAAATCTTATCTTGTAACACCTCAAACAGAGGTCTGCTCAGGAGTATGTTACACTGCAGCTCTATGTTCACGTGTTCCAACATTGGATAAACTGTGTAGGCGTCCCTTTTTCCTTCATGTCCAGTTTCAATACATTCAATTGTAAATGGACTGTACCTGTATGTATCTTTTCTAGTCTTCTGACCACTCAAAGCTCTTTAACACTTCATATCATCATTCACCCGTTTACGCCCATTCACACACTGATGACAGGGGCTACCATGGTCGATGTGTCTTCTTGCCCAAGGACACATTGACATGGACTATCAGAGCCGGGGATCGAATTGCCGATCTGTTTGAAGGACGTCCCGCTCTCCTACTGAGCCACAGCCACACATTAAGTCCTGATGTCAGCTGAGGCGTTTCTCAAACAGACCTCCATGTTGGCAGATGATGGGACAAATAAAGAATATTAATATGACACCATTGGCCATGCAGTGAATATTTGAACTTGCGAAAGTTGCGTGTTAAGTTTATTCTTAACATGCTGTGTTGAATGCTGTCCTGGAGAGAAACCTTCAAAAAATGCGCTTCGCCAGATCAGTGGAGGCCCAGCTTCGCTCTCAGAGACCCCGACGCTGACAGAGGGACTCCTCAGCCGGCCTGAGGTCAATAAGGAATGCACCGGGGGAGAGGGAGGGAATGTACCACAGGAGTGTTGAGCAAGGGGGGTGGGGTGGCAGCGGAGGAAACACAGAGGGGGGAAACAGAGGGGTCTTTTGTGAGACAGGAAGCTGCTGAGACCAGGGCCCTCTCTCTGGGTACAGTACTGGGGCAGAACGAAGCCTGGGATGTGAAAAAGATGTGACTGAGGGGATGAAGACGAAGTTACCCGAGGAGGGAGGAGAGCTCAGTGAGCGAGGGGGCATGAAAAAGAAGAAGACACCTGGGAGATGGTAGGAAGAGGGAAGAGTGACGGTGCAGTAACACGGTGTAGAAGAAGAAAAGGGATGCCCAAAATGTTTTTCTGATGAGCCTTTCTAACACTTGGGATGGGATTAAAATGATCCCAGTAGAGCTTTCAGTTTGTTTGTTTGTTTGTTTGTTTGTCTGTTTGTCAGCAGCATTACGGAAAAAACTACAGGAACAATTGTCCTGAAACTCAGTGAAAGGTGTAATATGTGCCAAGAAAGAACCCATCCTGATCTGATCTCATAGAAAGAGCCTTGGTGGAGGTCTGCGCTCTCTGAGTGCCATTCTAGTTAGTAAAGCAACTGCTTTCAAAAGTTGTGGCTCAGAGGTAAAAATACATACATGTATATGAAAACATATATATAATCAATTATAGGCCAAAAAGTATTAAAACACAACCAATCACCAATCTTGCTTGCCTACACTTTTAATGCTTTTAATGGAGTTACAGGCTACATGTTAAATGGTCAATGCATTTATATAGTGCCTTTCTAGTGTAATCACTATGTCACCATTCAGCCATTCACACAAACATACCCTGTGGCAGAGGTTGCAGGAAGTAAACTATTCCACATTCACAAACCGATGGCACAGCATTTGGGAGGAAAAGGGGACTGAACCGCCAACCCTCCAGAGCCACACCCTGCCATATACTCAGTCATTTATTGATTTAACTCACAGAACAAACGGTTAATGAAGATTGGATTGTCAAAATGATATCAAGGTATCAAAAGTATGGATGCACTGATATTGGTAATTGTATATAAGTATCATAATACTGATATAAGTTATCGTGCCAATACTGACTTAAATAGCTGGATTTGGTATCAGTGGGAATAGGACAATCTATTCAATTATTTTTTAATTGCAAATTCCTGTTTAAGTTTTGACCAATTTGTTGCTGCATTTAAAATGTTTAAACTTGAATCATAATTCCTGTACATTTTTAAGATTTTGTATCCAAGTTGCTGATGTTTGATTTATTATTTTAATACGCTTAAACCTGGCAGGTCCACTGAGGTCTTTAAGCGGCCTCACTTGAGTTACGGTGGCCAACAGGTTATAAATGTGGACATGTGACTGGAGAGTTGCCAGTTTTTATCCTCAGTCTCACAGGGGCGGGTTACATCTGGGTGGCGAAAGTGCAAGATCAGCACGTACCATCACAAACACAACTGAGGTGCCTTTGAGCAAGGTCTTTAACCCCCAACTGCTCCAGTTGAAGCTGCTCGCAGATCTGACTGTGGTTGTACTGGGCAGCTTCCATGTGGATAAATATCCAAAAAGTAAGAAAGATTGAATTTGCAACAGTGGAAGCCGCATTGAATGCATTCAAGAGGAGCGGAGGAGATGAGGAGAAGTCAAAAGATGAAGGCGGAGGTTTGGCTGTCCAAAGGATGCAAGCATAGAAGATTGAGGACAGAAAAACAGTTATTGATTTCCAAAACACAAAACTTTTCATCTCAGTTCAGACACGTCAGGTCCATCACTGTACGAACCAAACATGCATAGCGAGGATGGCAGGGGACATAACTGTGAGACTGCAGAATGAAAATACTAGCCTCCCTCTTCCTTTGTTCCGTCATCCCATCAACGCCTCCTCCTCTCCATCTACCGTTTCCCCTCGCTGACACTTTGAGGCCCTCTCACAAAGACAAAGCTCCTTAATCTTCCCATCTCTCCTGCTGCGACAGTGACATTAAGAGGTTTGCAGTCTTTACAGTTCAAACATTCACCCCTCCTATGTACACTGCTCACTCACTAAACATATCATTAATGGAGCTCCGCATGTTTTACATGATTGGATTCTTTTCCTGTTGCTCCACAGACTTTGGCTTAACTTCTTTCACTCAACCCCTCACTACCATTGGCCAGTTTTTGTCTTCTTTTAGGGGTGGGACGGGGGCTTTTCAGGGGCTCAACAGTGTATGACACACAGAAGTGGTCTTCATCGTCTGAAAGCTGAAAACCAGAATGAATGAATGAATGAATGAATGAAACCATGAATTTGATACGCTGCTCGTCACCGCTGCTCGTCATTGTTGTTTTCTAGCCATAAATCTTTAATAAACATTGTTTTGTTGGTCATATGTTGAAAGTTTATAGTGTATAAGGGCTTAGAACATTATGATGGAATTGTATGATGGCCATTCCCATGCCAACCTGGGTCTCATAAAGTTGTTGCAGCAATTATTGGGTGGATACCATTTGTTTGACAAATACGTTGCTAAATTAAAAAAATCATCTAAGAGCTGATAAAAAGATAAAAAGTCAAAATCCCTCCAAATAAACAGAACATATTAAAACACCAAGACCTTGAGGAACCCCACAGAAATATCCATGCTGTGATCTGGTATCAAAAACACACTAGGTCACTAGTTTGTGGTTTTAAAGTTTCATGAGTCTTTGATTATCCTAGAGGTCACAACAGGTCATATTATTCAGTTTCAAAAAAGGTTTTCTCTAAATGAAATGGTTACTATGGGGACATCACACATGCATTACAGCTGGGCTCATTGGAGCCACAAGAGTCTCAGCTTTCCAGTCAAACCCAATTTATGCAACTCCAAGACCCTAGGAATATTCAAATACACCATATTAGAAAGAGCGAAAGTCACATATGTACTCTGTATGCAAACAACCATAAAGGGGGCATGAGTGTAAAGGGGAGATCATGGCGAGCTTTTTCATCCCCATATCTAGAGGTGAGAGGTCAAGGGACCCCTGTGAATATGGCCTCACCAAAGTGTAGCCTATGACTTCGGAGCGTGTTTTAGCCTCCTTACCGATAAGACATCATGTAGTTTCATATGATACCAGTACTTCACTCTAACTTCAAAACTGAGCCTCTGACAGACAGTTATGAATATGGATTATATTCAGCTGATGGATGTTGTGAAATGCTGCTTTCCCCTACACAGCATTACTTGATTGAAGCTCCGTTCATAATCAGTGTCACTGTTGAATGACGCTGGGTCTAGCAAACATTTATATTCTTCTGAGAGCAGACTTCTTTTTACTCTACCATAGTTGTCTAACATTCCTCATTGTGTCACTGTGATATTGTCACAATTCTTTGGTGTTTGGGTGCATTTACGTGACGTGCACAGTATCAGGGCATACTACCATCATCATACAAAGAGGCAGCAACAATTAGCTTCTTCCTCTTCTTCATCTGGAAGGTAAATGGACCTCGTGCTTATGACACTAGGTTTGAATCCGGCTCACGATTCAGGCCTTTACATTGAATTTTATATGCAGAATTCACCACAAAATGGGAGTACATGTTAGCCACTTTCCAGTAATGTATTGAGTTTTAAAAAGTCCAGTTGTGAATGTTACCATGGGTGTCCTTTTTTGAAACATTTCTCTGAGCACATCTCTCGGTCTGACTTATCCTCCGTGTTTCCTTGCTTAAAAATCAAGAACAACCGCCCTCATAAGCAGAATTATATACTTTACGTGGGACCCAGATCTCAGTTTCACCCAGATTTAGCTCTGCTCAGGAGGCGCTCTCAGTCATGTAAGTGTACCCTGGCTCACATTTGGTCTGTGTATAGCCAAAAGCTAGCATATCATTACAGAAAGAACACGGGGGCAGTGGCTGACCAGTAATTTGAGTTCCCTAAATGGTGTCACTAGTCATTCCTGTCCCCACAGTCTGGGCCTGATGGAGCTGTAGGACGCAGCGGGCACTTTGCCTTTTCATGCCATAAACAGATACATTTACCGTAGAGACATGACTGTATATGAGGTTGATGGTAAATTCCACACTAAAAGCTGCTTTCACTTTTCACTGTCACCCATCAGACATGGCACTTTGGTCCGACATACAAGTAAACATGGACATGTTGTCTCGGAATTATGCAAAAAACACTTTCAGTAAGTTTGGCCAACGGTGGATGGTTTGAATCAGCAAGGAAAATGTTTTGATTTTCCTTTAATGATTGCGGTCTGAATTTTTAAGGAACTTTAAAGCATTTTTTTTATACATTTATATGTGGAACAAATTCCAGCAATATAAAGATCTCCCAATGATTTATGCAATAAAGCGGAAAAAGGGACTTTTTCAAATCCAACAGCATTTCGGTTTTTTTGAGCAGCAAGGAGATCGTGTGCAAAAAACTGCAGCTTTGAAGTTGTGTGTTTGGGACCAAAGGCAGGGGGGAAAGTATGTATTTAACAACATCCCTACCTAGAACAGAAAATAACCATGACCAGCAAACGCACCTGACATCTTGCCCTCCATTTTGGTGTTTGACCTGTATAGAGTACACATGCTCAATAAAGCTCTGTCTTTTTTCTTCACACCTCGGATGTGTGTGTGTGTGTGTGTGTGTGTGTGTGTGTGTTCGTTTGTGCTTGAACGCCGTGTGTGGGTTACTTCCACCTCACAGGATCCATCAAAGTGCTGCCAACAAGTGACTTCAAAACATATTGGTGCACAGTAATAACATTCACCTGGTGAAAATTGACTTTGGTAAGGCAGAAATAGAGAGGGAGTTTGACCCTGGGTATTAAAGGTGTCTTTCTGCAGCGCGCGCCCTCACCCACACAGCCGCAAGGGAGAGGGATTTAGGTGAGAAACAGGAGTGAGGTAGAGGAAGAGTTAGAGCCAGAAGGAGACTGGGGAGAGAGGAGGGCAGGAGAGACACTCAGAGAGAGAGAGAGAGAGGTGGACAGGGTGGAACGAGGGGGAAGAGGATAGAGAGTGAGGGAGAAGAGGTTGTGTGTTCTTGGAAAAGAAAGATGTAGAGGAGAAAGATGGGAAATGGAAGAAGACTGGTAAAGAGCCTGGGGGATAATGAGGCATTATAGAATATAGTTCAAAGGGGGCACTCAAACAGACCACAATGTGTCTAAAATGATAAACTATAATTAAACGTTTACCTTTAAAATCACTTAATGTCCTGTCATATCATTAAGTGATGTGCTCAGAATAATAATAATAAAAAAAAGCAACTTTAAGCTGAATAAAAGTATCTTTTAGCTAGTGAAAGTTTTATTTTGAAATCCAACATTCAACACATTTAAGTCATCATGTTGCAAATGATTTTTCCTGAACCAGAAACGTACTCTCGGCTTATAATCTTTAAATATGATGCTGCTGACATGGTCGCGATGTGTGCTCCGTGGTCCTGAACAGAACACTTCATTGTGCCTGCTCCCTCTGCTGGCAGCTGCTGGAACTACAGGAGCAGATTCCCACAGTGGCATAGTTGGCTCATGCATCTGCAACATGGAAGGTGATGCTTAAGTCTCATTTGTCTTCAACCAAAGAGGAAAAAAACACAATCATACATTTTGCTGCTATGTGTGTCTTCCAACTGTGGTTTGTGCCAAAACTGGATCCAAACATAACATACATATTTAGATGTTGGTGTTTTTGGACACGACGATCAACTTTGTGGCCTAAAACAAGTTTAATAAATGCTAGTATACAGTAAAAACTGCGCAGACCACATTGGTGTGCATTTTGCATTACTGCCATTTAAACAACACGCATTAACAGAACAAGGGTCTGCCAAAAACATGCCATTGAATTCTTTAAATACTCTTGGTTAGCAGAACTTTTAAAAGCTGGCCTGACGGGCTTTAAATATGACACAGAAATACATTTAATAACAGAGTGATGGACGCTCTTTTAGGAGCTTAAATTCTTTGCATCATCTAAAGTGTTTAATTGTGAACTGTGCTCTGGATGTCCCTGGTCAGAGACAAGGGAGGAGACAGACTGAAGGAGGTGGAAGGAGAGGGGAGAAATAGAGAGCGAGGGCTTCTCCTAAATGCAGGCCCACACATATACAAACTCATACCCACATTCCTGTCTTCCCATCTAAATACATGGATGAGGGAATAAGAGCCACCACCAGTGCACGGTGACATTTACCTATAAAAATGACCTGATCTCGGTCCGGTGCTCCCTTATTGGATGGGAGGTAGTGCTGGAGAATTTCCCCACCCAGCAGCTCTAGTGGAGGTGGAGGCTTGGACGAGGACGAGAGGTCAGTGCTCCCTCTAGAGGTGGAGAGATGGGAGTGCGGCGCCAGTGGTCGACCAGGGCCCTGTGGTCCTGCTGGACTGAGCAGCTCACCGTCCTTCCCTCAGGACACGGAGGGAGTCGAGCTCGGACCTTCCAATTCATGGACAGTGAGCGGAAGATTTGTGTGGAGCCTTAAGGAAATTAGTGCACTGTCGTTTTCAACCCAGAGTGTGTTCAAGACACATTTACGTCTTGCAATATCTGAAGTTATTTGGAACTTAGTTTAATAATCAAATCCTTTTACAGAGTTTTAAATTTGAGTTTTTTAGTTTTTTTTTTAAATAATCAATGAAAAACACTACACATACAGTATTAAAACCTTTACTCAGACATGATACAACAAAGAGAAACAGGATTCAGAAATAATGACAGAAAAAAGTATTTTTTTGCTTTCTTTTTAAATCCCCCAAGCACACAAGTCAATCGGCTCCATGTGTGCCATGGGGTGGGATACCATCAGGACAAAGAACAGACACGAGAGAAAGAGAGAGAAATAAAAGAAAATAAGAGTGACAGATTCCATTCTGATTTTACAGTTCTTGTACTTGTTTAATACTTTGTAATAAACAAAAGGTGAATAGCATAGTCGGTGAAGAGGGAGACAGGAAACAAGACAAATAAACAGTGTGTAATGTTTTTTGTTTTTTTTCAAGGTGAAGAATAAACAATTAAGGAAGATTCTAAATCTACCAGAAAATAGTTTTTTCTGTTTTTCTTCTTGATCGTAAATCAACACCTGATCGGAGTTCGTCAATTCCCTGCCCTTCTTTTATCCCCTGCTTCTCTTTCTCTGACTGACTTACCCTTCATGTTTCCTCCAACCTAAAACACCAGCGACACCTTCCTCCTTAAAGTGAGCCATCATAATCGGTGGATCCCTCACACCAAGTTCATTCAATGTAACCAGATCCTGCTGCAAACTGGATTTGTGTATCCCAGTGAGCACCATGTCTACAATTAGAGCCACAAACTCTGAAGGTTTGGTTTTATCCAGCTACAGCCACGCGTGACTCTAACGCAGTGAAACACACTAACAGGTTCTGGTGGACCCGGTCGCAGGAAACAACCAAACAGATGCAGCTGAAGAAGAGCAGGGCTATCTCTGTTTTGTCATTCCTAGTTTGTGTTTCAGTCATAAATGCTGTGTTTTGGAAACCAAAGCAGAAGTTTGAAGGCCCAAAAGGGACCACATCAAAATAATAAAGCACCAATGCACAGCTTGAGCACCAAGAGGGGGGCCACACACTGATCTGCTCCACCCTCCAGAGACCAGCCGTCCCTTCTCTACATGAGCTGTCATTCCATTCCTATTAGGGCCCCTCTTTAGTGTGCATACACCGGCAACGGTTAGAGCACACTCTTTAGTGGGCTACACAACAATCACAACATACATGACAAAACAAGCACCGGGAACTAAGTGGCCCTGCATTTTTAGGTTTTTTTTTTAACAGCCACATCTTCAAACAACTTGGCAGTGATCAATAAACCAGTGAGGGTGGTGGTTTCAAGGCCGCATAGGGCACACTGCCTCGTTGATCAGAGCGGGATGGGCCCTGTGTCGATAGGTCAAAATGCCGCCCCGATATCTAGTCTATAAACAATGATCAACTCTTCAGTCACAGCCTGCAATTCCATAAAAAAATAAAAATAAAAGCATGTTAATCAATTTTCAGAAAGCTAGTCATTTCAAAATGTAACAAAGATGGCGACAACAAGTACTGCTACACAGTCAAAAGTCACAGCATGCGTCTGCCTTGAGTGCACACGGTTGCGAACTACAAACATTAAGGGGGCGGCGCGGTGCGACCCCGGCGGTCTCCCGTGGCAACCGCTTGGTCGCCGCTGCTCTGCCGTCAAGTAAAGTGAGCAAAGAGGGACACTGAGCCGAATCCCATTCCTCGCGCCTCTCCAATGCTCGTCCGCAAAAAAAAAAAAAAAAAAAAAAAAAAAGAAGCTTCACATCCTTTTTCAAACAGTCCAAGAATCACGGGGATATTTTTTACAAGTCCGTCCCAATACAAAGCCCACGTGGCTGAGCATGTGAGTGTTTGTTGAGTTTAAGGTCAAGTAGTGGAGACGGGGCCAAGGGAGGAGTTTGTGTTTGTGTTGGTCAACACACCAGCTGATCGCCCCCTCCGGCTCCTCTGTGCATTATTTTAGCTGAACAAACCAAATAAATAGCGCTCAGCATGTGACCGCCGAAGGTTTAGTATCTGCCAGTCAAAAGGCGTAGCTGCAGGCAGATACATTACACATGTGCAAAAAAGCATACGTGTGGCCACACATACCCTTTAAAAAATGACACAAAAAAAACAACAACAACCACCAACCATCAGCTCTTGCTAAAACAGTCTGCTCGATCAGCAAAGCTTAAAGTGGCTTAGCATACAGAACCTGCACTGACTGTATAGCATATTAAATATGTCTTTACTGTGTCTCTGCATCATCCACTAAATGAACTAAGCTCATAGCGCAATGTTAAGAGACTAAACCTAGACCCATTGCTGTCATAAGGAGGGATTGGAATTCTGAATCTTCTCACTGTCAATTAACATCAACTTATGTTACAGACTAAGCTAAAATCGGCCAAAACACAATGCAGTTTGCAACTGTTTATCACAATATGAATAAACAAGTTGCATATTTTTCACTTTGATTGGTATTTGCTCAGTAAGCTGTGTATGCAACTGGTGTGTTTTTTCCTCCAGTACTCGACTGATTGTGTAATCATTCCCGTTTCCAGCTATAAACATGGTGCAGTAGCAGCAAGTTTTAACAGTCAGCCTTCTCTCTAAAAAGGAACGGGTGGGTGGCTCTCACAAACTTCATTCTACAGCCAAACTGTTATTAACTCAAGTCTCCGAGACCAAACCGCGTCACACACAGTGCAAGCGGATGTTAATGCTAATCAATTGAATCATTAGCTTGCCACCAGCTTGCTTTTCTTTACCAGCCTACACCAGAGTAAGGCTGCCATGCAGCTCGAGGGTCCGACCTTTCTCTGCATGAAGGAAATGAATGAATCTCTGGAGAGTTGGCCGTGTGTATGCATGGCTGGAGAACAACTGAAACAACACCAAACGCTTAAAGTTAGACCAACATACTGACAAATTAAACCAAAAAACCAAACCAGGCCATCTAACTGTCGGCCTCAGAGTCCACATCACAAGGGGGGGGGGGGCTCCTGTCTGAGAAGTGTTTAGACTATCCGCAGGGCAGGAAGCTCTTTGCTCATTCTGGTCAAAACAGCTGATTGGACACAAACACTCCCCAGCTACTTTCATTGCTTCCACCGGCCTAACTGCTTTTTAAAATACACAAAAAAACAACACTTCGCTGGTGTTTATTTCCATAGTAGGGAATCTGTATTAAAGTTTGCGGTCTTAAAAGTAACAAATAGAAAAAAAAAAGGGGACCTATTTCTTCAGCAGACCTGTTCGATGAATGGAGAACTGATTTGTCTGTGTACTTGCATACTGTTTGCATTGATGTAGATGTGCAAGTCTTAAACTAACCACATTAGTTATTTAGCACCTGGTAGAGGACAGCTGTGCCTCGTCCCTGTAGAATGATACTGCAGAATGTACGATTCTAATGCTATCAAATGGGCTGACTAATAAGAAGGCGAAATACACCTTGGAACGACAACACTCTTTTAAATACTAACAAAGACCGTCATAAATCTGTGTACCACAGTATTGCAGCCCACTTTATAGTTTAATGTTTATCTCTTCATGTGGTAGCTGCTCTCGACTTTTCACTGCAATGCTCAGTCAGCCGCCCAAACATTTTAAATCACAGTAAATGTCAAGTGCCGTTGTCATTGATATTCAGCCAATCAGGTACTGAGAACGACCGGGAGCATTGGCAGAAGTTGGTGCGAAAGCAGCAGCGAGGTGTGGTTCGGCCTCGGGCTCAATAACAACTTCACGGTGATGACCTCATACAGGAGGCAAGCCTCATTTTGATTCGACAGCAAAAAAAAATTGAGCTTTTAAATGCTTTTGTTGGAGCCACATATTTCACATTCACAAGTGTGAACAGGCATTTGTTTCTGCGGGACTCCCGATATTCTTTTGGATTATTTACATCTACTGTACAACAGTCGCAAGCATCGAGCCAATACACACAGAAGGAAGTTTCCCACAGCAGCAGGTAGTAGGTGTAGGATTTCCATGATATAGCACTAATTAGAACATTATTGCATTACAGTAACACAACAAACAAGTAGCTCAAACACTGGCGCATTGTTTGCCAATCTATACACAGCCGGTAGTTCATCCATGACCAGAAGTATCGCAGATACGCCAAATTTCATATTGATTGATGACCAGGTTAATTGAAATGCTGCGCTATTAACACTATCCAATAATTTCAGCTGGTCTTTTTTATCACATATCTCTGTCAAAAAAAACCACGCTATTGCACCTCAATCAACAGAGAGAACAGAGTGCAGCATCTTGAATACCTCACACAGCTCAGCTAGAGGCAAACCAAGCCTGGTTATCAACTGCACATGAAGTGGCCAATCATTTAGCAAATTAAACAAAACATCACTTCTGATTGGACAACGATGCAACAGTGAGAAAATCCTACACGTAGTACCTTCAAGGTCATCTTAGGTATCTGAGAAAAGAGTCATTTCTAGGAAACAGTAACATTTACACAATAACAACTCACAAAAGTGCATAAATGACCACCAGCAAAGTGAGGATTGGGGGGGGGGGGCTTAAAAGACAAACAGCTACAATTTTAGCTGTTAAAAGCCAACCAACTGCCAAAATAGAGAAAAGGATTAAATCAGAACTAGGAAGAAAAAAAATTATAATAATTCAAGTCATTCATCTTGTCTTACAAAGCCCGCTGTGCGCATCAGGGTGGGAGGGACAAAGTCCGTCTGTTCAACAAAGTGCTCTCACTCCCCTTTTCCTGGATTTCAATGCCTTGGAAAAAGCTCTCATTTCATGAGTACAGTACTTCAAAAACAGAAACTCAAACAAGTTTCAGCATGATTATTCAACAAAAAGCATTACATGTTTCTATGTTTCGAAGATTGGATGAGCTCACTGGGAGGATGTCTGCCTGTCCACTGTAGGACACCTCCTGACCAATAAGAATTGAATTCATTTGATGATGGACAAATGATTGAAATCCCATTCACCTGATTTTAGGCTCAAACCATACATGAATAAGTAACCGGCTTGTGATGGATATAATGCACAGAGCAGCTAGCAATGTAACTAACTAACCCAAGTTAAGAACAAGGGCTGTATACCAGCAACTCAAAAGCAAATACCCCACTGTGAAATGTGAAAACTGAAGGCTAACTTAAGATTAAGACATTAACTGTATATGTGTGATAAAAAGGGGTTGTATTAATTGAGTCGTTACCCCTATGCTGAAAAAATGAGTGTGGGAGAAGACGGTGAAAATGTGTGTGAGTGTATATTAGCATACTGTTCATCCGGAGCCATATTATCTGTGTATTAGTTATGTTGCATATCAATTCATGTATGCAAGTTAAGATCGCCATGTGCGTGTATCGAGATAATTAGCCAGTGACACATCAATGGAATATGTGTTTGTGTGTTTGTGTGTATGCAAGTGTGAGAGCTGGTACATTAAAACCAGCAGGTGCTGCAGTTAAGAGAGACCCAACGACCCAACGTGGTGCTGACGTGTTGGTGATCCTGGTGTGCAACGGATCCTGACCGGACCAAACCTGGCGCCCTCTAGCTTAGCTGGTGGGGGGCCTCCAGCATCTCCATCAGGAAGGTGTCGATGGGCGTGTCGCCAATCAGTTTAAAGAAGAACAGGTGCTCCAGGCACTTCAGACCAATGGAGCGCAGCGCTGGGAGCCGGAGGAGGAGCTTTGCAAATCTGGACGACGGAGAAGACAGAGACATTACCACAGATGTATCAGTCGTGTAAACTAAAAAAAAAAATCAGAAGATGGTATCCATCTTGCGTCAAGCCTCTGGGCGTACACCGCTGCATCACACCCAGCCTTCTACAAGCTGCTCTGTGCCACAGTTAAAGCTACTGAGCTGAATAATACTTTCAACCGTGTTGATCTGTTGTAGCAGACCTCTTCTCTTTCTCTGCAGTATGTCTTTGTGTCACAGCCTACCTGCCCTGCTGATCTGGGTATTTCTGTTTGCAGTAGGACTCGAGCGATGCGTACACCCTCTCTCTCAGCTGCTCCACCTCGCTGGGATTGGACAAAGCCTTGGCATCTTCAGATGGAAAGAGAAAACATCTACATTATCTCTATACAGGAATGAAACACATTTTACATGTGTTCCATTTCTAAATTCCTTATATTTTCCAGACTCGCTAGACTCAATTTGTCCACTCTCATTTGGTGTTCTTCATGATTCTTTTCTCTAGATTTTCAACCCGCCAGCCATCTACGTACCTGGGTTGAAGAGGATGATGGCTCGAAGGCAGCCAAGCTCAGTCTTGTCCATCTGCATGTCTCTCATCTTGCTAACAAGCTCTGTCAACACCCTGCAGAGAGGAGAGGAGATTTGCAGTAGGAGATCCCAGTTGGAGACAATTCCAAGTGAAAGGGCGCGAGGGAAAAGGACAGGAGAAGATGATAAGGAAAAAGAGAGCGAAAAAGCAATAAAAACAAGAGGAAGAAAGGGAGGAATAAGAGAGTAAGAACAACAGAGAGGGACCAGGCTCCATAATCACATTGTTATTATGGTTACTTCTCAATGGAACGGCTTTATGTCCAAACTTAGGGCATTAGGATATGGCTGAACTGCTGGTTCTGCAGTCCAATCAAAAATGGCCGGAGGGTAAAAACTTCATAGTTTCAGGCTTTTACTTTTTCCACACAATCTATGTTTCGATATTTCCACTATGTCAACCGATGACTCCAAGGAGAAGAGAGCAAATGGCAAGGTCCAGGGACTAAGCACATTTTTATTCTCATAGCCCTTAAGCTCATTCGTATTTTACACCAAGCTTCTTACAGAAGACATCAAGTTCATAGACATTTTTGGGAAACATGAATGCCTTGTTTAATATTATTCAAGGATTAAAAACTGGCCCATTTTAGGGTGGGCCCCAGGTTTTTTCCAAATCCTCAATTTTAAACTGTGACTGTATTTACATACATTTACATTTGCATCTGTGCTAAAGTGTGAATCATGACGAGAGGGCCAGAGCGAGGAAGTAGTAAGTAATTGGGCTGCTGTACTTTATACTTTAAAGGACTACTTCACCCACAAAATGATAATTTGCATATACATGATTCACCCTGTGTTACCTCAAATTCTTAAAGAAAACTTTGACTTTCTCTCAGGCCTTTAGGTGAATGAAGAATGAAATAACAGAGAAAAGTCTTGATGAGTTGAAGTGTGGGCTGCATTTAACAACAGCAAACCCTATTAAAACATCTGTTTACAAACACTCACACAACTCTTGCAGTATATAATCCAAGTGTCATTTATCTACTTGTATGCTCACTACTTCCCAAACACATGCATCTTCACTAAAACTCGACTATTTAAAACATTTCTGGATTAATTCCTCGCTCTGTTTGGGATGTAGTGAGCATACAACTTGACCTAGTTCTTGGATTCTTTGTTTTCTTCAACTATGTTTTCTTCAACTATGTTTTCTTCAAGGATTCAAGGTACCAGAGACTGAGTACTTGATCTAGAAATATTCATTTGGCAGAGGGGTTTTCATTTAAATACCATCCCTTCATTCTTTTATATGCTTCACAACTCTTGAAACCTTAGGAAGTAAGAAAATTGTCTTGTTATCAAGAGCAGTGCATGCAAACAACAGTAACATCAATTTTACTTGGAAAAAATAGAGACAATACCAACTTACCAACAAATCCATACATCATCAAATGAGTCATCACGCTTTTATCAGATGTGAAGCGCAATAAGATGCAAAATGTAAGTTTGGACTTAACTTACAACTTGTTTAACTACTTCGGCTCTGCTGCCTGGAATACGACTTCCAGTACAAAGAATAAAAGTTGAGGAAGTGGAGGAAAGTACGGGTGATGTTTGGTACGGACCCACAGTGTATGTCATTAATGTTATAAAATGGGCACTTCCCATCACAGAAGAGGGCCAACATCACCTCTTAAAGGGCTCTCTGACCTGCCTGTGAATGAACAGTGTCCTGCGCTGGAGTTATACAGTATTTAGTCCCTCTATTAATACACTGGGAAAGCTTGCCCACAAGTTTCGATTTGCTCATTATGGTCTGGCAAGGCGCAACAAGCATTTGGTTTGATAAGAGAAGGCATCTTCAATGGGCAAAAGATAAAAAGTATCCTGCAGGCCATTGGACGAGGCTTTCACAAACCAAATATGGTCCTGAATTCTGATTCAAAATGCACTACGGCTACTGTGGAGAAGCCCAAAAGCATCAACCTTTCAGCTTTGGTTCTGTGTTTGTTTCAAGAGGAGGGGTTTAAGAAAGGTGTTTGTGTGGAGAGGTAATTACCTGTCAAATATGGCCCCAACCTCGGCATTGTGCGCCCTGTGTATTCAATCACAATGTGTTATTACAATGTCATTACACAGTTGCATTGTTATAACAGAATTCTCACTATTTTCTGAGCCCTTCGGCTGTACAGACGGTCAGTGCTTACATATGATTTCACGTAGTGACAATCTGTAGTGGTACAAAGTACTCACTGATGCGTTCAAAACTGTTCACATTGTTCACTGGATTGTTCACATTTTCCATATTTGATTTATCTTGCACCTGCACCCAAACATTGATATTTCTAGATGTGTACCCCTTATAGACATTTGATCCGTTTTATGACATCATAAACTGTAGTCCTACACATGGCGCCAACTTTATTCACATGGATTAAAATAAGCAGAAAAGGAGGTTATGATAAATCTGATGAGCCAAATGCATTATAGCAGAAAATGATTAGTACACATGAAACTGTTCAAATGTTGTGTGGAAAACAACTAACCCTCATCCTTTGATAAGTGTTCCTCACTAAGCGGTAATACATCATGAAAAGTAACTTGAAGCCAAACTGATTTTGATTCATCAAATTCCATGTTTCAGTCTGCTACAGCATCCATACTATAATTGCATTGTCATTTGTTGTGTTTCTCCCTGAGGGAAAAAAAAAAGGAACCAAAAGGGAGTCATTTATATATTTTTATTGGTTTTATGATGGTGCCTTATAGTTTGCATTAATTTGGTTGTCCCTGTATCCGTCTATGCAATGACAAATCAATCATAGGCAGTGCAGATGGTAACATTAACTGTGACTATAGTGTGAAAAATGGAGGCTCAGTGTGCAAAATACAACATTTCCAGGACCAGTGTGAAGACAACCAACCAATAGATCCCTGTAAATCCTACACACTGACCCTTTAAAAAAACAAATGTACAACAAAAAAACCTCAAAGAAAGTCAGACAGAAATCAACAACTCATAAATCAACAGAAGAGAATACTCGACATTTCAGAACAATAAAACGGAAAAGAGAGGTGCTTTCTATCTTCATCATTCTGGTCATTGATTGGAAGGTAAGGCTAGGACAGAAGGACATAGGTAGTAGGTATCCACCTTTTCCAGTTTGTAAACTGTTTTTCCTGAAATTTGGGGTTTTCTCTTTTGTAATCTTGTTATGAAATAATTTTTCTGTTCGTCGTTGTGTTTTCTGAAAAAAGCCTTTGTATTTTTGTTGGTCGGGGCTTTCCTAGTAAGACGTTTAGTTTTTTTACATCGTCCTTGACAAAATAGGATTCAGTTACTTGATGCAGATGCAAGCTGAAATAAAAGGCTGCAGCTAGAAGAGAGTCGGTGCTATGAGAAAATGAATAAGTATCAGAGGAAAATCAATGAGCCGTTTGTCATAGGCTTGCTGTAAACCTGACTTGATTTCTAGCTAAACATGTATCCTTTATAACAATGTAATAACTGTGTAATTAACAGTGAATTGACACGTTGTGAGTTTTTTTTCTTTTTCATTAAGTCATTGTGGTTTGGGGTATCTTTTTTTCAACCAAGGCAGCTGATAACGTAGTGAACAGTCTCACTCAAAGCACTGAAAATGTATTCAAACCTGCTGATCAATTCTACCTCTGGTTAATGCAGTATCATACCATTCTCACATGAACCAGTATTTATTACAGCATAAGAAGTGTCACATCTTAATTGCATCACATATTATTAAAGAAACAATTAACTCCTATCAATAACAATAAAAAAAGTTATGATACGAGTTATCTCATTATCTCTTTCTAGTGATATTTCAAAAACATGGAATTTCACAAAGAAACAAATGATGGTTGATGCAATCATGCAGAAGGCTGGAGAGGCCGGCATGGCCGTAATCATGTTCACGTTTTGTTTTCCGGTGATAGTGGAATAAGAGTTTCTGGATCTCAAACTAACAGGCCTGTATAGATAGAAATGAAAATGACTCTGAACTTATCCTAACTCACTAGACTGTTCTTGCTATTCCAGTATTTGCCTTTCAAGTATACTTCATTTTAAGTATTTTAACGGACTGCTTTATTATATAAAAGTTTAGATTGTACATTAGCCAGCCATTGACTGTCTGTGTGAGCACATGCATGTCTCTGGGTAAGCATTAGTCACCAGTCTCAACGGCATGCTGTCGCCCTACAAGCAGTACTTAAGAAGCAAAGTCTCTCAGCCAATCACTGCCAACACAGAACACAGCAGCCAACCAAAGATGAGGACACAGTATCCTTAATTCTTACCCCAGTCACTAATCCAGCTAAACCAGAATTATTCATGTAGATAAGTAAATTGTTCTTTCTTTGTCAAACTATCAGGATTGATGTGGATTTACCAGGTGAAGGTCAAGAGGGGACTAAGGATTTTACCTGGCTTCTCAGGGTCCATCGATTTTAGGTTAAAAGTAGGTGGTCCATATACTGTGTAGAAGCGTATCTATTCTAAGTGGAGGAGAAAAATAATTTGTATTGTTTATGGTGGCATGTCCTCTCCACTTGGGTCACCCATCCAAACCTCTGAATGCTGGGTAAATCACTGATGGGGGTATGTCTGTCAGAGAGATACGCTTTGTGTACATATGCATCTGTGTATTACCTGTCAAAGATGGCTCCAACGCCTGCACTGTGAGCGCTGTTCCTGTGAACATGCAGGCCAGTGGCCAGTAGAATCCCATCCTTCACGGAGATGGAGCGATGGGAGAACGATGCAATCAGGAGCTCATTCCAGCCTGTTGGAGAGTGAGTGTCTCAATATGTTTGTGAATTAAGTCAGTTGGGATGTTTTTGTTTTTTTTCTTTATACCTGCTATGACTGAATGTTCCTGGTCCTGAATGAGCAAATTGAAGATCTTTTATTTAATACCTGCTGTCATTATTTTTGAAATACTAAACCCTGACTTAGGATCTACCAACTGAGCCTTAACACATAACCACATGGAACAGTTTATTGATCAAACCCTCTGTATCGTTTCTCATTTTCCAAAGCCGCATGACACAATGGAAAACTTTAGAAATGATTCATCCAGATATTTATAAGATTGTGGACGCTATTTTCAGTTCTATGTTGAAAAAGGGGCAAAGGTCTCGACTAGATTCCTGACAACATGAGTTTGAACAAAAAGTAACAAGATACAGGGTGTTACTAGCAGGGTTGGAAATCAGCACCAGCTATCGGCCAAATGTTGATAGAATATGCAAGTGGCTGTGAGATTTGCTTCATTCACCAGCCCCTCCCAAAAATGATTGAGTGGCTGGTAGGTTTTGGAATCCAACAGCCGCAGTGGCAGAGGGACAACATTTATCAGCAGATCTTCTTTGCGGCAGTATTGCTGAAACTCTGTCAACAGGTTCACGACTGATTCAATGCAGTCTTGAGGCAGACTTACCTGCACGTAGCAGGATGACCTGGTCGTCCAGGGCCAGCTCAGAGAAGTGAGGGATCCTCTTAGCCCACTCCACCAGGGTGAAGAGCTGCTTGTCTGCTGCCTGACAGATGTTGGTGACAGGATCGTTCGGCTGGGGAAAGCAGATTTAGAGGTGGGTCATTATTTCATCAGAAAGCTCTACTAAGAGACCCTGTTTTATTCATACAACTGACTGTGAGGATTGTAAAAATAATCTTGCAGTCTATAAAACAAATATAAGCATGATTGTGTACTTGAATGAAGTAAAGAAGAGGTATATAAGCTGATCATCCCACATTTCCAATATTTGTACTCAAACAAACAGCTTGTGGTTAGTTTCCAGCATGCGGACTACTCACAGAGCTGCCACCTGAACTTCCGTCTGTGTGAAGTTCTGTTTTCTGCTCAACAGCCATCTCCGCTTCCAAAATCTTCTCCACTGGCATCTCCTCGTTCACCGCACTGGTCGACTCCACCTCCCCCTCTCGTTCCCTGTTCCTCTGCCGTTCCTCTTGGACAGCTGCAGCACGAGGTGGGGGTGGACAAAGAGGAGCACAGGAGAAAAACAATGAAGGACAAGAAAAGGGGAGGATGAGAGAAAGAGTAGGAAGAGCAGAGGGGAAAAATGTGTGGGAAGGATGGGGAAGGAGGTCAATATGAAAGTAAGGAGAAGCAGTAAAGGTGTAAAAAAACAAAACAATGGACAAGGATACCGAAGCAAAGAGCTTTGGCAGACAGGCCATGGTGGGGATCATAGGCCATAATTTAAGCAAGAAGAACACAGCAAAAGAAAAAGAACAAGAAGTAGTGGAAGAGGAAACGACAACGAGTAGGAATGATATGACACCAGACAACAGAATGGATAAAGTGAGAGAATTGGAGATTAACAAAAAACGTGTGGAGGAATGAAGAGGCGAAATGGTGTTGGTGCAGGAAGAGGTTTGCATAAAAAAAATATAAAATAACAAAAACAGGGAAAAATAAAAGTGAAAGACCAAATTAACGTGACAAAAGGTGCACAATAGAAGAGAGATGAGACAGATTTGTACAATTCATGATAAAGTCAAAGTCTCTCATTCTATCTTTCATACTTCTCTCAGGCCCTCTGCCAAGGCAGAAATGGACCAAATATGTAATTCACAAAGAAATCATAATTATTGACAAATTGTTTTAAAGCAAATTACAAAATAAATGTAACACTGTAACCTGAAAGTAGGTATTTTGCCAGTTTTCAATTTCATTATTCATTCATTTGTTTCTTCAAAAAGAATCACATATTTTTTAAATCCCTTACCCAGATTAAGTACAGGTGGTTTCTCTTTTGCTTTGGTCAAAACATTTTTTGGTAACATTAGTAGTTTTAATCATCATATATCATAAGCTGCTTAGAGCTAGTGTGAGGAAGGTAACCAGGTCATAAAAATATTGAATACTAATAATTAATTCCCCATTGTCAGAAAAAATGGGGGATTTAATACAAAAAAAAGGTTTATTGTATTAACCAACAGTCTCACATATTTTCATTTTCCAGAAGGGTAGGTAACTTATTTTATGATTATTGTTTTGGTCATTTCTTGGAGAGCAGCAATTTTAATTGATGTCATTGCTTTGTTTTTGATTCAAATTCCCAATTTTTCTAGGTCCTATTGCGAAAATAAAGCCTTTGTAAAGGAAAAACAAGCATTTAGTATTCTTTGATGGATGATAAATTATTGCTCATTAACGTGTCTGGAATTATGTACACTTATTGTCAAGCAAAGCAAAGACATTGATAGACTCTTGTCACTGAGTCCGTGTTCAATACATAAAAAGAAAAGGCGTGCCAGTGGCCACAAATTTTTAAAAAGCAGGCTAGTGACGGAAAGCTGCCTCTTTGGAAGCCAAAACTGGCTGAAAAATTATCTGGGTGGGAAATTCAGTGAACAGCTATCCTTCTAAGTATCATCAAAAATGGAAGTTAGTGTTCCTGAATAGAAATGGATCTGCTCTGTGGCTGACTGTCGTAACTGAGAACCTACTGGGCAGCACCCAGGTGGGAATAAACAACAAGAAGCTTTACAGTACAGTAGGATGACAATTAATAGTAGTGTGCAAACTTTCCCTGGATTTATGAAAGGTTAAAAAAACATGGGGGAGTGATTCAAGGCTGGCACTGTTCCACCTCTTAGCCCTGGCAACAATCTATGGAAATACATTTTGAACTTGCTCCTTCTAATAGATAGCAACTGTAATATCTCTCTGCTTCTCGCTCAGTCATACAGACACAGGCGCACACCCCTCCCTCCCTCTTCTCCTTACATCTGTCGTTCATCTTGGCCACTACAGAAGGAGGGATGGGGGAGAGAGAGAGAACGAGAGGAAACAAAAAGAGGAAGAGAGGGGGAAAGGGGGTTAGTGTTTGCAAGGCTTACCCACCCCCATCTCCCCCTCTACCACTCTGTGCTCGTTCTTTCTATCCACTACTGTACAAATATCACTGCTCTCTTGGTTCAAATGCACAGGAAAAATATATACACTGCTTCATTTACTGATGCATTTACTACTACTATTTATAGCTTAGGTTTAATATCTCATTTAAAAAGGTAGGGTTGGTACTCTTCTTCAAAAACATTTTAGTTGAAATTCTCATTACATCCTGACAGCAATCAACAAATCAAATGCTCTGACAAAAAAAAGAGAAGAAAATCTGGTATCTGTGGTTGTTGCAGGACTGTAATAAGCCGGTCCAATCATTTATTCTGCCTGAATGTTATGATTGGACAAGCTATCTACCTGTCAATCTGCCTGCCCGCGAACTCACTGGCTGTCACCTGAGTCATCCACAAGATGCTACTTTGACAGCTGTGACGACTAACAATGGCCACATTTGTTGTTTACCTTCATTATGACAATGCTGGGGGAATGGCTTTGAAGGGAGCCATGAAGGGACGGTCTGTCAGTGTTGACAACTTGTGTCCTGATTTTCTCGATAGTTATAGAAACGTTTGGAGCTAGTGCTGCTAGCTGCTACTTTCATTAAAAAAAAAAAAAAAAAAAAAAAAAAAAAAAAAAAGAGTTGGCAACATTGCTCTGGGTTTTTGATTGGGTAATTTTTTTGAATCTAACGTACACATGCTAGTTTTTTAAGATTTCCAACCCTAGCTTTAGGGATGACATTATGGGTGATGGCTTAAGAATTACAGGTTGAGGCTGCTTACATATAAAGTGCCTACCACAAAAAGCAGCGGTCTTGAATGTCCATTTCAGCTGTGTTAACTTAATACTCCATGCCGACAGAGATCATTATAACAACAATAGCAACCACACACCTCGGCAACTTATCAAACAAAACTGATTTTATCGTCACACTAAAGTAAAAGTCCTGATATATCTTGTATGATAAAGTGCCGTACACAGTACAGTTAGCTCTTATCTACACTGCTCAACTCACCAACACTGTCACTAATTGAATAATGATATACTTTGAAATTATGGTAAATGCAATTTTGTGATGGTTATAGTTTTGAAGTATGATGTTTAATTTCAAACGTACTGGTAGTGTAGTTATTCGTGCTACAGTTGTATAGCTGCTAACAGTGGAGTTTGTGCTATTTCATCTAACTATGAAGCAAGAAATCTCTGCCTGTCTGCATGTCCTTCTCCTATCTCAAGAACCAGTCAGCCAATCTACTTAAAATACTGAACGGCGTATTGCTGGGGACCATGGGAGTGTGTTTGTCGAATTCTGTGAAATTTAGACAAAGCATCGAATTCTATAAACTTTGAATAAACAAACGAACAGCGCTCTGTGCAGCAGCGTGGGCGGGGCCTCAGGCCTCTGCAGCCTGAATCCAGCATGTCGTCCACAGCGGGCAGACTGCGGCTCACTGACTGAAATTCAACCTATAACCAAACTCTTCTTCACTTCCCTGGAGTCAACCGCGCAGATAGACAACTGAAAACAGAATCAGACCAAATCTGTATTTCACTTTTGTGACTGTAAGTAAAGCCCAACTTGGATACATTTTTCCAGTGTAAGACAGTATTGCCCCAGTTACTTATAACAATAATAATGTTACTGTCAGCAAAATACCATCACTACCAGAGTAGCTGTGACTTGGGTGTGTTTATCATTGAAAAATGTAGTGATTTGGGGGCCCCAGGCCAACGCTGTCGAGCTTTACTCCCCCCCCCTTCTCTGATTGTGAATGTTGGTGTTGGAAGTGGTAAAAGAAGAAGTCCTACTCAAACCTTTTTTAGGAAGTAAAACTATCAATACCGCACAGTAAAAGTCTTGCACATTTTTTTTAACTTCAAGTGAAGAGTGAAAGAGAGGTATTATCAGCACAATGTACTTAAATGTCTGTTCTAGGTGGAGCTTTCACGTAGTTTAATGAATAATAATGCATTATATTTAGTTGTTACATTTTGCGAGTTAAATCTGAATCTGCAAAAATCTGTAAAATGTTATACAATTATGTTTTTCTCTTAAGTAGAAGCACACAGTAAGTAGTATACATTTGAGTTGCATATATTTAAGTGCTTTGTGGGCCTTTTTTAGGCCCAGGTTGCCTACTTTACCTTTATAGATAACACTGAATCATAATGGATATAGTGAAGAGTTCTGATACCAATCAACAGCAAAGAGACTCTTAAATGTCTCAGTGAAAGCATGAAAAAAAACTAAAGGAGCAGGGAATACCGTTTATGTTCTTTAAAAGGGACGTTCAATGGATGAGGGATACACTACTTGTGAGATAAAGAAGACCGCTACTTCTCAAACACATCTGGAAGGGCCTTTGAAAAGGGAGACCCTTAATATTGTGTCCAACATTGAAACGTTCAGTCTGAACACGTCAGCCCTCGAGCAGGGAAACAGTGGCTGTTTACAACAGTTTGTTAGCCCAAAGTGCAGTTGGCAAAAAACTTTTTAAAAAACGTTTCCTAATATGGTACCACGAGTAGTGGACTATTAGTAGTGCCAGTTCCACTCACCAAATGTGCCACTGTTAAAGGGAACTGATTTGTTGCAGCTCCAGAGACATTACCCGATGGATCAATATCATCATTGAGGAATGTTACAAGAGTAGCAGCGTAATATATTTGTCCCCTCACCTTCTATTACTGTTGGATATTCTTGAACCACATTTGGAGAGGACAACTCATAAAATGAGGTTATGATCAATCAGCTCAATTAAAGGCTTATCCGTCTATCCCTAACTAATACACCGCAGCAAAGTTAAGAAATCTTTTTAGAACTTTTTGTCAGGTAAATGGTTGTCTTCAAATAATTTATCAACTAAAACGGTCTTTTAAACCAAAATCAAATCATCATTTTTGTGAAAATGCACAATTTAGTACATTCAAATCTAAAAGTTGTGTGTGTTGGAAGGTGAAAGCGCCTCATTTTTAGGGGCCCTGAGCAGGAGAGGATGAGAAACCAGCAATCTACAGGGTGTGCTAAAGTGCCCCTGCTTGCTCACCTTCTCTCTTCATGCCCATGGCCAGGCACTTCTGGTAGCGGCAGTATTGGCAGCGGTTCCTCTGTCTCTTATCCACCATACAGTCTTTATTGTCCCGACAGGTGTAGGTCAAGTCTTTGCGCACTGTGCGCTTGAAGAAGCCTTTACAGCCCTCACAGCTGTAAACACCGTAGTGCTTACCTGGAAGGTGTGGGAAGGAGGGAAGGAAAGAGAAAAAGAAGTAAGACAAGAGGAGTGACAGTTTGCTGGAAATGGCAAAGGCTTAAATGTTTAAGGATCTCAGGGCCTCTAAATTGTTTACATTGTTTGGTCCCAACTCTTAAGGGAAGGTAGAAAAAAACTGTTGTATTAAAGTTGGGTAATCACCAGAAGATCTGTCTCCGCAGATAGAACAAAGGCGCTTCTGGGAAAGCATCGGCCCTGGGCTGTGGGGCTTCAAGCCCAACGGAGGTTTCACGTCATCGGAGCTGCTCACTGCGTGGAGCCCTGACATGGACACCGTTGAGTTGATCTGAAAGAACGACAAAGGAGAAGGTGAAAACAATGACAACAATGAGGGCTATTTTTATTTGTGGAGGAATTTCATGATTTGCATTCTACTACTCTAATAATGTAAAGGACATGGTTGACATTGTCCCCCAAAAGACACAGAAAGCATCAGAGTTAGAGGCAAGCTGGTTGCCCTTCTTTTTTTTACTATTTTCTGGGTTGCCCCGTATCTCTGAGCCCTACCTCCCCGCTTTCATTTCTCTGACAAACTTGTAAGCACAGAGGGGGTAAGATAAGGTGTTTACAACAAAACTCAGGACAACTACCATGTTAACATCAAGGCAAACATAATCTTCAGGACAATCTTCGACATTGTCAAAAGTGTTTTCAGGAAAGTATTGCTTGCTCTCTTTTAAGATGTTCATTTCTAATTTCTGCTGTAATTAGATTAAAAAAATATATGCCTGTAAGAGTCCTAATGCAAATTTTCATAAAATATTTAAGAATAAGAAAACTGCTACCCACACTGCAAATACTCTACAGTGTCTGAATCTTAAAACTGTACTATACACAAAAAAAGCTAAATCTGACCTGTGATAGGTCAGGAAAACAACTGCATGGAAAGGAGTGTATGTTACAAATCCTATCACTGAAAAGAAAAACAATCCTCCCCTACCTGCGGGCTGCTGATGGGGCCGTAGCCCACTGATGGCGTGCCAGGTAGGCAGGGCGAGCCCAGTGAAGAGCTGATGACGGAAAAGGGGGAGCCGATGCTACTGATGGGGCTGTTGACCCCAGTGGTGGTGATGGGAGGCAGGGAGGTCATGGAAGCCGCAGCCGAGGAAACCAGCAGGGGCGAGCGCTGCCCCGATGGAGGGGAGGAGACAGACGAACTGTCTGGGCTGTGGGAATCTGATAAGACACAGCAAAAGGGAGAGTAGCAAATGGCCAAAGCAATCATTAATAACAGTTAAGTAGTGCAAAAATGGCAAAAATGAATAGGAGGTGATACAGGGAACAATTTAATATATTGTCATACTCAAGCTCAAAAATAATAATAATGGGCTGGCAGAGATTAAAGCCGATGTGCAACAAATCATATGCAAATATATTGATCTTTCCTTTTTTGAACAAGGATTACAACATCTATTAAGCAGACTGGACTTTTGGAATTGGATGTTTTATTTTCATCAAGAGAAACGGTTGGTATTGCAGCATTCCAGTAAAATGTACTTTGCTTTTAACATCCCAGAGTTTGGTGCCTTAAGTAACAGCAGATTTATCATCAGCTTTCACACAGCAACTGATACATGCGTTTACTCCATCAGACTGGTGCGCAATCAAGCAGAACTTCACTTCAGTTTCTAGAAACCTTTTGAGTTCTGTGACTTGAATCTGGTGGACTTTTGATCAGGTTTTGAGGTGCCAATTGTTTTATGTCTATATTTTTGTTTATGCTGTGGTTTGTATTGTCTTGGCTTGGCTTTCTTCTGCAGCTGGCTGTGTGCAGCATTTTCATTGCCTCGGGCTGTGTACTTGTTTGTCGACCGATATAATCTATCTTTCTTGCCTCAAACACACTGGAAAGAAATCAACCTACCACATGCTCGCATAAATCACTTACTGTAAGAAAAGAGATCATATTACTCCAGTATTAGCTTCTCTGCACTGGCTCCCTGTTAAATCAAGAATAGAATTACCTACAAAGCTCTAACTGGTCAGGCACCGTCTTACCTTAAGGAACTTATAGTTCCATATTACCCAACTAGAGAGCTGCGCTCAATCAATGCAGGGTTACTTGTGGTTCCTAGAGTATATAAAAGTAGGATGGGAGCCAGAGCCTTCAGTTATCAGGCTCCTCTTCTGTGGAACCAGGTTCCAGTTTCAGTCCGGGGGCAGACACACTCACCACTTTCAAGAGCAGGCTTAAGACCTTCCTTTTTGATAGCGCTTATAGTTAGGGCTGGTTCAGGTTCGCCTTGGTCCAGCCCCTAGATATGCTGCTATATGCCTAGACAGCCGGGGGACTACCTAGGATACGCTGAGCTCCTCTCTCCTCTTCTCTCCCTCCATCTTTATGTATTAATCTCCTATTTATGCACATTACTGATTTTGCTTCTTCCCCGGAGTTCTTGTGCTTTCTCGCCTCGCAGGTTCCCAGGAATCGGGGTTATATTTGGACTGTCATCGTGCCACCTACTGAGGCCCTGCTGACACCCACTACTACTACCACTATTATTATTAGTCACATTACTATTATTATTGCCTGTACTATTACGCTTATTGACTTGCTTGTACCCTGGAGTCTTTGTGCTTTCTCGCTTCGCAGGCTTCTATAAATCGTGGCTGTACCTGGACCGTGGACGTGCATCCTGCTACGGCCCTGCTGACACCGACTGCTACCACCATTATTATTACTAGTCACATTACTATTACTATTACCTGTACCATTAAGCATTTTAGCTTTACTTCCACCCTGAAGCCCTTTTGCTTTCTCGTTCTGCAGGTTTCCATGAATCGTTGTGGTACCTGGACCGTAGTCGTGCCTCCTGCTGTGAGCCGGCTGACACCCACTGCTACTTCGATTATTATTATTAGTCACATTACTATCCCTATTTTCATGGCTATAATTCTACTGTAATAATTGCTGCTGTTATTATAAGTACCGTAGTCTTATTATATGAATCATTTATGTCATATACATTGAATGTGTTGTATCTCTGTTATGCTGCTCATTCTGTACACATGACATCTATTGCATTCTGTCCATCCTGGGAGAAGGATCCCTCCTCTGTCGTTCTCCCATAGGTTTCTTCCTTTTTTCTCCCTGTTAAAGGGGTTTTTTAGGGGAGTTTTTCCTGTGCCGATGTGAGGGAAGGACAGAGGATGTCGCATGTGCACAGATTGTAAAGCCCTCTGAGGCAAATTTGTAATTTGTGATTCTGGGCTATACAAAATAAACTGAATTGAATTGAATTGAACTGTGTGGCCCACGGAAGACAGTGCTTGCACAACCATGTGAACACTTATCAAGTTAACTAACACAAGGTATCAAGCTTTTAAATACTGAGTACAGTTTTTCACTTCATTTTTGATTTGAGTGTTCCCATAAGTCTCCTACAATGTCTGACACTGGTACAACTCCAACTTGTCAAATATTTCACAAAGCGTTAGCATAGCATTTTATAAGCACCTGTGAGGAATACCGACTTCAAGGTGCATTGTCAAATGCGTGGCTAAACAAGTTGAGTACGGCTCCAACACTGGCATGGCAAAAAAATAAATAATAAAACATCAAAACGCACTTTGCTTTAAATGAATGGTGGGATAGAATTTGGAGGACTGACCCTGACTGACTTTGTTCAAATGGTGTCACACTCTCAAAGACAGGGGGTCTGAAAGGATCATCTGTGCCGGCTGGAAGGCATGTGTTTTAAAAAGCTTAAATATGTATTTATATATATATAAGATAGTCTTGAATGGGCTACATCTTTGTTTCACCATAACCCATATCTTTCACAATCCTGAATTTACGCGTTAGTATAGTTTGCATTGTTGTGACTGCTGATTTCGTTGCAAGGCTGATGACAAAATCAGTGCTGTTATTTTCTCACCTCTACTATCTCCCATGATGGTGTTCGGGGCACGGGGGCTGGCTGGCTGGCAGCTACACACCGACGCACTTCCGTCTCAAACGGCCCGCTATCAAACTCTAGACCGCGGACTGAGGCCCGGGCCAGAGTTGTTTGGGGAAACCAAAAACGGGTCTGAAATTCCAACACAAGGGAGAGCTTCAAATAAAATAATGATGTGTCACAGAGAAGGCACATTTGGTCGTATAAGTGAAAAACAAACCCATCATCCATCAGTCTACTGCATGGTTATATGTGCTGTATGTAAGCTTGTCAATATAAATATTTGTGTATTTCATGCATTTAATGTATCGTTAAGACAGGACTTTGCAAAGCAGTCAGCGAACACACTGATGCCTAGGCAAATACACTATTAATTAATAAATATGAAATTATTTATATGTTACAAACGTTGACTATGTTGACAACGTTGAACGAAGTAAAGAAAACGTCCCATCCCACTATGTAGATGGAGCCTGTACGGATGGCAACAACCCCCCGTTATTGTAAGCTAACGTTAGGCATTGCAAAGTTAGCTCGTAAAGGAGCTAACTTTACTAGCTAACAAGATGTCTGTGCCTAACGTAAAGCTAAGTGGCTTGCGTTTGCTACCCCACATTGAACAACATAATACACTAAGTTCACATTGCATATCTCGGCACGACGTTTAACACAAACCGTTATTTAACGCTACATGTCGTTAAAAGTAAGCTATGTCTGCTGTCAGTGGGCAAAACAACCCGAGCGCTGTAGCTAGCTAACTAGGTTTAGCCACATAGCCTAGCAACAAGCTAGTTCGCCCGAGTGCACCGGAGGAGAGCTAGATATCCCAGAACAGACCCGTTTAATACTGGTTGTTCCGCATATATCTTAGTTCTTTCATAACCTAGCTGAATGTTATAAATATATATTGAGTGAAAATATAATACGGTTTACTGACGGTTTAGCGGCACAGCTTCTTCGCATGAAAAGATGCGGCGACTAGGCCCCGCGTGTGTCTGTTTCTCCCCCCACTTTGCCTCGTAGTCAACCCTCCCTCCCCCTGCAAAGATGAAAACATGATGATGGCGGAGGATTTGGCATAGGTCTCTCTTTCAGTTGAACATTGGCTCGGAAACGCTGCAAAACAAGGCAGCCCGGGTTGCTTTAAGCAGTAGAAGAGGGGTTGTGTGGTCATGGTGCCTCTAACATGTCAGTGAGGGAGACGCAGCCAGTGCAAGAGGTCAAGAGGTCAAGACAAGTTCGGCAGTCCTTGCTGAAAAGGTTATTGGAGGGCAATGGTGTTTCTGCTGCGATGGAAGAAATGATTTCTTCATCTTGTTGCAAATCAAGTATACAAATAATTTCTATTCTTGCAAGGTTATCAGTCATATTATAACTGCATATGGGTCTTACATCAACTTTACTATACAATCACATATGGATTTATAAGATGTATTTACCTCAAATCTTCCTTTATTCAGTGTAAACACAAGACCTCGTTTTGTCTCATTTCCTATAGAAATTCTTCGAAACATAATTAACAATGTAAGTCCTCAGCATCCACATTCCAACTATTGTAGAAACACATATACATTATTATTAGTTTTATGTCAAGGTGACAGCGGTAAGTTTACGGTATATCATGTTGCATCAACTTAAAAACAATCTGTATGCTTTACAAAAAGACACACACAGCAAACAAGCATATATCAGCGTATGAGCTAAGATGTAATCATTTACGGAGGCTGGCAGTGTAGCAACAAATACTCAGAGGAGGGAATTTTTTGCTGTAACCGGAAATGTTGTGTTTTATTGTTGTGCCACTATAACAGTAGATTATTGATTATAGAGAATTATGACAGACAACGCACCAGTTCCTGAGGGAGAAGTTGCAAAATAAAAGATTACCCGGCAAGACATGGAAAAGTCATTGTTGACATGTTTCTATCAGATAATCAACAGTTTTTCTCTCTAAAAATGTCCTGTTAGGGTGTTTTATGACACTATTTAGTTGATCGAAATGTTTGACATTATTGTTATCATTATTTTTGCTATAGTAGGCCTACAATGTATGATTTTGGTTATGCTGTGTGCCACATCATTAAACAGGGTGGTTAGACAGAGATTGCTTAAGTGTTTTTACAAATGTCCTTTCTGCATCAGTAATATTGACTACAATAATAATCAATATTATTGCGTCAGTTTTGCATCACCCCAGTTGTACACACACTGCCTGGATAATTTCCTTTTGTCTGTAGATATTGTGTAGATGAGGTATGAAAGTATGTGTCTGTGTTCATAGTTTTCACACCTAGCTTGTTTAAAAAATGGCTAATAGGAGAAGAAAAGGGGGAAAGTGTTTCTGACCTTAAAACATTTCATGATTAGGTAAGTTGCTCCTTCCACCTGTTATGGTTGGAAACTCCAGCAGATCTTTTATGCTTTATCACCCTCAAGGGAGCTTAAATGGCATTACACAAAACATATGGGCCCCAGTGTTATGGGAATTCTTATACGTTTTATTTTAAATGCACAATTTTATCATAATAACCACACAGGTGTTTAAGATGTTTAACCTGTTTCGATAAAAAATTACCTTTTTTTTTTTCTTTCAAATTCTGTGTAATTTTCTTCATCAGTTTTTTTCTTTTAAATTATGAGTCAAAGTAATCGAGGTTATAATGATTACTTAACTAAACTTTTATAATAATGTATTTTCTATGACATATACATGACTCTGGCAAATTAGGTAGAAACAGAACAATACAACCCTTGTTACACTTACTTAGTGGTGTTTTTAATTCATGAAACTTTTTTGTCCTCAGCACTTTCTAAGAGTAAGCATTATTTCTTTCCACTAACTCAGTAGCAGAATCAACTGTCTCCTAAAAGTTCACATGTGCCAATCAGCTCCAGAGGAAGAAACACAGACCAAGATGTCAGAACTAGTTATAAAAGTTTATTTTTATGACCCTGCATTTTTTTCTTCTTTTTATCAATTTGACCTTTAATATGACAGCAATTTTAATGATTACACACACACACACACACACACACACACACACACACACACACACACACACACACACACACACACACACACACACACACACACACACACACACACACACACACACTTGCATAACATGATAAGTATGAGAAACACATAAAAGCAGTTAGGAGCCACCGACAATGTGCATTGTTGTGAATTAAATGGTTGCAGATTTCATTTAGATATCCCCTTCTGTCTTATCCATCATGTGTCTTAACATTTCAAAAGTTACATGTTCTCCGAATAATTTTTGTCTCAGTACTCCTGCACACTGGATTAGAAATAAATCATCATGTATTCTGCATCCATATAAAACTTCTTAATTGTTTGCCTCATTATTCTCTTTCCCCTCAAACTCAAATAGTTGAAAATGTCACATGACCTTATATTAATGTGATTATTCAATCAATATAGCAGTTTATCTAAAGTTTGCAGCCCACATACATCTTTGTATCTTCCCTGGTGATGCTTCTGTACGACAGTCATCCTTTTTTTGTATTAAATCTGGTCAAGTAAAACAACAGTTTGATTGGCATGGTGGCGATTCTACCATCTGAGCCTATAAATTATTTGGTTGCTTTGATTGTTTGGGATCATCATCCTGCTGTATTGTTATAAAATGTGGGTATATAAAAAAAGTAATGTCATTCCCACACTAATCTCCCAATATGGACACAAACATCCTCACATTAAACCTGAAAGTCAGCCCTCTGAGCTCATAATCAGTGTTTCTTTTCAAATCCAGTGAGCTGTAATACAGAGTCAAAGCGGAAAAAAAATATGCCACTGTCCAAATATTTTAACATGCACTGTATGTGCGTGTGTCCCTGCTTGTGTGTGTGTGTGAGTGCTGCATGAGGGATTAGCCTCAGTGTGTGTCCACCAGTGATTAGCCTGGTCAGTGGGCCTGTTGTGCATTCACTCAGGCCATTAGCATATTAATGCAGCCTCTTTCTTGATCTCCCTCTCACCCTCTCTCTCTCTCTCCCGCCCTCTCTCTCCCTCTTTCTCTTTCTCTTTCTCTATACATATTTCCCAGAATGAGTGGCCGCTTCCTGCAGCTTCAATCTATAAATATCACCAATTTACGCCGCTCGTGCTGTGAAGCAGCAGACTATTACCCCACACAAATTTCAGGGTGCCTGGTCTTTTTTTCCCTCCAAAAATGTCCTCTGGTCCCCCTCTATCTGTCCCCTCTCTCTCTCTATGTCAGATCTTTTTCTTCTTTTTCATCATGCTCACCGTCTCCCCCTCTCCCTCGCTACCTCATTCAAATCCTTTACTTTCTCTCATTTTCCCTTTTCTCTCTCCAAGTCTGGCCCCCTGAACTTTGTCAAACACAAAAAGCACACACAGAGGCAAATTCACAGGGACAAACACAGAGAGGGTAAGTACACACACAGACACAAACACAGAAACACACACACACTGACACACACCTCCCTCCCCTCATTCACTCGTCTTTTCTGTCACTCTCACCACTTCCATTGCAAATTTAGCAAGACCCTTACTAGACGCCGGTGCTGAACCGGACACATTCAAATGTACTTAACACTGCTCCACCAACAGACTCTAAAGAAACTCTGAAATGGGGCATCCCTGATCTGTTCACGTTCTGTTTCAGAATTTGATTTAGACCAATTTGCATTGCGTGCATTGCCAAATAAATTAATTGACTTCTTCACTTCCCAATTGGTTCCACCTGCTGCCTCTGTTCAGTGCCATTACTTCTCAAACCAATGATAATGACATTAAATAGTCACCAGCCTGCCTTGTAAACCAGTAAAGAGTAAAACGTCCCAAAGTTCATCAATACACACCTGAGTTGACCTGAAGATCAGAAATTACTGTTTGCCTTCTATCTTGTCGTTCTGTTTAAAGCTTTAAACTGAAATATTTTACAGGCTCAACTTCAAACAATTCCAGTCTGCGTTGTCAAGAGAAGCTCTTACAGGCTTTACATTTACATAAACACACTCTCCCTTATTCAATATATCCCTCGCTCTCTCCCCGCTCTGTCCCTCACTCTGTTTGTCTTTCAGAGTCCCTAGCTCATCCACCCACAAAGCCCCTGAGTTTGATCCCGTCCACTGTGGTCCATCCCTCGCTGATATTTAGAGGTCAGGGGCGTGATGTCCATCCACAACTCCTGGTTTCACAAAGGCAGACGCAAGAATTGCGTTTGGACAATCAGCTCCGGACCTCCATCCTTCTCCTGGCCGACGGCCGTGTACGCATACTTACGCGCATTTGGAGGGTCGACTGCCCGGTTCGCCGGCTATTCAGCTTTAATTCACTAGAGTGTGAGAGGGAATGCCGTGAGTCAATCCTAATATCACTTCCTCCATCTGTTGAAGTTCAGCGTGTGTGACCCCAGCTCGCCTCAGGTCAGCTCCTATGGGTGGACAAGGAGGAAAGGATGGTCAGATCGGAACAGAGGAATGAGCGGGAAGGCCAGAAGAAAGAAAGAAGAGAAAAGAGAGAGGGAGAAAGCTCTAACTCATGCTCGTCCTCTGTGTGGGTGACACCATGATGAACGAAGGGGTCACCACCCGGGGGTAGGCCCCGTCCAACAGGAGCTGGCGATGTGACCCTGTACAAAAGAAGAAGTGGGTCCCCCAACGGTCACACGGATCAAAGGAGACAAAAGCCTGAGATGATAACTCAGCACAGCAGTAGAGCGCATTATTATCAGACACATGAGCTGCAGCGGTAGTAAATTTTAACTGAGTTGGATGCAGGAGGGGAGGAGGTGAAAAAAAATAACTGAAAAAGTAAAGCTCTGACTCGCCCTAATCTGATTTGCCGTATGCAACATTTCTCTTTATCTGATTCGCTCCGTGAGGTGTTTTCTCTTTCTGTGGGAGCCCGTCTTTATCCAAATGATGTGGTCTTTGGTGAGGCCTGGCCTATTCATGGGGACCCCATGTGCTGTGTGCCCACCATTGAGGTGCAGAGCAGCATGGCCACAAAGGATGGCAGCGTTACACAGAGTCCTCTCCTTACAGTTAAAGTCTCTGCTCAGAACAAAGTTTACACTCAAATCACAGCACCAGAAAACACTCCACATATCAAAAAAGTGAAAAGGAAAAAGCCTTTAAATATGATCTGATGCTGTAGTACAAGTATGTTTGCATTCTAAAAGTAAATTAGAAAAAGAATGACATTTTAATGTATGGAAGTAAATACATTCTGTCATGAATGCCAATAAGACATGATGGTTGAAACTTTACCAGTAATAGATCAAACTTTTTTGCTAGGGTGTAGAATACCTGTATTAAATATCTATTCTATATCATCTTTTCTGACAAAAATAGTTTGCTCCATTTTCCTGACAAAAACTCTGAAAACAGACTGAGGACTTAAAAGAGGCCTAGAGGCCTGAACTCATCTGTTTTAGACTTCTATGTAGGTACTGCTACCACTGGACCCTATTTCAAAAATTCTTGTAATGTGGGTGTAATACTTAAATTAACACCTGGTAATATCGGCTAAAAGCAAAGAAAAAGCGCAGTAGTGCCCAGTGTTTGGACTCTTTGGGACTGAAAATCTGGATCAAGAATTACTTGCAAAAAGCTGGTGATAAAGTCCCTCTGAGCCAAAGAGGATGCATCCTTACATGTCTGACAGACATCCTCGCCTCTCATTCTTCCTCCTCGGTTCTGGGTTGAGTTTGGTTGCATAGCTGTTGATGTCCGACCACACTTGTCCTACTTCTCCATCTTCCACTCTCCCCGCCTCTGCCTCTTCTGCTCCTGCGTCCTTCTCCCTCTTCTTCTTCAACCCTTTCTGTCCGGCCCTCCCTCTGCCTTTACATTTCCTTCGCCCTCTCTCTCTCTCTCTCTCCATTTCCCCGCCCCCTCTCTCTCTCTCTCTCTCTCTCTCTCTCTCTCTCTTTCTCTCATTCCCTGTCTCTCGCTCTCTTCCTCTCCTCATTTCATGCAGCGCTGGGGTTACCTAAGAGACTGGGCCTCAAAAGAGAAAATCTCCTTGGGTACAATGAACTGGGCGAGAGGCAGTGGGGAGGGGGGAGAAAGGGGTGGGTGTAGAGAAGGATGAGGGGTTGTGGGACACAGGAGGGAAGGGAGGGGTGAGGGAGGGAGGGAGGGAGTGAAACTAGAGGGAAGGATAGTGGGATGCACATGCACGCAAGGGATCGTATACAAAGTCCTAAAAAATAGAACAAGTGGCTGCGCTTGCGTGATTTGGCATCAATGGTCAGTTGCCTATACTGCCACCCCAAACTCAACCCCCCACCCCAACCTGCTCCTCAGTAGGCCCAGTTGGTTTAATAAAAAAACACACATTTCAAGTTAACATTTGCATGAAACTATCTCAGGAGGAAGTGGTCTACTTTCGTTGATGGTAAAAGGCATTTCTGCTAAGACAAAGTTGAAAAACCAGCCCAACCAGCATGAGATGGGGTCTCCGTTTTGTCTCGGCAGTCTCCATTTTGTTTGTTTACTTGTTTGTTTGCCCTCTGCAGGATGCGCCTCGGAGGATCCCTTTACAAAGACAAGTGTGTTTTCAACAGTGTCAACCCTCTCTTCCTGTGCAAGGAGCCCATTCAGCACAAGTAATTACACTAGCCCCCTTTAATCTATTCACAGGGCCTGTCCGAGAGGTGTTCCCCGAAGAAGGAGACAAAGCACACGCAACCTTGTTTGGAGGTTAGTTACTGATTAGCACCAAAACTGTTGCAGTTCATTATTGAGCATCATTATTGAGCTCCTTGGCGATGCCATTCAGTTCGCCGCTTGTTTCTGAGTTAGCAAACAGATCCCCTGTTGCTCAGCTCTGTGTCTCGACAACCCTCCCCCCCAGCCCCTCTTCTCATCGGAGGATGTGAGAAAACAATAGGGCTAATAAAAGAAGCAGAGAGATAATTGCAGCGCAGTGATGAAGTCAGTGCTCCTACGCCCCGGACCATAAATACCAGCAGTGTGAAATGGGATATGCGGACGACTTCGGGTGTCTTTTTAGGCTTTTCTGTGCCAACAACGGCAACTTGTTCTTACTCCCATGTACATGCCAAGGTGAATCTGGGATCTCTGTGTTAATGACTCTATCAGGCCCTGATACCCAGAGGCCCCTGCTGAGGGAATGCATCCAAGGGGATAGGGGTGTTAGAAATGTGGCACAGAAGGTGTCAAAGATGGGTTGGTGGTGCTGTGTGTGTGTCCAAGTATGTGTATGTGTGTGAGACAGGGTAAGGGGAGGAGGGGGGCTTAGGGCAGATTGTCCATGGTGTTCACCCCTCCGGGCGGGGCTGAATGAAGTTATTTCCAGGCCCCTGTCCATCTGTTACCGTGGCAGCAGCAGTGGCCAAGGTGTTGCCATGGAGAGGTGGACACAAAAAGGCGTGGCGTGGGAACGGGTCCAGGGGTCAGGAGTGAGGTTCATGAGGTCAAGGGTCACAGCCAGCTGGACAGCACACAAGAGGAGGCCGGGGTGAGAAAAGAAGGAGGGAAAGTTTGATTTTCTTTCTCTTTTTTTTCACCCTTTCTTCTCGGGAGGGAAACGTCCGAAGAGCGGACACCACTGGACATTAACATTGAACTGGGGCGGCAAGATGAAAAAGGGATGGGGGGTTGTAGAGGGTGAGGGGGAGTGAGAGGGGCCGTGGGCTTCACAGAGTGGGGCCCCCACAATGTCTCGGCTTTGAGAGGTGCCCCTGCATTAGGACTCATACCTACTGGTGCCTAATCGCACATAGCATTTGACAGGCAATTGTCTCAGTTCAATGTACACGCCGATGTGACTATTGAGAGGATGTGGACGGCTGCAAGTGAGTCTGCCTGTCTGTGTGGCCTGCACTTTAGCCAGATAAGTGATACCCGGACGACACAAAAGGCCATTGGACCGACAATAAGCCGGGTAATAAATCAATATTTTGTTGAACATGGGCGAACAATGTTTTTTAAATCTTCTTGCATCTTATACCTAGAACTTCTCTATCATACTTCTTGTTTCATCTGCTGCCTTGGCATTAAGGTGCTTCTTTCCACTGAACCACTTCTGACTACTGTTAACACGGCTAAGACATGCTGAAAAATGTGTTAAAAAAAAAAAATTTGCTCTAAAGGAGCTGAATATGAGGATAGAGTGAATCCTCGGTGGTGTGTAAAAAGACATTTAAGGACAGTTGATGCTTTCAGCTTGTGTCTTTGTGTTAGGTTTACTTGTTCATATGTGATATTGACCTAATCTGTTTATTTACCTTTAAGAATTTACATTGATAGCGTTATAAATTGAATTGAACTTTGCTTGCACATTTTGCTGTCTAAAATTTAGGAAAAGGAAATGAAAAAATTGTGATATTGTGTCCAATTCCTGCTAGACATTCGAACTGTACATAATAGAACCTTTTGGTTATTGCACCATCATATACTCTACAAAGTTGTGCGGAACTACGGCAGCAGTAAGGATTGAAATGTCCACCTGCCCCGTAGCTAACAGAACAAGACGGCAAAACCTTGAGCCGCATCAGTGGATAACACATTATGACAACGTGGATAAGAAGCCGCTAACAATGCAGTTACACACACTAGAACACACACACACACACACATGGAGTAAATACACAGGGCCCCCTTAGTCTTTAATAGTTGCTGGGATCCATACTCGTCCACAACCCACGGTAATAGGATTAGGACCAGCCTCGGGAGGACATGGCAGGCCAAGTCCAGCGCTCCGTTTGACACCTTTTGTCCACGAGCCCTGAGACGCAGATCACAGCAATGAGATGAGGGACAAAGGCTTTTGAACATTGTGTTGTAACTACAAATATACCCTGATGGGAGAGCGCTGAGCTCCAAGTTCCACAGCAGATAAACATTTTGACAACTCAATTAATTTTTGAGAGAAAACCTGCTGTTTTCCCTTGTAAATCCATAAAATGTTGTTTACCAGCGAAGGCAAAATCTGACAGTTTTCACTAATTTTATTGAAAATATTTTATTAAAACCGTTTTTTTAACTCTTCAATCAACTGAAAGTCTAGAAAGATCCTGTGGATGGGAAATTACCATTTAAAGGTTATATTTGGTAGATTTATTAAGTGCTGGATTGGATTTTTTATCCAATAGCACAAAGTACTTTCTTAACACACCTTAACTTGTAAAAAAGTTAACATATTCAAATATATTTGTTATAATATATTTATATATATTTTTGATTTTTGATTTTTCTACTTATAAAGTTTCTGTAGGTGGTGCGATTTTCTTTGCAATTTCCCCGCTGTGGGACTAATAAAGGATTATTTTATCTCATCTTATCTGTCTCCATCCGTTTATTCAATAAAAAAACAGAAACATCAAAAGCATCACTCACAGGATTTTCCCCCACAGAAGACAAAGTCAACACATTTATTAAATGGCTGTAAGTTGAAGCAAAAGTGTGTAATATCAACTGTTGATAGATAGAAAAAAAAGAAGGATCACATTGTTTTAAGACACTTTTTACTCAAAGAAACACGTAAGCAGATATTTCTGTTACATTAAACTCTGAGGAAAATAAAAATGTGGAATCTGGATATAAAGTTGTGCTTTAAGCTGCCAGGGCGGAGCTACAGCCTTTTTTCTTTGGGCTACATGTGCACCCTCAAACATGCACTTAACGTTGGGTTGGCAACAGAAATGCCCAACCTGTTCTCATTCCAATCCCTTCACACAAAGATGCTTGGCTGGTATACCTTGAATTCACTTTTACACACTGGATTGCCCAGCATGGCAAACTATGTCTCCCACTACAATAAAGGTTTATGTTGTAGTTAACTAAAAGCCCAGTGGGTCTCATGCAGACGCTGAAGGATGCCTTGTGTGTTTATATGAAGCTTGTCTGCACGGCCAGAGTGACATCAGTCAGGCTCTGAACCCTTAGTGGGGCTTCCGTGTGGCAAATTTTCACCTGTCCGTGCACATCAAACATTTTCACTGCAAAAACGGAAAACCTTACCAAGCAAGTTTGCCTAATTGTAGTCAAAATACCTCATAAGACTTAATGTAAGACACAATCACCTAACAAGTAACATTTCAGTGAGATTTAGGAAGTTGTTTTTAAACAATGCATCTGGAAAATCCAGTAAAAACACTTCCTAATACCCCTAAATATGGCTCAAAATTGTTTTTCCTAGCCATTTCCCAGCCTATGATCTTGCCAAGCAATTTTTCACTTGTTCCATTAGCAGATTTGTTTTACTTATTGCAAGCAAAAACACCTTGTATTCAATCTTTTTTCAGTCTAACTATGCGGAGAAACCTGCATGGAGAATAATAGATCCAAATGATTCTTACTCACAAATCAGCATCAGCTCATGTCCTTGCGAAAGTATAACAGAGGAGATTGTTGAAAGTGAAAACATAATTTAAAAGTTGCAGACTCAGTTATCTTGACACACATCGAGCAAAGTTATCTCCACTTCAAAACTCACTGTAATCAAAATCCATATCACTGTGAATGAAACAAGGTGGACACAGTGTCAGTAATGAGACAAGGTGAAATAGAAGTTAGAGAAATAAAAGCTGTGGTTCATAATAATCAAAGCACGATATGGCCTGACCATGATGAGCAGTTAGGGTGCTATCAACCAATAATAATAATAAAATCCAATGCTTATCCAACTATAATCTAAATTTATGGAGCTGCTGACGTACGAATCAAGCTTAACTTTTGACATAGTACACACCTTTGTGACGTAACATCTTGTAGAAAAAAACCCTTTGATTTTTAGAATTTTCACATTGGTTATAATGATTCAAGGATAATTTATTATCATTATGCAACATAGGGATGCACAATGACATTCAGTTGTAGCCCGTTTGTAACACAACAAACATCACAAACAAAAATAAAGAAAAAAGCGGTAGTACATTCCTGTAGTGCAATTTCTGAATTTGCATCATAAGGAATCATTATCATTAAAAATTCAACATGAGGAAACATTGTCCATCAACTTTGACTATGTTTGAGCACCAAGCATCATGATGACAGAGGGACAAGGTAATAGGTATAGTTTACAGTTACTTTTGAATAAAAATTGGCCCTAAAATGCTCATGGTAAAGAGATAAAACAACATGTTCTTTGCTTTATTTAGGAAACAAAAGCATCATAATTGCATTTCAATTTCTCTTAAATTGACACTCAGGTGGTTCTGTTGCTCTGAGAGCGGGCAGCAGCTCGTCCTCGGTTTGGAGCGATTATTGACATTCCCAACGATCTCCTCACATCCCATGCCACGGCGAGGTAACACAGAGATGCTCTGTCCTCTCCCCTCCCAGTGCACCCTGGGAGAGCGACCAAAACCAGTTTTTACGACCGAGAGCTGCTGACGGTCACTTCCTGCCAAGAATCCCAGAGAGGTTCAAACTGACCAGTGGCACATGTACTAACACACGTGCAGTGAGGAACACACATCAGCCTAGGCACACATGTTTAAGGTTTAGTTTTGGAAGTGTTCACACTGACTTGTCTGCAGTCAAACCCGGAGACAGATGAGAAAATGGTACAATCTCTGTGTGTTGATTACAGACATGGTTTCTGGGTGTTTGAATGCCCTGTGTGGCACCCAGAAGCTACAGACAGCAGGTTTCCCGGGAGTCAGTTCCACCTGGCTACATCGAGCACAAAGACTTTCAGTAACAGGGAACTGCTAGCCTAGCGGTGTAAAGAGCTTGGTTTGGCCGAAAAGGAAATTGGCTTCAATGCTCCACGATCTCCCTTTGGGCTTGTATTAGAGCAACTGCTCTGAAAGTCAGGTGACGTAGTATAAAGAGCGACAAAGCCCATGCCAGGCTGAAGACGGGGTGGATAGATTGGTCAAGCAAAGAACTGTCCCCCAGGAGATGTACTTAAGTATGTTAGGTAAAGTACTTAACTTACATACTACATACTATGCATGTAACGTAGGTTAGAAAACGTATTTTACTTCAAACCACAATCTTTTACTGAACCAAACCAAGTTGCTTTGTTGCCTGAACCTAAGTGATGCCTAGAGCCCCTGACCAAGCGTCCATATATGAGGAACTGGGAATGAAAACTGGTTGAGATGCTGCATGCTGTTTTTTGCAACAAAAAACAATCTTCATTATTATTATCTATTACTTATGGCAAATGGTGGTTTAGCACTATTACATTATTGCATTCACTCTCTTTCACACATGAGTGCCTGAAAGATAAACTGCAACTCTCTAAGAACAAACAACTTGATAAATGGATGTTTTTAGCTGTTTATATAAATGTTTCAAGGTATTCAGTAGATCATGAGGCTTAAAATGACACAAAACACATATATATATCTATTGGTTTCTTTAGAAAATCTATTTAATGCTTCATCAACCTAATATCATTATCAAATTATTATTGTCTTCAAATAGCCATTAGAAAGGAAATGGGTAGAAATATCCCTATTTTTAGTGAATCTTAAATGACACATTTAAGAAAACAAAACAAAAATGAAACTTGAAATTTAGCAGCAGTTTCTGGTTGATTTTATTGAAAGGGCATCACATCACATCTCAACACTGCATTGTGTGTGATAAGGCTCAACAAATGTTGCTTTAAACTTCTTGACATGCTCTCTCTCCCTCCATTTCCAGCACTGAAAGACCTGATGAATCAATACGACCCATAAAAAAAGGAGGGAAACCGTCTGAGTGGCAGAGATGTCTGAATAAGAGCTAGCGGTCAGATTGGATTACAATGGAAACGCTCCGGAGAAAGGAAACCCTTCATTTTCCAGGCAAAGCCGTGTCTTCTCAAAGAAAAAAATTTGGAAAGGAAAAAACCAAGTGTGTGAGAAAAGTATGAAAAAAAAAGAGCGGTGCATGTGATTATTGGAGAAGGGCCGGACAGGGGCCACACAGGGCAGCCCGCAGACTAACCAAAAGAAAAGGACATTTACCTTGAACTCCAATCGTGCTGTCTCTGGGGCGGGGTCAGGTATTGTGGCTGGCCCTGACAGGGTCAGGAGGGGAGACAGGGGGAGGTGGGTGGGGACCAGGGACAGGCTGCCCCTGGGGTCGTGGGGCGCTACCCCTGTGGGGGGCCAGAGAATGTGGGGGGCGAGCGAGGGGTGGGGGTTGGGGGGGGGGGGGGAAGGTATTGACAGATTTTCATGGGGTGCAGATGCTCAATATGCAGATGTCTAATCGAATTGTGCGACGATGAATTGGTTCCCCCCTCCTGATTAGCATTAGGACAATCCCCAGCAGTGGCTCAGGGGTCAGCGGGGTTCCACCCGACGAAATGAGCAGCCGGCTGCAGACGCCCCTGAGAACGTGTGAACTTGGAGTAGACTTTACTCAATGACAAGGATATTGATTGATTCAAATTCCTGTCTGTCTGTCTGGGAGTGCATCTGACATCTGTCATTCCAGTGAAGATGTGTCTCAAAGTATGACATGGAGAAAAAAATGAATGGTTGTTTGGCCTGCACTCTACTTCGTAGCTACTAGAAGTGAGTGAACAGGTTCAGCCTTTTAACAGCTAACAGGTAGGACACAGTAAGACGTTCTTGGCTGACATACCATTTCACAAAATAATTCACCTTGTCGTACAATATCACAGTTCTAATATAGTGAGTACAGAGTTTCAGAATGAAGTGCTTCACGCCACCTATGAAGAGGGATTCAGCTTGAGTTTGGCAGCGCTCATGTTTTGACTTGGAATAAAGCGGCAGGTGTCACTTCCTTGTACTGAGTTTAACTTTTAAGCATAAATATTAAATAATGCCTCAAAACCAGTCTGTGCATGAAGTATAATTTATCTGCCATTGTTTATACTATAATAATATAACAAAAATTGTCAGCTCAGGGGTATTGACTAATTTCATTGGCTTACTCGTGCTGCTGCAACTGTATTCTGATACAAGTTTGTTGTTCTGTGATAGCCGATGCTGCCTAAACATGGCTAATGCTTTTTTTCTGAACACTAGCAGATAAATACTTCACGGACCAAAACCAGCATGAATACTTTTCTTCTGCTTGAATCAGTTCCTGAAGCGTCCACCACCTCAAGGAGAGAGGTTCCAGAGGCAGCCAGACCTTCAAACAGGCAGAGGTTACAAAACCAGAGTGGACCAGAGAGCAGCCAGCTCAAATGAAGAGTCTGGGATTCTCAGTCAGCCTTTTTAGCCTTTTCTTAAAAGAAAAAGAGGAGTGCTCCCAAAGTAACAGCAGAGTATCAATTATGTAACACCAAGAGAAGCTACTTTTAAAAAGGTCTGAATATTAAGTATTGGAATTGCAGTTTATTTCCACCAGAATTAGCCAAACATTGTGACTGGTGTACGAGGCAGCAAGGAAAACTGGGCAGAGAGGAACAGTTTGGGGATTCTTTGCGTAGGTGATCGTACATAAGCTTACTGGCAAATGGAAACAGAAGGGTAGCAGGACTAGGCAGGAAGAAGTGCAGCCAACAGGTTGCAGGTAATAGAGGCTCAAGAGAAATAGCAAGAAGCAACGTTGTAACTATTACAATTTGACAAGGAGTGAGTGGAAAAAGGCCTGGTCAACTATCTACAGGTCTGATGAGGAGAGTGGGAATATGTGAGCAGGTGGGCGGAGAAGGTCATGTGACCAGGATTAGCGGGAGAGGACAGTAGGGAGTGGATGGATGTGGCACTGGGGTGAAAGTCAGAGGGCATCTTGTGGCCATGGGGTACATCTCAAGTCTCTTAATTTCATCCACGTTTCCTCACAGGAGGAGGAGAGAGGAAACGAGGAAATGTGTTTTAAGAGAAATGAGAAAGCCTTTCCTCTGTAGCGTCACATGGAGTGACGTCTGTTTCTGATGACGGCGGCAGCTGATCACAGCTGATCAGCTGCCAGTCGGCTTTAACAGCTGCAGAGACATTTCATGGAGTTTGTGTCTGCACACATGTGACCTGTACTAATAAAATAAAGGCACAGTTTTTTTTATCACTGCCAGAGTAGAGATTTTCTCTCTTAGCCTGTTACTTGTTTAACAAACTGCATTGTGTATTCATACTGTGTTCTGTGTCCTGTAAGCGCAGCACTGATTTCTACCAGTGGAATGCATTTGTCTCATTTATTAAATATTTGCGTCTGTATGTTTTCTGATTGTGAAGTCATTATCAAATAACCCAAAATATGATTATGGTTTCTCTTGAATAATGTTTTGATGAAATTGAAATTATGTAACTCATCAAACCCGACACTCAAGGATTATCAGCCTCATGTGAATGAATGGAAATGACGATAAATTATGTAAAACATGTTTCTGCTGACGGACACACTCTCCAGCTCTCTCTCACTTTAATTGTATCCAAAATAAAGTTTATTGGGGGAAATAAGAAATCATGAAAAGACAATTCTTTCTAATAAATGAAGAAAGTTGATTGTGCTCCTTTTGTTGTTCAGATCTACAAGGAACACATATTTAAACCAGATGATGAATCAGAAAACAAATCTAATACATATATACTATATATATATATAGTGTTTGCTAAATGAGTGTGTGTTAAATACAAATGCTTGACATCTAATTAATAGTAAATATAGATAAATTGTCGTGAACACTGTTATGCTCATCTGACAGAGATCATGAAAACAGCTGTATAACAAAACGATGCAGCTGTGCCACACGTCATATTTAAATGACAGTTTGTCTCATTTGTTAAATGCCTGTTGCCTTGACTCCTCCCTCCACTTAACCCTTCCTTCCCCCTCCTCTCGTTCTCCGTGGGCGGAACTAAGACGCGAGGAGACGAGGAAAGGAATCGAGGTGGCACAAAATCGGGACTCGAGAAAGGGGTCGCAAAGTTGTTTTTTCTTAGGAAGGTTGCTTACTGAGAGAAATGACACTGAAGAATCTAAATGGCAGCCATGAGAAGAGCTGGTGGGATTCTCCAAATTCTAAGGAAAGGTGTTTCAATGTTTCCTTTCTCATCTCCTTGAGCAAAGGATACACTGGACCTTCCTTTATGAAAGGAATGGAGATAATGCCGCCCCACAATTCCTTGCGGCTGCAACATTTACAGTAACCCACCGTTTGGTGTTCCATGAAATCAAATGATATACCTATCTTGCATAGATTTAACAATTATTTTCATACAGTCATATACTGTTGGGATTCATATTGATAACAATAAGTTGACAGTACCAGACATGTTAATTTCCGGCAACCGTTTCATTTTATTTTAATTTATATTTATTTTGAACATCTAAAAAATAAGTAAAATAAAAACCAAAATGAGATTAACAAATAATAAACAGTAAAAATAGCAAACTGCCAATAAACAAATCCTCATAAAGAACATAAATAAGTATGACTGAGTATAAAGGAATACACACATATACCCCTTCTCCATACTCAAACAACAACTCTAATATTTATGAAATAAATCTTTGTGACTGGTAGCCCATACTCCTGTTTTAATTTATATTCTAACCTTGGTAATGAAGTAACAGTTTTCACCTGGATTTCCAGGTTAAAGATGAGATAATGCTTTATCGGTCCCATTTATAGTGTTACAGCAGCAGAGGGGAAAGTGCAATAGCAAGAATTATCAGTTAAAAAAACAAGCTAGGCCTGTAATAAATAATTAAACAGTAAAAAAGCTAAATATAACTGAACTGTTCAATTCACATTATTGCACATAGGAAAAATTGATATTGAACAGTGAATTGTAAGTATTGGAATGTGCGGTTGACTGGGAGCAGTGAGGATTGTAAATTGTGACAGCAGCCCATCACTGAAGGAGCAGTTTATATAGCCTGCATGAAACTACTGGTAAGAACGCATGGTGTAAAGTATAAAATGCATTGTTGCCGTCCAGTAACATCTGCTGTCGCATCATATTTACATAGCTTAGTGAAAGTGCAATCGGATTCTCTGAGCACCGCGTTTTATTTTTCTAAATCCTTATGCATTCTCCTTCACCTATTTCCTTGACCTCATGACATTTTCCATCAAAGTGAAGACAAAGTGGTTAGTACGTAAGTACGTAATGTTTCGACTTTTTGTCCGCAGACTGAAATTAAGTTCAAAATTGTATACTTTGATTTTTTACTTTTAGTACATACTACACCTGCCCTTATAAAGTGTGAACTGTTGTATGCAGTATGCATTCAGTTGGGACACACTACTTCCTCAAAACATTTCACCTTAAACTTTGACCCTCTTGCTTATATTTTTCTGCAGTGCAGAGGATTGTGGATTAGAATGGTGAGAAAAGCATGCCTGCTTGCATACTTCCAAATTGCACAGGATGCAGTAGATCATCCTGGTATTTTTGGCATACTGTATTTGACATACTATGTATTAGGAAAATACCAAATATTTTTTCTGGCTTACTAAATAGAATGGTAGTATGGGTAGTTGAACGCATAGGTAGTGTACTATTACCCATACAATACAATCTTTTATGTTCCATGCAAGCCAGCATGCTTTTCTGGATATTTTGATCAACAAACTCTGTGCGCTGGGTATAAGAGGCTTCAAAGTTCAAGTTGCAATGTCATGACAAAGTAGTAAGTATGCACTAAAAGTAAAAAGAAAGAGTAAGTGTGTCACACAGTGGTGGAAGTACTAATACCACACTGTAAAACTACTCTGGTATCTGGCTGGTATACGATTATACATTCTATCATTAGTTTAGCATTACTCATGAATTGATGTAAAAGAAGAATGGATTGTACTGGTGTAGTTCGTTATCATGGAGCTAACTTTTAACTATGTTGTAGCTAATAAAGCAGTGAAAACAGTAAAAAAAAGTTGTCACAATTACCCATAGCAGTCCAAACCTCAACATTTTTACAAATAAACTGATTAATTGATTAACTGACTAACAAAAGATCATATTTAATAAACTCTTTGTATGTTTTCTGTTTAAAGTTCTCCCTGAAATGTAGAGGAGTAGTCGTCTTAAGTGGCAGGAAAAGAAAACCCAAATAAAAGTACCTCAAATTTGTACATCAAGGGTAACTTCACCCCTAGGTCAGACCACTGCATAATTTGGAAAATGCAAAGAAAAGGGGAAGGTGCTGAGAGATGAAACCTCAACTCCTTTGTGACGAAAGCCTCAATGCAGGGTCAATAAGTACGACAGCTACAGCAGCTTAGAAAATAGGGATATGGCATGGAGCACAGAATTTGATGAATTTACGGTTCATGAGACCACATATGAGACATGAATTACACCCCAAAGACTCCGGGCAGGAGCTTCTGCCCGGTTATACTGTAGCAGCTGTAGCAGCTGTAGCAACTCGAATTCATCCAGCACAAACCCTAGTGCCTCCGTCTCTAGAGCGGCTGTCTGCTCTCCTCCCGGCCGTAGTCTCCTAATGACAGTGAGCAAGGACTCAGCCCCTTACTGCCGGCCACCAGCCCGTTTCTTTCTAACCAGTGTAATGTTTCTAACCAGTGTAATGGAATTAGCAAACTTGAAGTGAAAAATGTAGCAAAAAAGGGTAAAATAATATACCCGAATCATTGGTGAAATATAAAATGACATAATAGTGAATAATATCCGAAAAGTTACGAAAAAACAACAATATCCCCCAAAAATTTGGTAAATATCCAAAACATTTAAGCAAATTATGTGAAAAATAATTTTGAAAAAAAACATAAAAAAATCATTAAAAAGTTATTATGTTAATTTGTATAATGTTTTAAACCAGTTTATTATGGTCTGGTCATTGAGATCTCTCTCACATCAAACCATCATCTTGCCTGTCACATACAGTGTACACATTTAGCAGAAAAGTCATTTGTATCAGTTGTTTTGAAAACAATACCATTGATGCTACACATTCTTTTTAATTTAATTTGATTTTAAACTTTACTAATATCCTAATTTCAACACCACAAGGACATTTTTTTTTATAGTTTGAGTGCACTTTTTGAATGGACAAAAATGCTCTAGCAGCTCAGTTCACTGCAACGAAATCTCTCACAGCTGCAAAACATCAGACTTATGTGGCTCTCTAGTGGTAACATAAGGAAATACACGCTCTTAAGCCTTAAGATTCAGTGTCCTTTCATCCTAACACATTTTTCTAAAATGTTTAAGTTTCAGTTTTGCTACAAAGCTGGTTATCAACTCTGTAAATCAACCCAGGGTTTTCCAATCTGGTTGTGAGCGCACTAACATAAAAGGGGCGGTGTTTGCAGCACATGACCAAAGGCAAACATGGATAAGAAAACTGTCAGCAGAGACAGTAAATTATATAATAATAATAATAATAATAATAATAATAATAATAATAATAATAATAATAATAATAATAATAAATCCTTTATTAGTCCCACAATGGGGAAATTATTTCTCTGCATTTAACCCATCCCGGAGGAGCAGTGGGCTGCAATGAAGCGCCCGGGGAGCAACTTGGGGTTAGGTGTCTTGCTCAAGGACACCTCGGCATGTTTGATCCACCAACCTTGTGGTTACGGGACAAGCGCTCTACCTCATGTGGCTGTGGCACATGAGGTATATCAAAAGAGCAAACTATAACATTGCAAAAACACAAAAAATCTAAACACATAATCCAGGTTAAAAGTAACACAGTTGCAGCTGCCAAATGCAGGAATGATAGTTGGCAAAAAAAATTGCATAGTGTGTGAATGCTTAAGTTAATAGGTTTATAATATCACGAGTGGAACATAGTCATATCTGTGAGTTTTCTCCTTACGTTAACATTTGTGAATTCTGATAAATATGTGTGTGTAATATTTGTTAATTAGATGTACAACGGGGAGTTTATACATGGCGTGTGTGTCAGACACGCCATCTTTTCGGCTTAAAAAGCTCATCAAGACCAGCTAACTTGATGAGCTTGATTGCGTTATCGACGGTGGAATAGTGAAGGGAGAACGGCGCGGGAGGAATGAGACTGTTAACTCTGGGTCATACCTGCAAACTCATAAGAGGTGGAAAAGGTGACAAGCACCCAAACCCGAAACCCTGTCGGTGGTTGCAGGGGCATGCTCCCCCGGGAGAATTTTATTTTAAATATGCGCTTTAAAATGTAGCATTCTAGTGTACTCTGAGAAGAAAATTAAGTGATAAGACAACATTTACTTTAAGCAAAAAAAAATCCTCTCTCTGGCTATGCGCAACTTACTCTGTCTCTGGGCCTTCTCCCTTGTTCCTGCTGTACTGATGTTGCTACATAACGTAACTTAAACTTTAACGCCAATACACAATCCTCTAACGTTAGCTAACGTCATATCAAGCTGACTAGCTTTCCATTATAAACAGGTTGGGAAAGATTTGATGGGGTAACGTAACAAAAATATTACGACACACAACTTGATATGGCAGTTTAACTTTACCTAACGTTAAGTTAGTTAAACAGCATATTACATCGTTCCTAGCAAACAAGACTCACCTCAAAACTATTGTTCATTGCTGTAATGTAGATTCAGTATTGGCGGTAACTTCAACTTGGAGTGAATGGATGAAAAGTTGGAGGGAAATGAAGATGGTGTCGACATCTTAACGCTGATTGGCCAAGACTCGACACGTCACATCAAAGATGTTTTATTGCGAAGTTCACGACATAACCTTTTCTCCTTGTCTCACTCCAATCAGAGAAACGCTGGCTGGCCAGTTGACTCTACAGAGCTACACGATTCACGTGGATGACATATTTTGATTCTAAATGGCGAATTCTGCCGAAAAGCGAACTCCTATGGGACTGGAGCAGAATACGGAGAAGGGGCGATGAGTTGAAAGGGCCTATTAAGTACCCATTATTCAGCTCTCTTTTTAGAAGCTGAGGCACCACTGCTGGCTCTTTTATAGTGGACTGGAGATTTTTGGACACATATGAGGAGGCCACAAATGAGACAACCCCTACTTGGAACCCGGGAGTTGCAATGGGTGGCTCAACCTCGGCAGGTGATACCTGAACCACTTCGTTAGCCAGGCTTTCGAGCTGGGAGAGGTCTAAGCCCTGAGCAGGGGTGATGCCTTGGGTGGTTAACATGTCGAGTAACCCGGCACCGGCTTCAGCTTGTTATGCGGCAATCCGTACGCTGCGCCTGGCGGCAGATGCGGTGGAAGCCGAATCAATGTTGTCAGCGTTGCTGTGCTCTGTTTCTGAGTCTGACATTGTGATGGGAGAAATCAGCCAGAGGATTAGCAGCCAAACAAGAGATAACTTTGCCATAGACACCCTGCCGGTATAAAGTCCCACGACACAGCAGCTTCAACCACTAGAGGCAGGGAGACAGCAGATTTAAAAAGAGGCAGCAGCAAGCTGATAGGCTAACGATGAGGGAGTGACTCTGAGCTATTGGATAGGAGCGCACAGCTGATGGACAGCTGATAGCATGAATGATGCTTCTGACAGTGACAGCTGGAATTGGGGGTGTGCAGCTAGAGTGGAGAAGCAGTACTAGAGAGAGTGGACCAACGAAGGCCTGAAGTGACTAAAAACCTGAGACATTCACTCCCCCCCCCTCTGGTATTTCATCTCTACAGAGGAGGTTTCAATACACTTTCGCAGAGACACTCCCAAAACCCCCACTCTATAAAGGCGTCAGGTCTGACACTCCACAGGCTGTATCTCAAGATACGAAGTCAGCCTGGAAAATCCGAACCAATGAATAACCTTCTTCCTCTCCTCCCCCTCTTTTTTCTATCTGCTAAATGAACATCTGGTCTTCTCAGGTCACATCATAAACTACTTGGGTCAAGGTAACAGGAACTGACCCTTAGTGTTTTGCAAATATTCTCTGTAGCTCGGTATAACACTGTATACGTCTTTGGAATATTCAATCACAATTGATCTCAAGAAAACCTGTCTTTTGTCCTGTGTTTCTAGAGTGGGAAACAGAGTTAAAAACATTTCACGTTTTTCTAACGGGACTAATCATGAGACCATCCTTTGATATCCTGTGACCACACTGCCACACAGTGGTCAATTGGTGATAACAAGTCGTATCTGCATAACCAATGTTAAACCCTGTATATTAAGCGTATGTAACTGAAATTTCATTTCTGTATCCATACAAGTGTGTAGGGTTTATTAAGCTCATAGTGAAGTAAAGTATGTGGGTTTGTTTCAAATATTAGATAAGTCAATTTACTAAACCAGAACACACAGAAACTAGGAAACAAAGGAATCCGAAATCTTGGCAGAAACAAAGCCATAAAATCAAGCCACACCCTGGGACCCGACACCTATCCTGAACAGATAAAACCAGGAGATTTCCTTTGTTTGGCCTCTTGTCCTTTTCGTTGTTCATTTATGTTAGTTGTGCGTCTTTTTAGCCTAACGGAGCTCCTTACACGTGACCGTTATTTTATTTTTAGAAACAGCAGCAGTTTCTCCTCAAAACCCATTTGAGCATCTTATAATTATTCTTTTTTTAAGCAAGCCTTATTTTGTTTTAGTGTGCATCTGTTGACCTCGTGAGATATCAACTTAAATTATTATCGTTTAGGCCAGACGAGTTTAGTTTGAATATATCAACGAGTAGCCTCATTTATAGAATCATTCAGAGCAATAACCCACTCCAAACACCACCGGATCGAACGCTCGCCTTGAAGCAAGACACGAAGGACCCAGAGACTGAGATCTGCTTGGCAATCCGTCTCGCCACTACAGAGGGTGAAACTCAGAGACACTTTTGCCAACTCACTGGGTGAGCTTTCGGAAGAACCGCTGAGAATCAACGCTCCTGCGAGCCCTTCACCGGCATTCCTTTGCTTCACCAACGGAAACAACTTCCGTTCGGAGGAACGTGAGCCGACTCAGAGGGCCGCAGAAACAACTGTTTGAGCCCCTGCAAAGTCATCTGGACAACGCTACTCACAGTAACAATCAACTTCAATATGATCCAGGGTTGGTGTCGGGTATATAAAAGCTCTGAGAAATAATAATTTAGATTGACCGGGTAGAGTAAGGATAGGAGAAAGAGGAGACCATTCACTATATGATATGATATTGCCTGTGTATCTGAAATCAATTAATTCCTTATTTGTATTCTTGTTTAATCTTGTCATCCATTCATTTTATCCCTTTAGAAATAAATTACTCATTTGTCGCCAAATTGTTGTCTGTCATATTGATTCAAGGAGGGAACTATGAGGTCACTGAAATCAGGACTTACGCCTGAGATATTGAGACAGGATAATTTGTTACCAAATTATTGATCGATTGAGCAATTTTTTTTGCAGCTGATCTGACAGTGAATAAAGTAGAAATTTACAAAGCAAAAAATGAAATTGGAAAGGCCCCATATATAACTACTCTCAGGTGGCAAGGAACAAGCCAAAACCCTATTAGTCAAGTGAAATTGGAGTATGTATTGAGAAGATGAACACAAGAGAGACCTTCTTCCCAGACTTGTCTCTTCTGAGGAATAAAAACGCATTTTAAATTTTTTTTTTTAAAATACTAAGAAAAATAAAAAATCTCTCTTTTGATACCAATTCCAAGTAAACAAGGAAGTACTCCAAAAAATACATTTTGTGACTTAAAATTTGAACACAAGAGAGACCTTCTTCCAAGGCTTTGCAACTGATTTGACACTGGAAATAGTAGAAATGTCTAAAGCAAAAAATGAAATTGAAAAGGCCTCATATGACACAACTCTCAGGTGGCAAGGAACACCATCCAAAAACCTTATTAGTCAGGTGAAATTGGAGTATTTCTTGAGAAGATTAACACAAGAGAGACCTTCGTCCAAGGCATATGTCTTCAGAGGACGAACAACACATTTAGAAATAAATTTCTTGAAAGCAAAAAATGAAATTGAAAAGGCCTCATATGACACTACTCTCAGGTGGCAAGGAGCAAGATCCGAAACCCTATTAGTCAGGTGAAATTCGAGTATTCCTTGAGAAGATTAACACAAGAGAGACCTTCTTCCAAGGCTTGTGTCTTCAGAGGAACAAAGACATGTAAAAATAACTTTGTTTAAATACTAAAGAACAATCAAAATCCGACTTTTGACACCACTCTCAAGTGAGCGAGGAAGTTCTCCAAAAGATACATTTTGAGACTTAAAATTTGAATGGAAAAGAAAACTTTTTTCAAGGCATGCAGCTGATTTGACAGGGAAAATAGTGAAATGTCGAAAGAAAAAAATGAAGTTGAAAAGGCCTCATATGACACTACTCTCAGGTGGCAAGGAGCAAGATCCGAAACCCTATTAGTCAGGTGAAATTGGAGTATTTCTTGAGAAGATTAACACAAGAGTGACCTTCTTCCAAGGCTTGTGTCTCCAGAGGAACAAAGACACGTATAAAAATAACTTTGTTTAAATACTAAAGAACAATCAAAATCCGACTTTTGACACCACTCTCCTGTGGGCAAGGAAAACTTCCAAAAACCCTATTAGGTAAATTTGGAGTATTCCCTTGGGAAGATAAACACAAGAGAGACCTTCTTCCAAGGCTTGTGTCTTCAGAGGATGAAAAACACATTTAAAAATAACTTTTTAAAATACTAAAGAAGAAGAATAAATCCCTCTTTTGACACCACTCTCAAGTGAGCAAGGAAGTACTCCAAAAGATACATTTTGAGACTTAAAATTTGAACATAAGAGAGGCCTTCTTCCAAGGCTTGAAGCTGATTTGACAGCGAAATGAGTAGAAATGTCTAAAGCAAAAAAAATAAAAATGAAAAGACCTTATATGACACAACGCTCAGGTGGCAAGGAACAAGATCCAAAACCCTATTAGTCAGGTGAAATTGGAGTATGTATTGAGAAGATAAACAGAAGAGAGACCTTCTTCCACGGCTTGTGTCTTCAGAGGAACAAAAACATTTAAAAATAACTTTTTTTAAATACTAAAGAAAAAAGAAAAATCTCTCTTTTGACACCAATCTCAAGTAAGGAAGGAAGTACTCCAAAAGATACATTTAGAGACTTAAAATTTGAACGCAAGAGAAACCTTTTTTCAAGGCATGCAGCTGATTTGACAGTGAAAATAGTGAAATGTCTAAAGAAAAAAATGAAATTGAAAAGGCCTCATATGACACTACTCTCAGGTGGCAAGGAGCAAGATCCGAAACCCTATTAGTCAGGTGAAATTGGAGTATTTCTTGAGAAGATTAACACAAGAGAGACCTTCTTCCAAGGCTTGTGTCTTCAGAGGAACAACAACACATGTAAAAATAACTTTTTTTAAATACTAAGAAAAAGAAAAAATCTCTCTTTTGACACCAATCTCAAGTAAGGAAGGAAGTACTCCAAAAAATACATTTTGTGACTTAAAATTTGAATAGAAAAGAAAACTTTTCCAAGGCATGCAGCTGATTTTACAGTGAAAATAGTGAAATGTCTAAAGAAAAAAATGAAATTGAAAAGGCCTCATATGACACTACTCTCAGGTGGCAAGGAACAAGATCCAAAACCCTATTAGTCAGGTGAAATTGGAGTATTTCTTGAGAAGATTAACACAAGAGAGACCTTCTTCCAAGGCTTGTGTCTTCAGAGGATGAAAAACACATTTAAAAATAACTTTTTAAAATACTAAAGAAGAAGAATAAATCCCTCTTTTGACACCACTCTCAAGTGAGCAAGGAAGTACTCCAAAAGATACATTTTGAGACTTAAAATTTGAACATAAGAGATTCCTTCTTCCAAGGCTTGAAGCTGATTTGACAGCGAAATGAGTAGAAATGTCTAAAGCAAAAAAATGAAAAATTAAAAGACCTTATATGACACAACGCTCAGGTGGCAAGGAACAAGATCCAAAACCCTATTAGTCAGGTGAAATTGGAGTATGTATTGAGAAGATAAACAGAAGAGAGACCTTCTTCCACGGCTTGTGTCTTCAGAGGAACAAAAACATTTAAAAATAACTTTTTTTAAATACTAAGAAAAAGAAAAAATCTCTCTTTTGACACCAATCTCAAGTAAGGAAGGAAGTACTCCAAAAAACACATTTTGTGACTTAAAATTTGAATAGAAAAGAAAACTTTTTCCAAGGCATGCAGCTGATTTTACAGTGAAAATAGTGAAATGTCTAAAGAAAAAAATGAAATTGAAAAGGCCTCATATGACACTACTCTCAGGTGGCAAGGAGCAAGATCCAAAACCCTATTAGTCAGGTGAAATTGGAGTATTTCTTGAGAAGATTAACACAAGAGAGACCTTCTTCCAAGGCTTGTGTCTCCAGAGGAACAAAGACACGTATAAAATAACTTTGTTTAAATACTAAAGAACAATCAAAATCCGACTTTTGACACCACTCTCCTGTGGGCAAGGAAAACTTCCAAAAACCCTATTAGGTAAATTTGGAGTATTCCCTTGGGAAGATAAACACAAGAGAGACCTTCTTCCAAGGCTTGTGTCTTCAGAGGATGAAAAACACATTTAAAAATAACTTTTTAAAATACTAAAGAAGAAGAATAAATCCCTCTTTTGACACCACTCTCAAGTGAGCAAGGAAGTACTCCAAAAGATACATTTTGAGACTTAAAATTTGAACATAAGAGAGGCCTTCTTCCAAGGCTTGAAGCTGATTTGACAGCGAAATGAGTAGAAATGTCTAAAGCAAAAAAATGAAAAATTAAAAGACCTTATATGACACAACGCTCAGGTGGCAAGGAACAAGATCCAAAACCCTATTAGTCAGGTGAAATTGGAGTATTTCTTGAGAAGATAAACACAAGAGAGACCTTCTTCCAAGGCTTGTGTCTTCAGAGGAACAAAAACATTTAAAAATAACTTTTTTTAAATACTAAGAAAAAGAAAAAATCTCTCTTTTGACACCAATCTCAAGTAAGGAAGGAAGTACTCCAAAAGATACATTTTGAGACTTAAAATTTGAATAGAAAAGAAACCTTTTTCTCAAGGCATGCAGCTGATTTTACAGTGAAAATAGTGAAATGTCTAAAGCAAAAAATGAAATTGAAAAGGCCTCATATGACACTACTCTCAGGTGGCAAGGAGCAAGATCCAAAAACCCTATTAGTCAGGTGAAATTGGAGTATTTCTTGAGAAGATAAACACAAGAGAGACCTTCTTCCAAGGCTTGTGTCTTCAGAGGATGAAAAACACATTTAAAAATAACTTTTTAAAATACTAAAGAAAAAGAAAGAATCTCTCTTTTGACACCAATCTCAAGTAAGGAAGGAAGTACTCCAAAAAATACATTTTGTGATTTAAAATTTGAACAGAAAAGAAAACTTTTTCCAAGGCATGCAGCTGATTTTACAGTGAAAATAGTGAAATGTCTAAAGAAAAAAATGAAATTGAAAAGGCCTCATATGACACTACTCTCAGGTGGCAAGGAGCAAGATCCAAAACCCTATTAGTCAGGTGAAATTGGAGTATTTCTTGAGAAGATTAACACAAGAGAGACCTTCTTCCAAGGCTTGTGTCTTCAGAGGAACAACAACACATATAAAAATAACTTTTTTAAATACTAAAGAACAAGAATAAATCCCTCTTTTGACACCACTCTCAAGTGAGCAAGGAAGTACTCCAAAAGATACATTTTGAGACTTAAAATTTGAACATAAGAGAGGCCTTCTTCCAAGGCTTGAAGCTGATTTGACAGCGAAATGAGTAGAAATGTCTAAAGCAAAAAAATGAAAAATTAAAAGACCTTATATGACACAACGCTCAGGTGGCAAGGAACAAGATCCAAAACCCTATTAGTCAGGTGAAATTGGAGTATTTCTTGAGAAGATAAACACAAGAGAGACCTTCTTCCAAGGCTTGTGTCTTCAGAGGATGAAAAACACATTTAAAAATAACTTTTTTAAATACTAAGAAAAAGAAAAATCTCTCTTTTGACACCAATCTCAAGTGAGCAAGGAAGTACTCCAAAAGATACATTTTGAGACTTAAAATTTGAACATAAGAGAGGTCTTCTTCCAAGGCTTGTGTCTTCAGAGGATGAAAAACACATTTAAAAATAACTTTTTAAAATACTAAAGAAGAAGAATAAATCCCTCTTTTGACACCACTCTCAAGTGAGCAAGGAAGTACTCCAAAAGATACATTTTGAGACTTAAAATTTGAAAATAAGAGAGGCCGTCTTCCAAGGCTTGAAGCTGATTTGACAGCGAAATGAGTAGAAATGTCTAAAGCAAAAAAATGAAAAATTAAAAGACCTTATATGACACAACGCTCAGGTGGCAAGGAACAAGATCCAAAACCCTATTAGTCAGGTGAAATTGGAGTATGTATTGAGAAGATTAACAGAAGAGAGACCTTCTTCCAAGGCTTGTATCTTCAGAGGAATGAAAAACACATTTAAAAATAACTTTTTTAAATACTAAAGAAAAAAAATCTTTAAGACTTCTTTTCTGTCTTGGGCAGGAAAACTCTTTTGACACCAATCTCAAGTAAGGAAAGTACTCCAAAAGATACATTTTGAGACTTAAAATTTGAACATTAGAGAGGTCTTCTTCCAAGGCTTGTGTCTTCAGAGGATGAAAAACACATTTAAAAATAACTTTTTAAAATACTAAAGAAGAAGAATAAATCCCTCTTTTGACACCACTCTCAAGTGAGCAAGGAAGTTCTCCAAAAGATACATTTAGAGACTTAAAATTTGAACAGAAAAGAGAGGCCTTCTTCCAAGGCTTGAAGCTGATTTGACAGCGAAAATGAGTAGAAATGTCTAAAGCAAAAAAATGAAAAATTAAAAGACCTTATATGACACAACTCTCAGGTGGCAAGGAACAAGATCCAAAACCCTATTAGTCAGGTGAAATTGGAGTATTTCTTGAGAAGATTAACACAAGAGAGACCTTCTTCCAAGGCTTGTGTCTTCAGAGGAACAACGACACATATTAAAATAACTTTGTTTAAATACTAAAGAACAATCAAAATCCAACTTTTGACACCACTCTCAAGTGAGCGAGGAAGTTCTCCAAAAGATACATTTTGAGACTTAAAATTTGAAAATAAGAGAGGCCTTCTTCCAAGGCTTGAAGCTGATTTGACAGCGAAATGAGTAGAAATGTCTAAAGCAAAAAAATGAAAATTGAAATGACCTTATATGACACAACGCTCAGGTGGCAAGGAACAAGATCCAAAACCCTATTAGTCAGGTGAAATTGGAGTATTTCTTGAGAAGATAAACACAAGAGAGACCTTCTTCCAAGGCTTGTGTCTTCAGAGGATGAAAAACACATTTAAAAATAACTTTTTTTAAATACTAAGAAAAAGAAAGAATCTCTCTTTTGACACCACTCTCAAGTGAGCAAGGAAGTACTCCAAAAGATACATTTTGAGACTTAAAATTTGAACAGAGGTCTTCTTCCAAGGCTTGTGTCTTCAGAGGATGAAAAACACATTTAAAAATAACTTTTTAAAATACTAAAGAAGAAGAATAAATCCCTCTTTTGACACCACTCTCAAGTGAGCAAGGAAGTACTCCAAAAGATACATTTTGAGACTTAAAATTTGAAAATAAGAGAGGCCTTCTTCCAAGGCTTGAAGCTGATTTGACAGCGAAATGAGTAGAAATGTCTAAAGCAAAAAAATGAAAAATTAAAAGACCTTATATGACACAACGCTCAGGTGGCAAGGAACAAGATCCAAAACCCTATTAGTCAGGTGAAATTGGAGTATTTCTTGAGAAGATTAACACAAGAGAGACCTTCTTCCAAGGCTTGTGTCTTCAGAGGATGAAAAACACATTTAAAAATAACTTTTTTAAATACTAAAGAAGAAGAAAAATCTTTTGAAATCCCTCTTTTGACACCACTCTCAAGTGAGCAAGGAAGTACTCCAAAAGATACATTTTGAGACTTAAAATTTGAAAATAAGAGAGGCCTTCTTCCAAGGCTTGAAGCTGATTTGACAGCGAAATGAGTAGAAATGTCTAAAGCAAAAAAATTAAAAATTAAAAGACCTTATATGACACAACGCTCAGGTGGCAAGGAACAAGATCCAAAACCCTATTAGTCAGGTGAAATTGGAGTATTTCTTGAGAAGATAAACACAAGAGAGACCTTCTTCCAAGGCTTGTGTCTTCAGAGGATGAAAAACACATTTAAAAATAACTTTTTAAAATACTAAGAAAAAGAATCAAAATCTCTCTTTTGACACCAATCTCAAGTAAGGAAGGAAGTACTCCAAAAGATACATTTTGAGACTTAAAATTTGAACATAAGAGAGGTCTTCTTCCAAGGCTTGTGTCTTCAGAGGATGAAAAACACATTTAAAAATAACTTTTTAAAATACTAAAGAAGAAGAATAAATCCCTCTTTTGACACCACTCTCAAGTGAGCAAGGAAGTTCTCCAAAAGATACATTTTGAGACTTAACATTTGAAAATAAGAGAGGCCTTCTTCCAAGGCTTGAAGCTGATTTGACAGCGAAATGAGTAGAAATGTCTAAAGCAAAAAAATGAAAAATTAAAAGACCTTATATGACACAACGCTCAGGTGGCAAGGAACAAGATCCAAAACCCTATTAGTCAGGTGAAATTGGAGTATTTCTTGAGAAGATTAACACAAGAGAGACCTTCTTCCAAGGCTTGTGTCTTCAGAGGATGAAAAACACATTTAAAAATAACTTTTTAAAATACTAAAGAAGAAGAATAAATCCCTCTTTTGACACCACTCTCAAGTGAGCAAGGAAGTTCTCCAAAAGATACATTTTGAGACTTAACATTTGAAAATAAGAGAGGCCTTCTTCCAAGGCTTGAAGCTGATTTGACAGCGAAATGAGTAGAAATGTCTAAAGCAAAAAAATAAAATTAAAAGACCTTATATGACACAACGCTCAGGTGGCAAGGAACAAGATCCAAAACCCTATTAGTCAGGTGAAATTGGAGTATTTCTTGAGAAGATTAACACAAGAGAGACCTTCTTCCAAGGCTTGTGTCTTCAGAGGAACAAAACACATTTAAAAATAACTTTGTTTAAATACTAAAGAACAAAAAAATCCTCTTTTGACACAACTCTCAAGTGAGCAAGGAAGTTCTCCACAAGATACATTTTGAGAGTTAAAATTTGAATATAAGAGAGGCCTTCTTCCAAGCCTTGAAGCTGATTTGACAGCGAAATGAGTAGAAATGTCTAAAGCAAAAAAATGCAAAAAAAATTGAAAAGACCTTATATGACACAACGCTCAGGTGGCAAGGAACAAGATCCAAAACCCTATTAGTCAGGTGAAATTGGAGTATTTCTTGAGAAGATAAACACAAGAGAGACCTTCTTCCAAGGCTTGTGTCTTCAGAGGATGAAAAACACATTTAAAAATAACTTTTTTTAAATACTAAGAAAAAGAAAGAATCTCTTTTGACACCAATCTCAAGTAAGGAAGGAAGTACTCCAAAAGATACATTTTGAGACTTAAAATTTGAACATAAGAGAGGTCTTCTTCCAAGGCTTGTGTCTTCAGAGGATGAAAAACACATTTAAAAATAACTTGTTTAAATACTAAAGAAGAAGAATAAATCCCTCTTTTGACACCACTCTCAAGTGAGCAAGGAAGTACTCCAAAAGATACATTTTGAGACTTAAAATTTGAAAATAAGAGAGGCCTTCTTCCAAGGCTTGAAGCTGATTTGACAGCGAAATGAGTAGAAATGTCTAAAGCAAAAAAATGAAAAATTAAAAGACCTTATATGACACAACGCTCAGGTGGCAAGGAACAAGATCCAAAACCCTATTAGTCAGGTGAAATTGGAGTATTTCTTGAGAAGATAAACACAAGAGAGACCTTCTTCCAAGGCTTGTGTCTTCAGAGGATGAAAAACACATTTAAAAATAACTTTTTAAAATACTAAAGAAGAAGAAAAATCCCTCTTTTGACACCACTCTCAAGTGAGCAAGGAAGTACTCCAAAAGATACATTTTGAGACTTAAAATTTGAAATAAGAGAGGCCTTCTTCCAAGGCTTGAAGCTGATTTGACAGCGAAAATGAGTAGAAATGTCTAAAGCAAAAAAATAAAATTAAAAGACCTTATATGACACAACGCTCAGGTGGCAAGGAACAAGATCCAAAACCCTATTAGTCAGGTGAAATTGGAGTATTTCTTGAGAAGATAAACACAAGAGAGACCTTCTTCCAAGGCTTGTGTCTTCAGAGGAACAAAAACATTTAAAAATAACTTTTTTTAAATACTAAAGAACAAGAAAAATCTCTTTTGACACCACTCTCAAGTGAGGAAGGAAGTTCTCCAAAAGATACATTTTGAGACTTAAAATTTGAATATAAGAGAGGCCTTCTTCCAAGGCTTGAAGCTGATTTGACAGCGAAAATGAGTAGAAATGTCTAAAGCAAAAAAATGAAAAATGAAAAGACCTTATATGACACAACGCTCAGGTGGCAAGGAACAAGATCCAAAACCCTATTAGTCAGGTGAAATTGGAGTATTTCTTGAGAAGATAAACACAAGAGAGACCTTCTTCCAAGGCTTGTGTCTTCAGAGGATGAAAAACACATTTAAAAATAACTTTTTTTAAATACTAAAGAAAAAGAAAAATCTCTCTTTTGACACCAATCTCAAGTAAGGAAGGAAGTACTCCAAAAGATACATTTTGAGACTTAAAATTTGAACATAAGAGAGGTCTTCTTCCAAGGCTTGTGTCTTCAGAGGATGAAAAACACATTTAAAAATAACTTTTTAAAATACTAAAGAAGAAGAATAAATCCCTCTTTTGACACCACTCTCAAGTGAGCAAGGAAGTACTCCAAAAGATACATTTTGAGACTTAAAATTTGAAAATAAGAGAGGCCTTCTTCCAAGGCTTGAAGCTGATTTGACAGCGAAATGAGTAGAAATGTCTAAAGCAAAAAAAATAAAAATTAAATGACCTTATATGACACAACGCTCAGGTGGCAAGGAACAAGATCCAAAACCCTATTAGTCAGGTGAAATTGGAGTATTTCTTGAGAAGATTAACACAAGAGAGACCTTCTTCCAAGGCTTGTGTCTTCAGAGGATGAAAAACACATTTAAAAATAACTTTTTTAAATACTAAAGAAGAAGAAAAATCCCTCTTTTGACACCACTCTCAAGTGAGCAAGGAAGTACTCCAAAAGATACATTTTGAGAGTTAAAATTTGAATATAAGAGAGGCCTTCTTCCAAGCCTTGAAGCTGATTTGACAGTAAAAATGAGTAGAAATGTCTAAAGCAAAAAAAAAAAATTAAAAGACCTTATATGACACAACGCTCAGGTGGCAAGGAACAAGATCCAAAACCCTATTAGTCAGGTGAAATTGGAGTATTTCTTGAGAAGATTAAACACAAGAGAGACCTTCTTCCAAGGCTTGTGTCTTCAGAGGAACAAAACACATTTAAAAATAACTTTTTTAAATACTAAAGAACAATCAAAATCCAACTTTTGACACCACTCTCAAGTGAGCAAGGAAGTACTCCAAAAGATACATTTTGAGAGTTAAAATTTGAATATAAGAGAGGCCTTCTTCCAAGCCTTGAAGCTGATTTGACAGCGAAATGAGTAGAAATGTCTAAAGCAAAAAAATAAAAATTAAAAGACCTTATATGACACAACGCTCAGGTGGCAAGGAACAAGATCCAAAACCCTATTAGTCAGGTGAAATTGGAGTATTTCTTGAGAAGATAAACACAAGAGAGACCTTCTTCCAAGGCTTGTGTCTTCAGAGGATGAAAAACACATTTAAAAATAACTTTTTTTAAATACTAAGAAAAAGAAAAATCTCTCTTTTGACACCAATCTCAAGTAAGGAAGGAAGTACTCCAAAAGATACATTTTGAGACTTAAAATTTGAACATAATAGAGGTCTTCTTCCAAGGCTTGTGTCTTCAGAGGATGAAAAACACATTTAAAAATAACTTTTTAAAATACTAAAGAAGAAGAATAAATCCCTCTTTTGACACCACTCTCAAGTGAGCAAGGAAGTACTCCAAAAGATACATTTTGAGACTTAAAATTTGAAAATAAGAGAGGCCTTCTTCCAAGGCTTGAAGCTGATTTGACAGCGAAATGAGTAGAAATGTCTAAAAAAAAAAAAATTGAAAAATTAAAAGACCTTATATGACACAACGCTCAGGTGGCAAGGAACAAGATCCAAAACCCTATTAGTCAGGTGAAATTGGAGTATTTCTTGAGAAGATTAACACAAGAGAGACCTTCTTCCAAGGCTTGTGTCTTCAGAGGAAAAAACACATTTAAAAATAACTTTTTAAAATACTAAAGAAGAAGAATAAATCCCTCTTTTGACACCACTCTCAAGTGAGCAAGGAAGTACTCCAAAAGATACATTTTGAGACTTAAAATTTGAACATAAGAGAGGCCTTCTTCCAAGGCTTGAAGCTGATTTGACAGCGAAATGAGTAGAAATGTCTAAAGCAAAAATGAAAAATTAAAAGACCTTATATGACACAACGCTCAGGTGGCAAGGAACAAGATCCAAAACCCTATTAGTCAGGTGAAATTGGAGTATTTCTTGAGAAGATTAACACAAGAGAGACCTTCTTCCAAGGCTTGTATCTTCAGAGGATGAAAAACACATTTAAAAATAACTTTTTTTTAAATACTAAGAAAAAGAAAGAATCTCTCTTTTGACACCAATCTCAAGTAAGGAAGGAAGTACTCCAAAAGATACATTTTGAGACTTAAAATTTGAACATAAGAGAGGTCTTCTTCCAAGGCTTGTGTCTTCAGAGGATGAAAAACACATTTAAAAATAACTTTTTAAAATACTAAAGAAGAAGAATAAATCCCTCTTTTGACACCACTCTCAAGTGAGCAAGGAAGTACTCCAAAAGATACATTTTGAGACTTAAAATTTGAAAATAAGAGAGGCCTTCTTCCAAGGCTTGAAGCTGATTTGACAGCGAAATGAGTAGAAATGTCTAAAGCAAAAAAATTAAAAATGAAATGACCTTATATGAGACAACGCTCAGGTGGCAAGGAACAAGATCCAAAACCCTATTAGTCAGGTGAAATTGGAGTATTTCTTGAGAAGATAAACACAAGAGAGACCTTCTTCCAAGGCTTGTGTCTTCAGAGGATGAAAAACACATTTAAAAATAACTTTTTTTAAATACTAAAGAAGAAGAATAAATCCCTCTTTTGACACCACTCTCAAGTGAGCAAGGAAGTACTCCAAAAGATACATTTTGAGACTTAAAATTTGAAATAAGAGAGGCCTTCTTCCAAGGCTTGAAGCTGATTTGACAGCGAAAATGAGTAGAAATGTCTAAAGCAAAAAAATGAAAATTAAAAGACCTTATATGACACAACGCTCAGGTGGCAAGGAACAAGATCCAAAACCCTATTAGTCAGGTGAAATTGGAGTATTTCTTGAGAAGATAAACACAAGAGAGACCTTCTTCCAAGGCTTGTGTCTTCAGAGGATGAAAAACACATTTAAAAATAACTTTTTTAAATACTAAAGAAAAAGAAAAAATCCTCTTTTGACACCAATCTCAAGTCAAGTACTCCAAAAGATACATTTTGAGACAAAATTTGAACAAGTACTCCAAAAGATACATTTTCAAGTGAGAGACTCCAAAAGATACATTTTAAAATTTGAAAATAAGAAGGCCTTCTTCCAAGGCTTGAAGCTGATTTGACAGCGAAATGAGTAGAAATGTCTAAAGCAAAAAAAAATCAAAATTAAAAGACCTTATATGACACAACGCTCAGGTGGCAAGGAACAAGATCCAAAACCCTATTAGTCAGGTGAAATTGGAGTATTTCTTGAGAAGATTAAAACAAGAGAGACCTTCTTCCAAGGCTTGTGTCTTCAGAGGAACAAAACACATTTAAAAATAACTTTTTTTAAATACTAAGAAAAAGAAGAATCTCTCTTTTGACACCAATCTCAAGTAAGGAAAATCATTTTGAGACTTTTTGACAGGTCTTCTTCCAAGGCTTGTGTCTTCAGAGATGAAAAACACATTTAAAAATAACTTTTTAAAATACTAAAGAAGAAAAATCTCTCTTTTGACACCACTCTCCAAAAGTACTCCAAAAGATACATTTTGAGACTTAAAATTTGAACATAAGAGAGGTCTTCTTCCAAGGCTTGTGTCTTCAGAGGATGAAAAACACATTTAAAAATAACAAAAAAATGAAAAATTTTTTAAAATACTAAAGAAGAAGAATAAATCCCTCTTTTGACACCACTCTCAAGTGAGCAAGGAAGTACTCCAAAAGATACATTTTGAGACTTAAAATTTGAACATAAGAGAGGCCTTCTTCCAAGGCTTGAAGCTGATTTGACAGCGAAATGAGTAGAAATGTCGAAAGCAAAAAAATGAAAAATGAAAAGACCTTATATGACACAACGCTCAGGTGGCAATGAACAAGATCCAAAACCCTATTAGTCAGGTGAAATTGGAGTATTTCTTGAGAAGATAAACACAAGAGAGACCTTCTTCCAAGGCTTGTGTCTTCAGAGGAACAAAAACATTTAAAAATAACTTTTTTTAAATACTAAGAAAAAGAAAAAATCTCTCTTTTGACACCAATCTCAAGTAAGGAAGGAAGTACTCCAAAAAACACATTTTGTGACTTAAAATTTGAATAGAAAAGAAAACTTTTTCCAAGGCATGCAGCTGATTTTACAGAGAAAATAGTGAAATGTCGAAAGAAAAAAAATCAAAGTTGAAAAGACCTTATATGACACAACGCTCAGGTGGCAAGGAACAAGATCCAAAACCCTATTAGTCAGGTGAAATTGGAGTATTTCTTGAGAAGATAAACACAAGAGAGACCTTCTTCCAAGGCTTGTGTCTTCAGAGGATGAAAAACACATTTAAAAATAACTTTTTTTAAATACTAAGAAAAAGAAAGAATCTCTCTTTTGACACCAATCTCAAGTAAGGAAGGAAGTACTCCAAAAGATACATTTTGAGACTTAAAATTTGAACATAAGAGAGGTCTTCTTCCAAGGCTTGTGTCTTCAGAGGATGAAAAACACATTTAAAAATAACTTTTTAAAATACTAAAGAAGAAGAATAAATCCCTCTTTTGACACCACTCTCAAGTGAGCAAGGAAGTACTCCAAAAGATACATTTTGAGACTTAAAATTTGAAAATAAGAGAGGCCTTCTTCCAAGGCTTGAAGCTGATTTGACAGCGAAATGAGTAGAAATGTCTAAAGCAAAAAAATCAAATATTAAAAGACCTTATATGACACAACGCTCAGGTGGCAAGGAGCAAGATCCGAAACCCTATTAGTCATTTGAAATTGGAGTATTTCTTGAGAAGATTAACACAAGAGAGACCTTCTTCCAAGGCATGTGTCTCCAGAGGAACAAAGACACGTATAAAATAACTTTGTTTAAATACTAAAGACACCAATCTCAATCAAAAATACATTTTGACTTAAAATTTGACAGGCCTTCTTCCAAGGCTTGAAGCTGATTTGAAATAGGAAATGTCTAAAGGAAAACTTCAGGTGGCAAAAACCCTATTAGGTAAATTTGGAGTATTCCCTTGGGAAGATAAACACAAGAGAGACCTTCTTCCAAGGCTTGTGTCTTCAGAGGATGAAAAACACATTTAAAAATAACTTTTTAAAATACTAAAGAAGAAGAATAAATCCCTCTTTTGACACCACTCTCAAGTGAGCAAGGAAGTACTCCAAAAGATACATTTTGAGACTTAAAATTTGAACATAAGAGATTCCTTCTTCCAAGGCTTGAAGCTGATTCGACAGCGAAATGAGTAGAAATGTCTAAAGCAAAAAAATGAAAAATTAAAAGACCTTATATGACACAATGCTCAGGTGGCAAGGAACAAGATCCAAAACCCTATTAGTCAGGTGAAATTGGAGTATTTCTTGAGAAGATAAACACAAGAGAGACCTTCTTCCACGGCTTGTGTCTTCAGAGGAACAAAAACATTTAAAAATAACTTTTTTTAAATACTAAGAAAAAGAAAAATCTCTCTTTTGACACCAATCTCAAGTAAGGAAGGAAGTACTCCAAAAAATACATTTTGTGACTTAAAATTTGAATAGAAAAGAAAACTTTTTCCAAGGCATGCAGCTGATTTTACAGAGAAAATAGTGAAATGTCGAAAGAAAAAAATGAAGTTGAAAAGGCCTCATATGACACTACTCTCAGGTGGCAAGGAGCAAGATCCGAAACCCTATTAGTCAGGTGAAATTGGAGTATTTCTTGAGAAGATAAACACAAGAGAGACCTTCTTCCAAGGCTTGAAGCTGATTTGACAGGAAAAGTAGAAATGTCTAAAAAAAAAATAAAAATTAAAAGACCTTATATGACACAAATCTCAGGTGGCAAGGAACAAGATCCAAAACCCTATTAGTCAGGTGAAATTGGAGTATTTCTTGAGAAGATTAACACAAGAGAGACCTTCTTCCAAGGCTTGTGTCTTCAGAGGAAAAAACACATTTAAAAATAACTTTTTTAAATACTAAAGAACAAGAAAAATCCTCTTTTGACACCACTCTCAAGTGAGCAAGGAAGTACTCCAAAAGATACATTTTGAGACTTAAAATTTGAAATAAGAGAGGCCTTTTTTCAAGGCATGCAGCTGATTTGACAGCGAAATGAGTAGAAATGTCTAAAGCAAAAAAATCAAATATTAAAAGACCTTATATGACACAACGCTCAGGAAAATAGTGAAATGTCTAAAGCAAAAAAATCAAATATTAAAAGACCTTATATGACACAACGCTCAGGTGGCAAGGAGCAAGATCCGAAACCCTATTAGTCATTTGAAATTGGAGTATTTCTTGAGAAGATTAACACAAGAGAGACCTTCTTCCAAGGCATGTGTCTTCAGAGGATGAAAAACACATTTAAAAATAACTTTTTAAAATACTAAAGAAGAAGAATAAATCCCTCTTTTGACACCACTCTCAAGTGAGCAAGGAAGTACTCCAAAAGATACATTTTGAGACTTAAAATTTGAACATAAGAGAGGCCTTCTTCCAAGGCATGAAGCTGATTTGACAGCGAAATGAGTAGAAATGTCTAAAGCAAAAAAATGAAAAATTAAAAGACCTTATATGACACAACGCTCAGGTGGCAAGGAACAAAATCCAAAACCCTATTAGTCAGGTGAAATTGGAGTATTTCTTGAGAAGATTAACAGAAGAGAGACCTTCTTCCACGGCTTGTGTCTTCAGAGGAACAAAAACATTTAAAAATAACTTTTTTTAAATACTAAGAAAAAGAAGAAATCTCTCTTTTGACACCAATCTCAAGTAAGGAAGGAAGTACTCCAAAAAATACATTTTTTGTTTAAAATTTGAACAGAAAAGAAAACTTTTTCCAAGGCATGCAGCTGATTTTACAGTAAAAATAGTGAAATGTCTAAAGAAAAAAATGAAATTGAAAAGGCCTCATATGACACTACTCTCAGGTGGCAAGGAGCAAGATCCAAAACCCTATTAGTCAGGTGAAATTGGAGTATTTCTTGAGAAGATTAACACAAGAGAGACCTTCTTCCAAGGCTTGTCTTCAGAGGAACAACGACACATATAAAAATAACTTTGTTTAAATACTAAAGAACAATCAAAATCCAACTTTTGACACCACTCTCAAGTGAGCGAGGAAGTTCTCCAAAAGATACATTTTGAGAGTTAAAATTTGAACATAAGAGAGGCCTTCTTCCAAGGCTTGAAGCTGATTTGACAGTGAAAAAATGAGTAGAAATGTCTAAAGTAAAAAATGAAAAATTAAATGACCTTATATGACACAACGCTCAGGTGGCAAGGAACAAGATCCAAAACCCTATTAGTCAGGTGAAATTGGAGTATTTCTTGAGAAGATTGAGACATTCTTCCAAGGCTTGAAGCTGATTTTGAGACTTAAAATAGAAACTAAACAAAAAAATGAAAAATTAAAAGAGACGGTGGATTGACCTTCTTCCAGTGAGGCGAGGGAGTTCAAGTATCTCGGGATCTTATTCACGAGTGAGGGTAAAATGGAGCGGGAGATGGACAGGCGGTTTGCAGCGTCAGCAGTGATGCGGGCCTTGTACCGGACCGTTTTGGTGAAGAAGGAGCTGAGCCGAAAGGCAAAGCTCTCGATTTACCAGTCCATCTAGTTCCAACCCTCACCTATGGTCATGAGCTTTGGGTAGTGACCGAAAGAATGAGATCGCGAATACAAGCGGCCGAAATGAGCTTCCTTCGTAGGGTGGCTGGGCTCAGCCTTAGAGATAGGGTGAGGAGCTCAGACATCCGGAGGGAGCTCGGAGTAGAGCCGCTGCTCCTTCGCGTCGAAAGGGGCCAGCTGAGGTGGCTCGGGCATCTGATCAGGATGCCTCCTGGACGCCTCCCTTTAGAGGTTTTCCAGGCACGTCCAACTGGTAAGAGGCCCCGGGGTAGACCCAGAACACGCTGGAGAGATTATATATCTCGTCTGGCCTGGGAACGCCTCGGGGTTCCCCAGGAGGAGCTGGAAAGTGTTGCTGGGGAGAAGGACGTCTGGAGGACCCTCCTTAGCTTGCTGCCCCCGCGACCCGGCCCCGGATAAGCGGAAGGAAATGGATGGATGGATATATGACACAACGCTCAGGTGGCAAGGAACAAGATCCAAAACCCTATTAGTCAGGTGAAATTGGAATATGTATTGAGAAGATAAACAGAAGAGAGACCTTCTTCCAAGGCTTGTGTCTTCAGAGGAATAACGACACATATAAAAATAACTTTGTTTAAATACTAAAGAACAATCAAAATCCGACTTTTGACACCACTCTCAAGTGAGCGAGGAAGTTCTCCAAAAGATACATAATAATAATAATAATAATAATCAATCCTTTATTAGTCCCACAATGGGGAAATTATTTCTCTGCATTTAACCCATCCCGGAGGAGCAGCGGGCTGCAATGAAGCGCCCGGGAGCAACTTGGGGTTAGGTGTCTTGCTCAAGGACACCTCGGCATGTTGCTGGTAGAGGGGTTTGAACCACCAACCTTGTGGTTACGGGACAAGCGCTCTACCTCATGTGCCACATACATTTAGAGACTTAAAATTTGAACGCAAGAGAAACCTTTTTTCAAGGCATGCAGCTGATTTGACAGTGAAAATAGTGAAATGTCTAAAGCAAAAAATGAAATTGAAAAGGCCTCATATGACACTACTCTCAGGTGGCAAGGAGCAAGATCCAAAACCCTATTAGTCAGGTGAAATTGGAGTATTTCTTGAGAAGATTAACACAAGAGAGACCTTCTTCCAAGGCTTGTGTCTTCAGAGGAACAAACACATTTAAAAATAACTTTGTTTAAATACTAAAGAACAATCAAAATCCGACTTTTGACACCACTCTCAAGTGAGCGAGGAAGTTCTCCAAAAGATACATTTTGAGAAATAAAATTTGATATAAAGAGGCCTTCTTCCAAGGCTTGAAGCTGATTTGACAGCGAAATGAGTAGAAATGTCGAAAGCAAAAAAATGAAAAATGAAAAGACCTTATTGACACAAGCTCAGGTGGCAAGGAACAAGATCCAAAACCCTATTAGTCAGGTGAAATTGGAGATGTTTGAAGATAAACAGAAGAGAGAACTTCTTCCACGGCTTGTGTCTTCAGAGGAACAAAAACATTTAAAAATAATTTTTAAAAAAAAAATCTCTCTTTTGACACCAAAATTAAAAGTACCTGACTTAAAATTTGAATAGAAAAGAAAACTTTTTGACACAGATGATTTTACTCAAGAAAAAAATGAAATTGAAAACAATGACACTATCCAAGGAAAAATCCAAAACCCTATTAGTCAGGTGAAATTGGAGTATTTCTTGAGAAGATTAACACAAGAGAGACCTTCTTCCAAGGCTTGTGTCTTCAGAGGATGAAAAACACATTTAAAAATAACTTTTTAAAATACTAAAGAACAATCAAAATCCGACTTTTGACACCACTCTCAAGTGAGCGAGGAAGTTCTCCAAAAGATACATTTTGAGACTTAAAATTTGAACGCAAGAGAAACCTTTTTTCAAGGCATGCAGCTGATTTGACAGCGAAATGAGTAGAAATGTCTAAAGCAAAAAAATCAAATATTAAAAGACCTTATATGACACAACGCTCAGGTGGCAAGGAGCAAGATCCGAAACCCTATTAGTCATTTGAAATTGGAGTATTTCTTGAGAAGATTAACACAAGAGAGACCTTCTTCCAAGGCATGTGTCTCCAGAGGAACAAAGACACGTATAAAATAACTTTGTTTAAATACTAAAGAACAATCAAAATCCGACTTTTGACACCACTCTCCTGTGGGCAAGGAAAACTTCCAAAAACCCTATTAGGTAAATTTGGAGTATTCCCTTGGGAAGATAAACACAAGAGAGACTAAATACTAAATACTAAAGAAAAATCCCTCCTTTGACACCATTCTCAATTGACCAATGTGTGTGTGGAACTTAAAGCTCAAGGAGAGCAAATAACTATAACATAGATAAAACGACTGTAATCATGACTAGTGTGACATCATGTTATACAAACGCTTAAAGGAAACTATGTGATGCTCCAAACAGAGATATTTTGATGAGAGAGAGACGTGTGTGGGAGAATAGAAAACTGCAGCAATTAAAAAAAAAAAAGCCTCAACACAATCACTGAACATGATAAAGACATTAACAAACGACACTGTTGCCCTGTAAATTTCTACAGTAGCAGGCAAAATATTACATAACTTATATTCAGCACGTTGATCCTTACCTTTCAGACGTTTTGTTGGTGCAGTTCATTTTCCAGCAAGGCCCCTTTCTTATGCTTTCCAGTCCAGGCAAAATTTAAGCAAGCACAGGTAGTTATGACCGAATTCAAGGTGAGATTGGATGTTTTGGTATATCCTTTCCCTGTGACTTCCGGTGTTCCTCCTGTCCCTCCTGATTTCCTGACGTTTGTTTCACTCGTTAATAACATTTCATAGGATCTAAAAAGATGACGGATGACTATATGAAACAACTACTGTGTCTACCCGCTACTAAATCTGTACTTCTTTGCAAAACCTTAACTAATCGACAAAAGCTAAACGTAGCAGTCATGATACGTTGGTTGTATCTTGGAAAAAGGTGTCTTCTTCCCCTTCAAGTAGTGTTTTCAGGCCTACCAGATCCACTGTGTCTGCCAAGTGAGTTGTCCAGTAGAATACATTCTAGAGTGAGGTCACTTTGGAATGCGAGATGATCATAAAGGCATGGAATTCGCATAAATTAGAACACAGAACACTTAGAATCCTGACACACACACACAAAAACACCCATCATAATTTTACACATTATTCTTACCTTCCTATGTGCGTTAATTGGTCTGTACATTTTTTTCGACTTCTGCATACGTTCAGCTACAGAAATCATTCAAATATCAAAAATGTTCAGCTCTTTAAGGACCCCCTCTGCCTATCTTTTTTTCACTACATTTTCTGACTAGATCCCTTGTAGCTTCCACAACTTTTCCATGTCATACACAATCTATGAATCAAAACATAGACATGTTTGTCTCATTTCGGATAGGCTAATGTCCACATTTAGCATTGAGCAAAAACACAAATTTGGAGACTTGAAAAACTGACAGTTCTGTCATTTTTAACTTTATCCACACAAATGACATAAATCTTCAGCAGCAAGTGTTGGGCTGCTCAAATTCAAGAGACTTCAAAAATAGAACTCACAGTTTTTGACTGTGGGTGTCTTTTTCCTAGACTACCTATCTGTGTTGTGCCCAATTGAATTAGGGGGTGGCTGTGGCGTACTGGAGAGGAAGGTAGTTCTCCAATCAGAGGGTCGGTGGTTCGATACCCGGCTTCGGCAGTCGATGTGTCCTTGGGCAAGACACTTAACCCCAAGTTGCTCCCGAAGGCTTGCCATCGGTGTGGACTGGATGTTGCATGAATGTTAGTTAGAGTCTGATGGTGGCACCTTGCATGGTAGCCTGTCATCAGTGTGTGAATGGGTGAATGATATGTAATATACTACTGATTGTAAGTCGCTTTGGATAAAAGCGTCTGCTAAATGACTGTAATGTAATTACAACTCCTGGATCAGTCGTGTGATGCCATTGGGCCTCAAATTATTATTGTCTGTAAATCAGCAGAATTTTTTCTTTCTTTCGATAAACAAATTTCCTAATAAGAACACTTCAACCGCCCTAATTTAAATCATTAAATATATATATAGTTTTTGTTACATTAGTCATAAGCATGTCTTAAAAGGTAATAAAAGCATTAATTGTAACTCTCTGGCACTCTCAGATACTCTGGATTGATCTGCCAGAGACAACGAGAGTTGTCATTTCATTTGACATAATTTTACAACTAATGATTAGGGGTGGGCAATATAGCTCTACATTTATATTAAAATATCTCTGGGGATAACAATATACTAGACAGTAAGACAAACTACTGAAAATTATTTAATTATTAATTAGTGACATTGCAGAAGTACATGGAAAGAGAGTGGGAATTGGAAAGTAATACTTGAGGAGTACAAATAATTATATTTATTGGAGATGCACGATGAAAAATTATTTTAACAACTCTTTTGGACAGTTACTCTCAGATGTTGAACACAAAGCAACCAGCCAAGAAGAATCAAGTGATGATGGCGGTGAAGACATCCAACATGACAAAGAAATAACAGACAATCAAATGATGGAGGAAACACCAGCAGTGAAAGTCATGTACAATAAATACATCCCATATGGACAGCGTTCCATACAGTGAGAGAGCACTACATGAACAAAGAAGAAAAGAGCACGAGTTGCTCTTTCTAGCTTTAAAATCAAAACATAGTTTGGCTGATGAAGCACTTGACGACATACTTAAAATCATAAAGGCTGTCACTGGTAAACACTCGGTGTCAACCACTAAATATCACTTTTATAAAAACATGAATGATTACAAGGACTATATACTTATCAAGCATTTTTGTTCAGCTTGTACTGTCTTGATGGAAACTAGAGGTGAAAGTGTAAGTTGCAGAAGTTGCTGCAAATAAGTTGACGTAAAGAGCATATCAAATCAAGGAACTTTTTCATTGTTCTCCCTCTTGAAGCCCAACTACAAAACATTATTGAACAGCACAAATTATCGCAACTGACAAGTGATAGCGAAGTTAAGTTAAACCCTGACTCAATTGATGACATATGAGATGGTCTGCTTTACAAAAAGCTCTTGAAAACCTCCACATCTCTGAATAATTGCCATAGCTTTTCCATCACCTTTAGCTGTGATGGCGTACCTTTATTCAAATCCTCTTCGCAGTCTATATGGCTTCTGTTGTGCACTCTAAATGAACTGCCTCCCAATCTGAGATCAGACCACATCATGTTAACAGCATTGTGGTTTGGAGCTAGAAAGCCCCCGATGAACATCTATCTTGACCCATTTGTAAAGTAGTGCATTGATCCACATGAGCATGGCTTTGATTGGGTCACTGCTGACGGTGTTCATGGTACCAGCAAAGTATATGCTTTAGTACTTGTGAGTGATTCTGTGGCCTGTCCTCTACTACAGAATTTCAAACAATTCAATGGGGAGTTTGGGTGTTCTTTTTGTCTTCAGGAAGGAACACTGGAAGAACGTGGTCAAGGGAAGGCCAGAGTTTACCCATATGAGGAGAATGTAAACGTTAGATGTCTAAGTCAGACTTTGGAACTAGTTATGAGGGCTGTTGAGACCGGTTAACCCTCAGTGGATGTGAAAGGTCCTTCTGTGTTGTCCTTTTTACCTGGATTTGATATAATTGAGGGATGTGTCCCTGATTATATGCACAGCGTCTTCCTTGGAGTTACAAGATCTATCACTTCACTGTGGTGTAACTCTGAAAACCATCAGTCTCCTTGGTACAGGTAGGTCCATTCCACAAATTGACCAAGTCCTGTTAAGATCAAACCACCAAGTAATGTCTCAAGAACACCTCGAACCGTAAAAGAAAGACGGTACTGGAAAGCCCATGAATGGCTGATGTGGCTACTTTTATGTAGCATTCCCGTTCTCAAGGGGATTCTACCTGACAAGTACCTGAATCACTGGCTCAAACTGGCAAGTGGCATAGCTTTGCTGCTTACCACATCCATTACATCACAGCAGCTGTTAGAAGCACATGAACTTCTTCTTCAGATGAAGCCCCTCTATGGTGTAAGCAATATCACCTACAATGTTCACCTCTGCCTCCATCGCTCAAAAAAAAATTCACAACAAAAAAGTTGAGTTTGCATATGTAAAGTTAATTTTATTTTAATGTTATTGACCTTACATGTTTCCCAAAAATATGTTGGAAACACCTATGGGGCCATAAATTAATTCCAATTAAACCATTATATTTAGTTTTAATGTATGGGTTTATTATAGACATATAAAAATACCCAATATAATTGTTTTGCATATTTACATATATTATTAATACATATATTAAAGACATATATAGGTGGGTGAAAATGAAAGAATAAACCAACAAAAAGTGTCATAGTATGGACGAGTCAGGCCACTACGAGCCTCGAGAACTGCTTCAGTGCTCCTTACGAAGTCTGTAGAACTCTATAGAGGGATGAACACCATTCCTCCACAAGATATTCACTTACTTTTTATACTACCTTATTTCATCAGGTTATCTCATTAAGATCAGACCTGAGTACAGCAGATAAAAAGAAAAACAAACATAGCCAGACATAACAAAACGACTTATAGCAGATTGGAAGATGAACGTTTTTATTATATTATTTGGTGTTATGGAGATAGGGGTGAAGAGCATTGTCTCTGGGAAGTATATATATATATATATATATATATATATATATATATATATGTGTGTGTATGTGACTCCCTCAATGTATGTATTCCCTAGACATGTGCATGTAAAAGAAACACATGTATGTTAAACATACAGTATGTAACACCATATGAATCCCGAATTTGTACTATTTATATGTATTAATTTATGATAGACCTATAAAAATCTCCTGTGTAAGTTATTTGTTCATATATAATATAAGCTTATATTGTCGACATACGTATATGTTATGTACATATATATATCATCCGAAAGCCCGCCAATATATGTTTATATAGTATATGTAAATATAAAAAAATATACATATACAGCAGGTAAAATAAGTATTGAACGTCACCATTTTTCTCAATAAATATATTTCTAAAGGTGCTATTGACATGAAATTTTCACCAGATGTTGGTAACAGACCAAGTAATCCATACATACAAAGAAAACCAAACAAATAAATTCAGAAATTAGGTGATGTGTAATCAAATGGAATGACACAGGGAAAAAGTATTGAACACGCTTGCTGAAATTTATTTAATACTTTGTATGTATGGATTACTTGGGTTGTTACCGACATCTGGTGAAAATTTCATGTCAATAGCACCTTTAGAAATATATTTGAGAAAAATGGTGACGTGTTCAATACTTATTTTACCCGCTGTATGTCTTTATAAGAAAAACATATATTAGCATACATTGTTGTGTACAGTGGGGGAAATAATTATTTGATCCCTTGCCAATTTTGTAAGTTTGCCCACTGACAAAGTGGGCAAATCAAATGCAAATCAATTTATAACTTTTATATAATGTGATTTTCTGGATTTTTTTTTTGATATTCTGTCTCTCAATGTTAAAATAAACCTACCATAACAATTATAGATCGTTCATTTCTTTGTCAGTGGGCAAACTTACAAAATCGGCAAGGGATCAAATAATTATTTCCCCCACTGTATATGTTGTTTTAATAAACGCACATATATAAAAAAGATATATATTTTAAGCATATATGGTTGCAACATATAATACCATATACTATAGTTATTTTTTATATATGTAACATATACAAATTTTATTAGGGGTATTCCATATATGTTATAAACTTATATCCACATATATCCAGTTCACGTATGTATGTGATACTAATATATTGCCTTAAATGTAACATATATATGGCGTCGTCACTCTTGATATAGGGGCATATATGTCATATATTCAATAACTTCATTGTCGTTGTCCTTTTTTATTCTTTGTTTATTTGTCTGTTTCTCAGTACCAGTGAGCGTGTGAAACCGGAGTCAAATTCAATAAAGCTTATTCTGATTCTGATATATTACATTTACGTATGGGCTGGGTTAAGTTAATTCCTTATAGGCCTACTTACTTTTACTCGACTAACATATGCAGGACCTTTACTTGCAACAGAGTATGTTTATGCTTCCTTTACCACTATCTGTAGGTGATGCAACATTACATGCCACTTACTGTAGCAGGTGGACATGAGGCTGCACCGTCAAGTTAAAACAACAGCCCTCTTGTCTGTGGACATAGCCTTCAAAATAAAACGTTTACCGAAGAGTATGTAGTAATATGACTGACAATTTGACCATCGCTATTATGTAAGTTAGCTTTTGCAGAAAATTATGCCATACAAGAAACTACTAACTACTATTATATATTTTTTTAACTGTAGTTTATTCTCGAGATTTAACACTACATATAGTATAATTTGTGGCTGCATTGTAGCTTTTCCCTCACTGCTACAACGCAGTGGTACCTGTACGCTCTTATTTTGAAGGCACCGTAACTAATTCCGGTTATACATTCTGTGTCTTCACTAAATATATCAGCTGCGGAACATCCAAGAGACGCTACTGTCTTTAACCATCAGACCTGCGGGAAGCATTTGAAGAGAACGGGTCAGTTAAGTGGCTTAGTTAGTGTGTGTTTGTGCTGTTCATCTGTCTCGGGCGGTAACGTCAGACTGATATAGTGACTCTCACTTAAACAGAGTTTTTAAAAGTAGTTTAATATGTTAGCAAGTAAAACTGCACACACATAACTTTTGACCGATCCTGAATGGGTTGGGTGTTACTGAAAATTCGGCGTATACGTGAGCCCATCGGGCAGCATCTTGGTTCGTACAAATCCGAGCATGATACATCATTCCACTGTCCTCCGCCTCATGGTGGTTCCACCGCGGCGGAGGACAGTGGTGGGAATAAAGGATGAACCTGTCTGACATTATACGGAAACAAGCGCAGCTTTGTCCGTGCCGAGTTGAGCAATACCAGGTAATAATGTATGAGAGCTCCGTAGCCATGTTGTTAGCGTTTAACGTTTTTGGCCACAGCTATTCACAGTTTTAGTTAGTAGGATTTTGAAAGGAGCTCGGTGTTAGTTAGAACACAAGAGCATATTGTAATCAGAACCTGATTTATTTGCCTAGTAGGTTTGCACATGCAAGGAATTTGATGTGCTTCCACAGAGATAGAGAAATGACAGCTAAGGACAACAAAGCTGGACAAATTAAGTTAATAATAGATAGGATGTTTTGTGCACAAGTAATGGAAAAATAATCTGAAGGTGTATAAATCCTGGATTGAGGGCAGGCTTGCACCAAATGATTTTCTCTGACTGTTTGGTGTAGTCTGTTCCAGTTCGGTGGCTAAATGGACCGACACAGTGATGGACGTGCAGAGAACACACTGGATGATTGCAGTGAAGAACTGGATTTAACTTCCTGAGCTGGAGCAGGAAGAACATTCGCCTCTGGGGCTTTCTTTCTTCATGGTGTCTATGTTGGAAGTCCACTTTAGGGTCTTGGATATGGTGGATCCCAGAAACCTGAAGGCTTCAACAGCATACACAGTGTTGTTCAGTATAGTGTTTTTGGGGCAGTGTAGTGGGGCTCCCCCTGAAGTCCACTGTCATCCCCACAGTTTTAAGAGCGCTCAGCTCCAGGTTGTCGTGACCATGCCAGAGGGCCAGCTATGCATACTTCAGCAGTTTTAACAGATGATCTGGGTGCTGGGAGTTTATGATCCAATAACAGGTGGATGCTTTCGTGTGTCCCTGCAGAGTCGAGGTGTTGCAGGATGTAGCGCAGACCTGTGTTGACTGCATCATGCACTAAGCCGTTAACCCAGTAGGAAACTGAAGGGGGTCCAGGAAGGGTCTTGTAATGTCCTTCAGGTTTGATAACACCAGTCTCAAAGGATTTTATGACTACAGACGTCATGGCGACGGGCATGGAACCTCATTTAATCCGGTGATTGAGGGTTTATTGGGGGTCGGGATGGTTGGGAGCGTTTGAAGCAAGGGGACTTCACACAGCTCCACTGAATTGTAGAAGACCCGTGTGAAGTAGGGGGCAGCTGGTCAGCACAGACTTTCTGACAGGAAGGGAGGCGCGCCGTCTGGGCCTGGAGCCACCCTGATCTTCGCGTTCGCTGGTGGGCCAGCTGATGGGACTCCAAAGTGGTCAACTGGTGCTTGTGCCGTCCTGCCGGCTCTTCCACAATGATGCAGCTTCCTTGGCTGAAAACCTGTTTGTCATCTTTTCAGAGTAGCCGCTCTTTGCTACTCCGAACTCCTTTTGTCAGTGTGTTCCTGTCATGGACTGTAAATAAGAAGTGGACGTATTCATCGTGATGTCACCCATTGGTTTGTGGACTGCCGTTATGAAGCCTTGAGATTGACGCTTTGGCTGTCGCCATCTCGGATTACGGCCGGCGCCAACATATTACCATATTTGGAATCTCTAGTACTGTGATAGGCTGGCGACCTGTCCAGGGTGTACCCTGCCTTCGCCCATTGACAGCTGGGATCGGCTCCAGCACCCCTGCGACCCTTAACTGGATAAGCGGTAACGGACGATGGATGGATGGATGGAATCTCTAGTAGCTGTCAATCCCGCCCTAAAGCATTCCCTGCTTTCTGGTCTATTTGACTCTAAATGGAAGACAGTTTACTAAATGAACATCATGCTGTATTGAAGAAGACTAGAGATTGAGACCATAAACTCATGTTTACAATGTTTACTGAGGTAATAAATCAAGTGAGCAGTAGAGTCATTTTCTAATTGACTTCTATACAATCAGACTTCTTTTTCGACCCTGGTGGTCAGTAGAGAGAAGGCACGTTTTAAGACGCTCCTGCATCGGCTTCACTCGGCAGAACCGGAGGTGGCTGTCTGGTTCCTGGCCTGGTTGTACAGGAGTCCTCCCCCCTACTCTAGTTCTACTCCTTGTCCCGGCAGAGCTGCCTGGGTTTCACAGCAAACCGAGTGATTGTATGTGCTGAAGGTTTGAGTCGGCACACGCAGCCTTACAAAAACTGATCTAAGATGAGTCAGTGAGTTAATCCAGGTCTGTAGCTGTAATAGCACACCAATCAGTGCAGGCAAAGCAGGCCCGTAACTTTAGCTCAGTGAAAACCTTTTGCACCTGTTGTTACCTATGAGCAGTCTGCTGCAGTGGATAGAATTTATGAAATACGCTTCGTAGGTCTGCTTTTTTTAATAATGTTAAAGCTTATATTTAAGTGTACTGGAGTAAAGTATTTTGTATTTGTTACATGGTTTTGTACAACAATTTATATACAGTACCAGTCAAAAGTTTGGACACACCTTCTCATTCAACTACTTTGAAGAATCTAAATATAATATAAAACATATTCTGGTTTGTTGAGCATTTGTTTGTTTACCACGTAATTCCATATGTGTTCCTTCATAGTTTGGATGTCTTCAATATTAATCTACAATGTAGAAAAAAATAAAGAAAAACCATTGAATGAGAAGGTGTGTCCAAACTTTTGACTGGTACTGTAAATATCTTAGTTGAACTAAATAATCATGTATAGGCTTAGTAAGGGTTGTGGAACTTTTGGTGCTGTGAAATGAATCTTCCGCCCAAAGCCAGAAGGGACAGTTGTTCTTTTAATCCGCAATTTGATCCCCCGTTATTCAAGTGCAGGTGAAACAACCAACTATTGACCTCTCTGTGTTGCATTAACTCCTCATGAGGCTGTTGACTCACAATAGCTCTTTAGCGTTAATGTCTCTGGAGTGAATACAACTTCATATTTTAATTTGGTTTTCAGCTATTTTTAGGAAATCCTTACCATCTGGTATTTTTCATTTTTTACACAAGCATTTCTCAGAAATCTAAAACTTAAAAAACATTGTATTAGTTTTTCCACAAATGATAAAAAAACAACAACAGATAGTTCTTGGTTCTGGACTTCATTTAGTATATATTCGATGGCATTAAACATTTCAGATAACTGGTTTCTCATTGTATACATTATTATATTGCATACATTATTACAAACTTAACACTTATCAACACTGTCTGTCTTGTTTTTCTGTCCCTCTTCAACAGCTGTGAAATGTGTGGAATCTGGGCTTTGTTTGGCAGTGATGAGTGTCTGTCGGTCCAGTGCACCAGTGCCATGAAGATCGCCCACAGGGGCCCCGATGCCTTCCGCTTTGAGAATGTCAACGGCTTCACCAACTGCTGTTTCGGCTTCCACCGGCTGGCTATCGTGGACCAGCTGTATGGTATGCAGCCCTTGCGCATCAAGAAGTTCCCTTTCTTGTGGCTCTGCTATAATGGGGAAATTTACAACCATCACACGGTAAGACATGGTAGCCGCTTCGGTGATGGCATCCGTGTTAGCGGTGGATTGAAAAACTTTATTCTGAATCTCTTAAAGGTCCAGTGTGTAGGAGGATAAAGTGGTATCTGATGGTGAGGTTGCAGATTGCAACCAGCTGAAACTTCTCTTGTGTGCCAGGCCTGTAGGAGAATACGGTAGCCAACGGCAAAATACTGATGGCCCTATCTAGGGTCAGTGTTTGGTTTTTCCGTTCTGGGCTACTGTAGAAACATGGCAGACCCCGTGAAAAGAACCCGCTCCCTCTGTAGATATACGTGGCTCATTCTAAGCTAACAAAAACAGAACAATTCTAAGCTTCAGTTGATTAAATAAAACAAACTTATTAATATCATATTCCATTTCTGCCAGTAGATCCCACTCAATCACATTGGACCTTTAAGAGGACATGCACAGTGCCTTAGTTCTGTTTGTTTAACAACTAACCAGTTGTCATTAAACTTTTCAAAATATTGACATATGTAATGTCATATAGTGTGTATATATATTGATATATTGGCAGATGTTCATTTTTTACATAAACAACATATTTTGCTAAGGATATCTTAAAGGTTGATAGTAAAGAGTGTGACAATTTATATTGCAAAATAAACTGGTCACTTCACTCTGATAAACAAACTATGTAACGGAAACACAGATCTTTGGCATTTCTGTTATGTAATTTCTTGCACAAACACAAACACTGATATATCTGTAATAAGCTAACATGGGCCAATATTTGCCCTGCTGATCATTGGTAAGAGCCTACAGAGCACTTGAAACAGTGAAATTTCAAAAGCAAATTCACAAAATCTGGCTATACGATATAAATCATGACAAAGGGGTTACCAGTCAATATATTGCCGTACTCTAAGAAAGGCAATATACTCCGATATTTTCATCGTAAAAAGAACACACTGCCATATGCATAATTTCTGAGAAAGAATATTCCTATATAAAGAATATTCCTTTTATATGCAATTAGAATAGTTGGATCTGCATTTGCATTAATCACAGTCCCTGCAACATCCAACATCCATGCTAGCATACTGAGGGGCACATATCTTTTACAAATTAAATAAAGCATTGATTGATAATTAAATAAAAAATGTACAGTCTTTTTGAGCAATGATACAATAACATGTTTACCCTTTGACCACCAGCAGCCCTCGTCTCATGTCATGTCTCTTTTTTTTCCCCCACGTCAGCATACTAATTTGCTGGGTCATCGCAGGTCTTTAGACCACTTTGGAAACGCAGACAACAATTGGCTGAGCGAACCTTTCAGTTCTCTGAATAGTACCCCCTCGGACTAAAAATGACCAGGAACGTCCTGGTGGAAACGCAGTTGTATCAACACGGCTAAAATAACCCTGTCTGTGTTATTTTCCCATTTTCTTCCTCAGCTGAGGAAGCAGTTTGACTTTGATCACCAGACTAAAGTGGACGGGGAGATTTTGCTCCATCTGTATGACCGCTTCGGCATCCAAAAGATGGCTTCCCTCCTGGATGGTGTCTTTGCTTTTATTCTGCTGGACACTGCCAACAGGAAAGTCTTTCTGGGGAGAGACACGTACGGTGTCCGGCCTTTGTTCAAATTCCTCACGGACGATGGATTTCTTGCAGTCTGCTCTGAAGCCAAAGGTAATGGGATAGTGGTGGGTCTCTAATACTCTACTTGTTTTACAGCGTTTTTTTTTTTTGCATTGTTCAACTTGTTATTATTCTGATCACAGGACTTACAGACATCACCCATGCAACGGCTTCCCCTGCCAACATCGTTCCCCTTCTCCCTGGGCACTTTGAGGCCTTTGATTTGAAGCACAATGGCAAAGTTCAGTCCGTTCAGATGGAGCAGTTTCACTGCTGCACCAAAGAGCCCGCTCATGCCGTCTACGACACTGTGGAGAGACTGCCTACAAGTATGAAACCGGTCCTTGTTATATAGTGTTTCTTGACTCATTCTGTAAATGTTTGGGATTTTATCAGCTGATGTCCCTGCAGGTTTTGATGAGGAAACGGTGAAAAGCAACATCAGAGCCCTGTTTGAGAATGCTGTGAGGAAACGTCTCATGGCTCAAAGGAGAATTGGCTGTCTTCTGTCAGGTAATTTAAAATACGGAAAATGACCTAAGATACTTTATTTGAACATAAGCCTTCATAAAAATAAACACTGTTTCCTCACATCCCAAGTCATCCTGTACCATAAACTAGCTTAACCTTTAGATGGTGGGACATCTAAAGGTTGTGGCCGATACTGATGTTGAAAATACTTACACCCATGTTGTTGTAGCTTTGTTTTGGCTGTTATTTATTCCCCTTTTGTGCCATGGAAACAAAGACATCTTCATATACAAAAAATAAGTTATCTGTTTGGAAGTCATTCAGCAGCTCATTACTCTGTCTTTGTATGAGCATAAATTCAATATTACAAATGCATATCACAACCTTTGATATAATCTGTCACCTGAATAAGATTCTCAAAAAGAAATGCTTCAAAAGCTATACGTCTGGCTATACATCTTCCTACTCAATGAGAAGAATGTTCCAACACATTACCCGACAACAATATTTGTTTTGGGTGTAATTAAATATAAATTTGAAAGCGATTAGATCATAAACAGTGCTTTCCACATGCATACTACACTGAGACGGGCCACCCAGGTATGTCAAAAAACGCCCAAGTATATTTAGCAATGCAATTTAGCAATTTAAGTGTTTTTTTTCTGTCTGAGAGAACAACGTTATCCACGATCAATAAACGTAGTTGACTAGTAGCTGCAGAACACCGCTGGGAGGGGATGGAGCGCTACTCGCTACCACAGCGCGGCGGCCCAACGTGCTGCTGTGCTTTGATCATCAGGGACTGGATCCCCGTTATGGGCGACGGGCTTGGAGAACGTTCCCGCTGTAACGTACTGGGTGCTGCGTCAGCCCTCGTCAGACTGCTTTATTTTTGATTGAACGCGACAACCTTATTGTAACTGATCTTTCCCAGAGACAGTGTAGTATTCCCACATGGCCGACTTTTTCTCTCACTTCTATTTGTTAACAAAACCACATGAGCACACGATGCACGGCACCCATCCTAATGCCAGAGGGTGTCCTGCAAGTGGCGAGAGCGACCGCAAAATGACCAGTTGACTGATGCAATACAACAGATAAATATGGAAAATATCGGCTGATACCGATGTCCGGACAATAAATCAGTGCGTCCCTAAATTAACATGTCAAACTTCATATGAAAGAAGCTCAATACAGAATTTTGTCCAGATTTTGTTTTATTGAGTCCACTGATTGTAGCATTTCCATTGAAACTAATTTATTTTGGTTAAAAATGCTGGTGTGACCAGCCCTATGGCTGACTGACCAAAGAATCTGATGGGCTTATGCTAATGTTTAACACATACAGAAAACATATGAACAATATTGGTAATGTTATATAAAATACAAGGCAGTTCAGTTGGCATATTTTCAAAATGCAACACACTTGTAAGTGTCTGTTCTGTCCAAATATGTAATTTGCTTAGAACAACAGTGCCCACACATTTTCACGTTACATCATCAGTATTTGTTACGTTGTCATCAGCGTAGCCTGAATAAAGATAACTCTTGGTAAGCGTTACTGAGGAAAGGCATCCTTGATTGATGTTGATGATCACTCACTCGCGTTGTCTCTTCTTCAGGTGGTCTGGACTCCAGTTTGGTTTCGGCTACGCTGGTAAAGTTGGCCAAGGAGGAGAAGCTGCAGTATCCCATCCAGACGTTTTCCATCGGGTCAGAGGACAGTCCAGACATCTTGGCCGCTCGTAAGGTCGGTTCTTCTGATAGAAAGCAACATTAGCTGCTTAAAAGAACCATAACTTTGTAATAGCCATCCAGATAATGATTATAGAAGGTTTACAAACCAAGCTGTGTTACAAACATATTTTCTTAAAGGTTCACAAATTATTTGGAAATCATCAACAAACTCTTAATATAGAATATAAAATGTTATAATGTGTGTGACTTTATTGTAATATTTTTTTTAAATAACATATTTTATAGCATTACCAATAATTAGTTAACCTATTTTAATTATCGCTGAATTGATTAACTGTCAAATAACTACATTTCAATAAATGATCAATTTACCATTTTTTATAATGATGGTTAATGTGAAGTGTTACCCATTTTATCTGACCACTTGGTATCTTATGATATGCAGTTGGTCTGCAAAACAAACAGTTTGGTGTGTTTTAGTCAGTTTGTGGTTTCGTTCTTCAGGTTGCAGCTCACATTGGCAGCGAACACCACGAGGTGAACTTCACGGCAGAAGAAGGCATCCAAGCTGTTGAGGATGTCATCTATCACCTGGAGACCTATGACATCACAACCATACGTGCCTCTGTTGGTGAGTGATATATATATATATATATATATATATATATATATATATATATACACACATACACATTGTGAACTACAAATCTGTTTCTCAAAATCAGCAGGAGGAGAGCTAGTTAACATTAGCTGTTAGCAACCGGTGGGAAGCACACAGTCCTGCAGAGCTAACAGCTAACATTAATGGAGGTTGCATTGAGTTTCTTTATGACGTGTTTGAGCTCTTTTCAGTAAATATGAGTATTAGACAACGGTAAACACATCAAATGTTGGAATGTAATCTTGTAGAATTAAGTTTTTGCCAGAAACCCAAATAAATACAGTTGTTTGAAGGAGATGTTTTGACAGCAATAACAAATACATAGAGGGAGGGGGAATTAGGACATGTTGAACTTCCTCACTAGCTTTAAGTGTTTTGTTTTTTATCATGGTATTGAATAAGACGGTGAGAATTGTGGAATTTCACTGGTATTTGCATTGTCCACTAAATGTCTTGTATGGTGACATCCATGGTTTATACCAAGTAGCATAATCTGATTTATTGAGCGTTTGTGTTGAAACATATCTTTTCTTACATTTTATGTTGAAATAAAAGACACCACTGGTAGGAGGTCCAATTTGGTCTCTCATATTTGTGACATTCTGAATTCATTCTGCTTAAACTTCCTTTTATGTCACTTAAGTTTAAGGAAGACTCTATATTGTTCTCAGGGGATTTAAATCCATATTGGCAACTGATTTGGTTTTGCTAACAGGGCATTTCAAAGGTCGCCTCACATTTCTGCTGATTGATGTGACAAAAATGTGCCTGCTGCATCACTGCATTCCTCTTCCTCCCCATTGGCTCGTTTGAATCACAGTGGAATCCAGTGAGATTAGTAAAAAGAGGTCAATGGAGGTCAAACCATGGGACATTGAGCGGCCACAACCCAGCACTGCAATCCAATTATATATCACAATATGCATTGATAAAATCATAATGAAATAAATGACTGCAATGAAACCATATCAAAGCCTGACAAAAATAAACCATGATCATATCTTATAGTGCATTTAATTGTATTTAAAGATGTGACCATATGTTATTTAATGTGGTCATTTGTTAATTTAACAGTTTAAGTTGTCATCATTCTATGCCATTATTTATTTTCAATTAATTTTGGCCCAGAAATGGTCCATAGAAAGGAACATCTGTTTGTAGTGTGAGCCCATCTTCAATGCTTCAATGATGATCAATCATCAAGGCTGCTCAAACCATCTTTTATAATTGTAGCCATCTTTCAAAGGCTCTTATCTGCGCCATTATAATATTTGGGACATAAATTTGACAATGTTCTCCATTTCTTTGTTAGTAAACCGTTCTTTCTGTGTCTTCCGCTGTAGGGATGTACTTGGTTTCAAAGTACATCAAGGAGAAGTCTGACAGTGTGGTGATCTTCTCTGGAGAGGGCGCTGATGAGCTGACTCAGGGATACATTTACTTCCACAAGGCAAGGCAATTTTTCTTTTTTTTTTTCTTTGCCTTTTGCAAGAGAAACCTGGTCAATAGAGAGAATGCAGGTTTTAAGACACTTCCTCATCGGCTTCACTCTGCAGAACTGGAGGTTGCTGCCTGGTCGGTATAAAGTTTGATACAAATCATGGTCCATTGAGCTCGATTAACAGGGCTTAACTAACTAGCATGCTACGGCGCAGATTTATTTTCTTTGTCAGAGCATTTGATTCATGGAAGCTCTCAGGATGTAAAGAGAATTTCTACAAAAATATCAAAAATGTTTTTGGAAGAAAATTACCAACCCAACATTTCATGTTCCTTAAGGCTGTGTTGAGACATGACAGCACATTAACGGAAAGAGACATTGGTGGAGAGACAGAGAACAAGCATTTGAGCTGTCCTGTAACATGTTTGAAAGGAGGCTTTATTATACATGTAGTGTAGCTGCTGACGTAGTTGAGTTCCTCCTCCAGGCTCCGACTCCAAAAGCGGCTGCAGAGGACAGTGTTCGACTGATGAAGGAGCTCTACTTGTTCGATGTCCTCCGTGCTGATCGCACCACTGCTGCAAACGGGTAACAAATTCTACTTCACTAAACACCGTCACCAAACAAGTCACGCTCCATAAACAAAAACCACTGCAGTGTGCCAATGACACACAAACCAGCAGAGGATGGGTTGTCACTTGTTGTCAAGCTGGAAAAGGCACTTTTTTTTCTTTGCCTAATTTAACAACTTAAACTGTTAATTGATCATTTTAATTGTTGCCTATTAATTTTCTGTTGATCGACTTATTGATCCACAAATAGTTTCAGCTCTTTTAAATTGTAGTTTACTTTCTGGCTTTGGATGTTGGCGGCGTCTTTGATATATATATATATTATGTCAATTCATTTGGTAGAAACACGGAGACACAATAAACTGATATAAGAAATTGCACTGATTAATATAAGAGCAAAAGCTTTTGATGAATGTGATTTTCAGTTTTTTAAAATCTCATCTTTAATTTTTCCATGAAAATGTAAATCATTCATAAGAGCGTTCAACAGTAATATCAATGGCAAAATGAATAATGCTTCATAATTTAGAGCGATATGTGATTTATTATACCTTAATATTGGCCTAAACATCCATTGAAGCCAATAATGTAATATCGGTTCTGTATAAGTATCTGAATTAAAAATGAAAGCACCCCAATGATGAACAGTGAAAATTCTTGGTAATGGAGCCATTGTCCATTTCATACAGTACCACTAGTTCAGTTTTTTACCCAAATGTCTTCCAATCCTTTCACATCTTCAATTATATGTCTCAGCTCATCTGCATTCCTTTCCATCCTTCAGTCTGGAGCTCCGAGTGCCGTTCCTGGACCACAGACTCACAGCATACTACCTCTCCCTGCCCGAGGAGATGAGGATTCCCAAGGTCAGTTAATCCTGATGTTTATCTCACCGAAAGACACACAGGGAGCCATCTTCGGAGGCAGTGCTCCAGTAAGGCTTTGTGATCATAGCGTTGTCCTGTCTCAAGCAGCATGGAGTAGAGAAGCATCTCCTGAGGGACTCCTTCAAAGATCTCAACTTGATCCCGGATGAGATCCTGTGGAGGCGCAAAGAGGCCTTCAGCGACGGTATGATGTCCATGGAGAAGTCCTGGTACATCTGCCTGCAGGAGCACCTGGAGTCCATGGTAAGTCTCACAGTAGGACACGTAAGACTCGTTCAACAGTGTTCACTTTAAATCCATGTTCATTTAGGCAGCCAGGTCAGTTTTAAGGTCTTCATACACCGGAGGCCTGACCAATACACGACACAAGATTTAAAATCTTTCTGGCTTCATGCTCACAGACCTCTCGTTGTGTGGATAACACTTTGTCAAAACACCTTTCAATTATGCCCTACTCTCAACCGGATGAGTGCATCTCAGACCCTCAGCTGATGCTCTGCAGCCAGAGACACAATTTGCTCACTTTTATTGTTTGGGACGGTGTGTTTGGCTATTGACTAACGGAACAACCAATTGTCGCAACCCATTGCCTCCATATGTTGGCGCTTGTTTTTGAGTTTGACTGAGGTTAATTTTGCGACGCCATACAGGCCATTTGAAAATGTTTTGGTCTGCTAAAGTCATAAAATTGAGGTTATTACTTTTAGTCAAAATATTTTGTCCTTTTTTAGTCATCAAATTATATTGAACATTTCAGACAAGCTAGTTGAGGCAAAAACCCAAATTAAATGTTATCATTATCTGATGAAAGACACAGGTTGAATGAATAAGGATGCAGTCCTCCTGACTGTGCTCATTAGTGATGAACGGGCCAATCAGCATCGCCCGACATGCAGAAATATGCACTGATCAACCACCAGAACCTAACCCTAACCCACACTTTATGCACTGAGTGGACTGAGACCAGAAGGACAGAAGAGAGAGAGAGAGAACCACATTTTACCATTAGTGTTGAATGATGTCGTTGCCATCTCGTCTCAGTCGCGTTGAAAAAAAAAGTAGTTGACGAATGTATTTAGTCATAGTTTTTGGTAACAGGATTAACACTGGTATAAATCACGCCATCACAAAAACATTTCAACATTTTAATGATTCATCCTCTTTGAAATTGCATTTAATCTATTTTATTGTTTGTTCTTTATTCTCATTAAGATATTTTTAATATCTCTAATACAGCTACATTTCATTGTGCAATCCTGTATCATAAAATTACATTAACTGATCCTTATAATACTTGTTGTTGGACTGACTACTATGGTTTAGTAGTTGATGTTGACAGAGCAGAGTATACAGTGTATTTTCTGATGCAACCACTAGGAGACGTCATAGTCCAACATTTCAAACTAATACAATAATAATACCAATAATCCGTCCGTTGCAGTATCAGTATACACTTAAAAGTATGATACCTTTTTCTGATGGATTAACTCACTTCACTTTAATTCTACAATACATTTTTGACACTATTTTGTTTTTTTCAGTCAAAATCTGCTTTGATAAAGTTATAGAAAAAAAATATTGATGTGCAGAGTTCAATAAATCAATGATAGCAAAGCACAAGAATAAGAGTAAAATCAAGGAAATATGCAGCAGCAGCACTGATGGAAACAACGGCTAAACACGACAAATGAATGTACTTTAATGTAAATATTCAAACCAGCAGTGCTTTTTGTGCTAATGAGCGCAGCTGACGAAATCATCATCGGTCCTCTATAATCCTCTAAAAGGGTGCATTCAAGTACAATTTTGTTTTCGCATAGTTTTAGTGTGTAAAACACTAAAATACTGACACTGTTTCTCCAGAGCGCTACACAGTCTGCCTCCTCCAGTCACAATAAAGTGTTACACTCCATCTCCTCATTATCAGTCCTGATCATAGACACAAATAAAATAAATGAGTAAATATTTCATTGTTGAACTATGAAACTCCTGTTTTCGAATAACTTCCAATACACTGATTGGTTGGTTTATGGAGTTTTGCGGGTTACACTTGTCTTCTCGATTCTTTACAGTTCATTTGGTTTGAACGCCCTCTGGCGTTTCAGAGAATAATGCAACGAAAAGCACATGAATGCCGTTGTATGTACCGCCAACTCGCACTCCGTCTGCTGAGGCTCGCTCTACGGTGCAAAGCGGGAGTATAAACCAAGCTGGTGGGTGCACTGGCACTGCTAGAGGACGAGTGTTCAGGGACCAGTAATTATTTTTCTTGGTCTTCTTCCAGTTTTTGACTTGATAAAGAACCTCTGATCAGCAGGCTCACTTCTATGCAGCAACATTCAGGTGGTGCTTTGCATTGTCCGTTTATGAGTGGACATAGGCGTGTAGAGGCTGGATCCACGTCCAAGTTCATTTGGGATTTATGAAAGGAAATGCGTACTGGCAGGCATGTGCAAGGTTTCATAAATCAGAATACTTTTAGTCGTAGTTTGGATCTTCCACACTGCTTTATTAACGTTTTCCAATGTACACAGAACGCCATGTGTAGCCCCACTGTGTCTGACCTGCGTTCTGTCGTCCCTCAGGTGAATGATGACCAGATGGAGAAGGCCCACAAGACGTTCCCTCACAACCCTCCACGCACCAAAGAGGCCTACTACTTCAGACAGGTGTTTGAGAAGCATTACCCGGGCAAGGCCCAGTGGCTCTCCCATTACTGGATGCCGCGCTGGACCAACGCCAGCGACCCGTCAGCCCGGACCCTGGCCATCTATAAACCAGATAAAGACCAGTGATTCACTGGAACAGCTGCTTGTCTGCGTGGGTCAGTCAGCAACATGTTGGCCTTTTTTAGAACATTCTACCTGTGTCATACTTTGTGTCATACTCGGCTTTATTTTGTCAGACTCAGCTTCACTTCAGCTTATTTGGAACGAGTTATACCGAGTGTATCTTATCTCTCACTGTGATGGAGTTTGTCAGGCTTAGCTTTAGCAGCAATTTGTCAGACCTGCTGTTAAGGGGCTTGTTCATAAATAAATTGGGACATCCCTCATGTCCTGTTCCACTGCTGCCAGCTGGATGCGTCACAGCTTTGTAACCATTTACGGCCAATCATTTCAGTATTGACATGTAACTTTAACCTGGGTGTTCACTTTGTACAATCTGAAAATAACACAATAGACTTGGAACAAGAAAGATGCCTTGGGAGATAAAGTGAATTGTGAGCTGTTGGTGGGCTGGTATTAATAAAAAATAATGAATAAACAGATAAGTCCCACAAAGTCTAGCTAATACTTTCAAAAGCACAACCAGCCCTGATTAGCAAATATTAAGTATAATGTGTCAGTTTGAAACATGTGGTACTATTCCGTTACTGAATCATGGCCGTTGAGACCACAAACTCATGTTTACGGAGGTGGTCTCAGAGACTTCTATACAACCAGAGGAGTCGCCCCTGATGGACATTAGAGAAACGTTTCAGACAATTCAGCATTGGCCTGGTCTCTTAAAGCTAATTCTGACAAACTGCATCAAAGGCTGACAAAGACCGGTACATAAGTTTGGGTTAGACTGACGTGTCGGTCTATAGTTTAAAGGACCATTCATGTGTTAAAACATGTTATTTTTTGTTAACCATTTTCCAAAGCGTACAAGTAATACCAGCTCCATGTCCTACTTTCCAAGCAGAGATGTGAAATGGCTGGAGATAGGTAATCCAGCACAGTAAACACCACATCAACCTTTGGGTACTTTAGGAGTTCTTGTAGTTCCAGAGTGGACCGAGCAGCTGCAGTGAAGCTGGAAGCCAGCCTTGAGTCGCAGGAGTCTGAACTTTAGCGACCCATCATGATAGGCTACATGCCGTTACACCGGCTTTTATATGTGTCTTTACATTTTTTACAGGGGCACAAAAACTGATCAGCAGCTCAAAGCACTGATCTGATGTAGAGGTTCAGCTTCTGAGTGTGATGTTTGCTCTACACTGTAATGAACACAACAGTGTTCAGCAGAAGTTTTCCTGATGGTACTTCTTACATACTGTGGCCTCATGAATGACCTTAGACATGAGTCATTTACTTTAATAGCTTCAAACCATCACTGGACTTTATACTTGTCTATGTTGGTTTAGAATTTAACCTCATGGATTTACTTAGAGCTGCTAACACCAAAAGGGCTGCTGACTAGAATAATATACAATATGTGTGAATTACATTTTTACAGTTTCTCATGGATAGAGGTTGGTCATATGTGAACATTGTCAGTGACACTGTCAAAGCTTTTCCCACTGTTTAATGTCCCCTCTGCTGTTTGTTTTCCTACTGGGTGTTGGGGTTATAGGACTGGCTATGCAAACAGATATTTGTTCCAAGAGTGTGTGTGTGTGTGTGTGTTTGTTGTACAATGTTGAAGTTAGTGCTGGACGATAAGATGTATGACGATATCGCCCACCCTTTGTTTGAGTGTGGAGACATGAGAGCGCACTACAGGAAATGGATGAATTAATGGCTGACAATGCGATGCAGTCCTTTTACCATTACAGCATGAAAGGCTCACGCAGAGGAAAAATTGGACATTGAAGCTTTGAAGGTTCTCAAAAGAATCCGTTGCAAGGCTGTTGTACTGGGCTGCATTCATTATATTTTTGAGGCTGTCATTTTGTCCATCTAACATCACCATTATCTGTCCGACTTGTTTTCTACTCGTTGCTGCTGAAATAAAACTCTGACATTGCGTCCCTTGTGTAGTGTTTCTGTCGTCCACCGGAGTGCGCACTTACTCCACTTCTAAAGACGCTCTGAACACCAGTTTGATTTTTTTCACAAGGAATTCACGACTTGCAAGCTGAAAGTTGAACAAGTAAAGAAAATAATTTTAATATTCGTTGAACCATAACACACAGATATCCTGTCATATCACACCATTTGACCAGATGGGGAAATTCTAAAAGCCACTTACAAGCCGAAATGAGTGCTTTTCCCCCGGTGTGTTGTATTTATAGAACAATCATTTGCAATTAAAAAGTAATGAGGCACTATACAGTGACTTTGGCAGTGCAAATTTTTTTTGTAGCATACCATGGGGCATAGCCTTGCTTTGATGATCCACAACAACATTTAGTGTTTTGTAGCATGGCAGATAGTGAAAGAACGCTCACAGAAACCACTAACATTGATACATGGCACCCCACCCCACCCCCTCCCCTCCCCTCGACGACCTTCTGCTGGGGCAACTGGAAACTGGCACAGGTACAGCACTGCTACATCACTACAATGTGGAAACAGAATCATTTTTATTCGACTAACAGCTATACACAGTTTGAGGGAAAACAAAAGCCAGCGTCGGGTAAGGAATGGCTCGATGGGGTGCAGGTGCTGGTAGAGAGGAGACGGCTTAGCGGCGCTTGTCGTACGTCTGTATTGTGCTCCACTCATACGAGCCTGCAGAGAGAGAGAGCCTGTTAGCTTCACCCGGTACTTTTGTTACTTAAAAAGCGGAGTGTACTTTAATGCGTCTTACCTGGCTCTTCTTGGCTCCTTTTCCCCATCAGCCCGACAAAAGAGTTGACTTTATGCCCTTCAAAGTAAGATGATATGATGTGAAACAGTCATATCAAAGCATTTCATCTCGTTAACTGAACAGATTTAGTGTCGTTTAGTTAACTGCAACAAGATTTTTAGAGATACTGAGGTCAAAAGTTCACTTCCCCTCGAGCAACCCCAGTCCCCTCTGAAGAAAGTTAAAAAGCCTGAGCATTTTTGATCATTTCAATCTTAACTCATTGGCTTTTAAATGTATTCTCCTTGTAGTCATTCATTTAATAGTTCCTAATTAACCTAACCCCGGTTTGAGTCTATAAAAGACTATTCTTCAAAACCAGCCATGTGTATTCTGTGTGTGACGAAATGTAACCTCTTCCTCAGGATTCCCTGGCAGTACACAGTCAATGACCTTGTTGTCTCCTGTTTTGCATCACAGGTGGACTAAAGAAGTGTTTTTACTTTGAGTTTAGTTCTGTGAAACCAAACCAGGTTTGTCCAGAACCAAACTGAGCTCCGAGACACTGGGTCCTGTCTGAGGATGGGATGAAATATGTTTTATCTTGGCTTAAAAAGAAAAAAATAAACGGTTGTGATTCGTCACGATTACGCATTTGATCGTGACAAATTCCCATTATCAGGATAACAGTGTAGATCCTCAAACTAGTGAGTTGAAACAGCTCACTATCATGGTAGGGGAAGTGAAAAATAGAGGAATTATGTAAGAAAGAGCTGACCCCCACAATGTTGTTTTATGTATCCCTTATTTATGCAGAGGTACCTTATGAGTTATTATTACTGTATTTAAAAAAAGAATCATATGTATGATGAAATAAATATATTAGTTTCTTAACAAAATGTAAGATAAAGGGATTCCAAGTGTTTTAAGCATATTTTGATCATTATCACAGATAGTATTGTGAATCTCAGTTACTTTGGTGGGGATCTTCATTCGACATGAGATTTCCATATCGTCCCGTGCTTAGTCCTGTCAGGTATTCAGTGGTGTAAATGTGACAGACAGCTGCATCACAGCCTGGCTGGGGCCCCTGTCAATCACAGTAATGGACTGTAATATGATCACAAGGGGGGGGGGTTGTGTATTGGATCGGGCTATAAAACTGTAGAGAGCCCTGAGGGAGTATCTGACATTACACACATCAATATCTGCATTAGACTGATGAGAGTTTGCGGTAAATATATCGAATATGCCCCCTGTCACTGGGAGCTGAATCTCCTGTCGACTGGAGAACAAGAGATGTGTTCAGAGGGTACAATGGGGAGTAAAATTCATATTCCCCTCTATCCATCACAAGCGTAAACAATCCAATTGAATTCTGGGATGTCCTTGGGGCATTGATCCCAGCACTCTCACCTCCCTAATGATGAGTGACTTCTAGTCATGCCTGCATAACAGGAAGAAATGAGACTTAACTTGACGCTGCACTGTGTTGCTTCACAGAGTCAGTGACTAATTTAGACAAAGAAAATAACAACCCTGACAGAGAAAAGAGAAAATCCCCTCCTCCTCATTCCTTTTTTCCCTGTGCGCTCTTTATCTCTTCCCTCTTTGTCACAAACGCTCTTGCCCACCGTCCTCGCTGACAAGCGGATGTGGTCCAGCATTCATAAAAAAGGAAGGCAAAAAACAATCGTTGTCAATTAATTAAACCCTCTGAAATTTTGCGCTCTCCCTCTGATCAACCCACTATGTCTAACCACTGACAGAAATATACATATTCTATTTGTAATATTGTTGGTGAAATATGAAAGGCTTAGCTCTTTTTTCCCCCAATGAGCTTCCACTAGTGGAACTCTGCGTTTGAAACTAACAGGCAAGGTATATATATATATATATATGTGTATATATGTATATACCCTTAAACACCTGCTGGCTCCATACTTGTTCTTCTTTCAATAAGGCATGAGAATCTAAATGAATCCATATCATTTTAGTATTATGAAGCATTCTGAATAATTCACTGGGTTTATTTGATGCCTACCACTAGCAGGGAGTAGCTCCCACTGACGACGCTGACATCATGCTCTCTGTAAACTTTATGGAAATGTGGGGTTGAATATATTTACACAATTGCAAACATACACGTGGATGGGTGTTGTTAGGTGTGATCACTTTTAGGTTGACAACATTTTTTGAAGGTTTGAGAAAGTACTAAGATATTTGAGATATTTGTGTGTGTGGGAGGGACCAATGACCTCAATATTTCTAATATGCTGCAGAGTAGTATTTTTGTAACACATAAAATCCTTCAGTTTATCTGAAAGACCTACAAATGAGGAAATATGGAGACGGATGTTTTTTTTACTGGACAGTGACAACGAGGGACTGGAGGGAAATGAAATGACAGCTGTGTGAGTGTGATGTGTGACTTACTTTTGCGGGTGATCTGTGCATTTGCTGTGGGAGGAAACAGAGAGAAACGTGTTATAAAAAATAAAAAAAACCGGTCCACAGAGAAAGACAAACCGCGTGGCGTTGACAGCGACTCGTACCCATGGAGCGTTTCCCCATCAGGCCGATGAACTGATGCGGCCGTGGCTTTCTTGTCATCCGCCGTAGGATTTCTCTGAATGGGTCGCTGGCAAGCCAGCCGTCCTGAGAGGAGGAAAATACAAATGTCAGTGAATGACACACCTATCAGGAGCGCGCAGAACCTGGCTAACGAGGATAAGTACTGGACATTTCCTTGCCCTAATGTCATAGAGCACCAAAATGTTGAATTCATAAAGCGTTTTTGCAAACAAAATAAAGCAGTGAAAAGGTATTTGTACCCGGTCAGATAGATATTATTAAATGGCGGTCACTAAATTGTAACTGTTCTTGTATGCATCTTAATGTGACTTCATATATCAGGATATCCCACACACACACACACCACATCACACCACACTGACCTCCCACACACACACACATAAGCCCCACACAGTAATAATCCATATACGGCTGGAATTGAACTTCCATTAAGTGTTTCAGGATATATTTCCACAGCGTGCACTAGTCTGCCTGAGACGTGGAGCCGGAGGGCCACTAATGTCTCGCACGTTCAGTAGTGATGATTTATTGCGGTGCTCGTTCATCTGCAGAATGGCCCAGACCCCGTACGGTTTAGACTGCTGATGGAGCAGCTTGGCGCGTTTCCAACTCCCAATGTCAACGCAGGACGTGCGTTCCATGTCGATGGACAATGTTTGGGCTTCAGCTCCCTCTATAGTGTGCACTTAAGGGTTGATTTAATTTCCTGTCGGCTGGCTGCTCCGAGCAGGACGTTCTCCATCTTCATGATGGGTGGTCCTAAAATCCTATTATTATTTATGGATGCAAGATTGTTTCCCCTGATATATTTTCTAGGATCAAGTTTAACATATTTCATTGGAGAAAAAAAAAGAAGCTGCATCTCTATATTGACTCTAATTTGGGAATATTAATTGATCTGCATGAGAACAGAGAGGATCATTATCTCACTCACACTGGTTGGGTTTTTGAGTAAAAGCAGCCTTGAACCGAAACTGATCAGTCACACAACTGCTTGCAATTCAAAAAGGTGTGACACTGCATGTTAGCAATTTATGACTAATTAATCATATTGTACTCAATTGACGGCAAATGGAGAGAGAAAATAATGAGTAAAAGATAACAAAAATCCACAGGACCACATCTTACAAAAACCTTAAAAAGAGAAAGTGCTGATACCCGCACCTCTAATAATTGTCCCACATCATCTCATCATTATTGCTCACCTCTATCTACAGAAAAATGCATAGCAAATATAAGCTGTGTAGCAAATAGATACATAAAACATAAAACGCTATAATCTGATGCTGGGTTTAACTTTACCTCAGTAAATCGACATCCCTTTAAGTCAAAAACAAAAGCTTTTGAGTTCTTTCAGATTTGGTTTAAACAAACTTACATTAGGATCTACAGGTTAATGCAACTTTCCTCCAAAAGATATATATACATATAAATAATAATTCTTAATATATATATATATATAGATAGATACATTCTTGCAGCAGATTACCTGAATGTCATTACTGCTCGTCCAGTAGTCCGCCTCTTCTTTCGGGTCGTTTTCCTCGCAAAAAACTTGGGCGACGGCGAAAAAAGCCATTAAAACCGGTAAAACCAGTATCTTCATCATGCTGCTGCGATGGTCTCTGTTTGACCGGCTGTTGTGTTCAAATAACCGATGATATTCAACTTCAAAACTTTAAAAAAAAAAATTACAATTAGTTAGGTTCGAGCAGCAGCTGTTCTGTGCGCGCACTGCTTCTTCTTTCCAAAGAGCTCAACAGTAGTCCATAGCGTGCGTGCGTGCGTGCGTGTGTGCGTGCGTGCGTCAAACCCCTAAAAAGCTCTTGGCGTGCTCAGCCCCTGCAGCAGCTTCTTTTCTGTCTTGTGCGTCCTCCTGTCCAGAGTGCCTCGCATGCGCTCCTTTATATACATCAGCAATCCCGGTAGTGTGATTACTGCGACCCATGTCACGAGTACTGCTTCAATGTAGTTACAGTCAACGCCCTCTGATGTCGTGAGTCACTGGACATTCTCCACCTTAAAGTCTGGATGGGATCAGATTTGATCAGAAATATTCAGAAATCAAGTCATTCAGCAACCTGATAATTGATGTCATCATAAAACTCACTGGAGTGTCCTCGTGATGAACGGGCCTCATGTGAGCTATTAGTCTGTGATGAGGAGATTTTATACTGAATAATAGCTCAATGTTGTATTCACCTTTGTATTCTTGCTTAACACTTCATTGGTGATTTGTTTCAGTTATTGATAAGTGTCACTCCCCAATGTAAAGCCTGTTTTAAGTCGACAGGCCTCCTACTTCTATTCTGGATGCCACTCAGTGATTGTTTGGGTGAGTAATACACACAGGTGTCTATAATCAGCTGGAACAGTGTTTTCTTTAGTTCTATGCTGCGTGACATGTACATGAAGCAGAAAGCTCGTGTCTACACATAATTACGTGACGGTCACGTAGGTCTGTGATGACGCACTTCCTTTTACGCAGCTTGTACGTGTAACCGTAGCAGCCCATAATGATTTTCTGAGAATGTAATAACGCCTTTGCTCTTAACCTAATAGAGAATGTAATAACTCAATAACAATCTTGACCCAATAATTAAAAAAAAATGTCCTGACTGATTTTGGAATAACATTTTTCAGGTGTAATCACATTTTTTTCAAAACTGACGATGTAATCATTTTGAGGGTTCATGTCAAACATGTTTTTGTAAAATGTATACATTTTACTGTTAGTGTGATGGGAGTCTATTCAAAAACACTTACTTCTACTGACTTCATGTTTGCAAATGTAAAGTAGGCTTCATGTATAATTTGAAATTGACAATAGATGGTAAGATGTGCTTCGTTTTCAGGCAAGTTTCCATGAAACGTAAAATCCCTATCAATGTGGAAATGAACCACCCCACACCCACGCTGATTGGTCCATCAGAACAGAGTGGATCTTAGATGAGAGCCACTCTGGTCTGATTGGACCAATCAGCGTGGGTGCAGGAGATGGCGCTACACACAAGCAAGCGTTCAAGGAAAAAAAAGGACGATTCAATCTCCATGAAATGTTCATTTCCATCTGAGTCAACAGTGATTTCTCTTTTGCCTCAACTGCTCTTGGGAAATCTCCACTTTCAAAAACAGGCTTTTAAATCCAATTTTTTAAATGAACAGAAAAGCCTCCTGCAAACGTTTTGTCTTTTACTCAAATGCATCCGCACATTATCAGTAAAATATTATTAAAATATAAGCTAGGACATTTTATCACATTGATGGTCAGGTTTATACATTACTCGGTTTTGTTATATTTTCAATCAGGTTAAGTGCAAATTTTACATTTTGAGGAAATGATTCCATCTATTTTCCTATATAAATACACTGTGTTTGTATCGTTTTTATATTGACTTTGGCGACACTTACACCTGATGCATCATGTATTATGTAATACTGTATACAGGATGTTCCTACAGCTCAAAGAAGAAACTGTTTACAAACCGTGAATGAAAGGAGAAGGGCGTGTGACCCTGAGGTCGCCACTGATTTCCATCAGAAAAGCAGTTTTTTAAAGGGTAGGGTGTTCGGGATGAATAGAGGACTACTCTGCCGCAACAAGTTCAGCGTCCGTGCACCTCAACAAGTGCTTGATTTGCCCAAGAGCCTTTATTCCATTGACAATGAGTTAATTTTATTTACCCATGTGCTATCGGCAAATGCAAATGTTTTCCCTGGAGGTGGGGATGGACCTCAGTTGGTCTTCTATGGCAAGTGTTATTCATCTATTAATTTAATTAATCCAAGATGAAATATCAAGTTCAGTGTTTTTGAAGGAAGCTTTGCATTGACTGGCTCTATTTGACCTTGATATTCTGTATATTTTATTATTATTATCTCTGAGAATTCAGAGCCTTGAGTTTAAACCATGATTATAATTCTTCAATCATGTTTGATTGTGGGACACATAAAGTGAAGAAGTCCTGTTGAACTCCCAAAGCTGTCGAAGTGACTGTGCGATGGTTACACTAATATACATTTACTTATCCCTACCAACGGGAGCTCTTTGCTCACGAAGCACTCCGAAATGGAATTTAATCATGCTCACAACTGTGACAGCTCATCCAATTAACAGACGGAAGGGGGAGGTGAGGAGAGAAAGCTGAGAGAGAGAGAGAGAGAGAGTGAGAGAGAGAGGTGATGGAGCTGTTGGAACCATGGGAGGGAGTAACCACGAAGAAGGAGGAGGAGGATTAGAAAAGGAGAAGCAGGAGGTAAAGAGAGCAGGGGGGCTAATGAAGTTGGGGCACAGAGATAAACAGATAAGCCTACGATGTGGGGAAATGTGGACAAATAGGACGTCAGGTCCAGAGAGACCAAGTGGCGTTTGCTGTCATGATCGCTGCTGCATAGGTAATAGGATCAGATGTGTTGCGTGGTCGGTCACTGTGGACACTCCTCTCAGTTTGATAAGGCATCCAGCAGCAAATGTGACTCTGAAATGCATGAATATATAAGAGCATAAGTTGATTCTGTGCATAGAATGAATCCAGATTGCATCGTTTGTTGGAAGAGACGACTGAGTCAAAGCAACACAGTGCCAATAGTTGATGCTCAACAACCTAAATCAGAAACTCCCTGATGTAAACAGGGATTGTTTTAAACATTCAATTTATATTTCAATTAGAAAAGCCAAGAAGATGCTAAATAAAAAAAGGCCTGTTGAAATATTAACTATCGAGAACAAGAAATGAAAATGATCTTCTGATCTTCCATAGAATGTACTGAGAAGAACCTTTATAGTGAACCCTAATACTTGTTTTGTATGTAACGTAATATATGACATTGTCAAATGAGCGTGGGATTTAAGTAATTTTACTATAATTACACTGTCTGGCAATTCATGTGGCTTTAATTTATTGATGTTAAATAATACATGTGGTACCCATAACAACTCTTTATACAGACTAACTCGCAAAGTAAGCCAAAACGTTTTCGTTTTTTTCCAATTAAAGATGAGCTGATAATTTAAATGGGGCTACCACCTGTTGATTTTCTCTGCAGGTATAATATGCTCACAAGATATTTCCAGTTTGAGAACCTGGTACGATATGAAAAGATGTGAACTGAAATGAAAGCTCCTTCTTACATAGATATGAGGGACCTTTTGTACAAAATTAAAGGTAGCAACCGTTCCTCAAAAATAAATGACAAAACATGCTGGTTATTGTCTCCCAAAAGGACCCAATATGTTGTGCCAATATTCTCTGGGCAACATTGTTGGTCGGCACCTTTAATAGTGAGAGAGGACGGTAATTATTTGCATGAACACGAGAGGTTGCTTACAGTGCTTGAATTGGAACAAAAAGCAGCAGCTGCACTGACTGTGGCTTTTATCTGAGATAACATATGACTACTGTACATCTTCTGAAAATACATGTAAATTCATGAGGAGCAAGAAAGGATACACAATTAAATTGTCCAATGTAAACTAATGGTTTAAGCTGAGAAAGACTACAACTAAAGGCAAGCCATAATGTTTAGGACTTGTTTCCAACAGTGATCCTAAACTTGCTATATTTAAATACTTATTTTATTATCTACACATATCACAGCCTTCAACTTAAACATTTAATTCGTATTCTTCTGGCTATGTTTGCCATGTAAAATCATATTCTGAAAATCGAAAGAGCAGATTTAGAAAACTTTTAAATAATAATAGAAAATAGTTTCATTAATTGTGTTTATTCTAAACTAGAGCATCCTATTTCTGTGTCCACCAACACTCTGTGGAGCAGTCAAAAGAGCAGTCATTTCCACTATTTTTGCAGTCTGCCTTGTATGAATCCTCAAATGAAACAGCCTGAAATATTATTTATGTGTGAGTAAAGTAGCCTAACTCTTATTTAAAATCTCATGTGTATTCATGCTGGTCAGTGTGCTGACTGCTTGTACTAGTCATGAGGTTAATGCATCTTGCTGATGCATTCGATCCATTTAAATTTCAGGACAAAACGCCTAATAAGTAATGTTCCAACAAAGAGGCCAATAACACTTCTGAAATAAAGGCTATGTGTTTGACTGTAGTTAATCCTTCCAAGGACATGATATTGAATTGAGTTTGAGTTATTGCTTACCGAAACTACCTTAAATCCCCTGTTGGCGCCATAAAATCCAAAACTTCATTGCCAAATAATTTATAGCTTTGCTGGGCATACATTCTCTGTTCCAACATCACCTCCTTAATTTTACAGCAATAAAACCAAGCATGTTATTATTTGGGGTTTCCCAGTGTAATCTCCTGCTGGTGGCCACTCAGTACTTTAATTAATACAACTAGCGATGTGCTTTACTCCTGTGGTTCACATACTGGCTTCCAGGGCAGCGGCCACCAAGGGCCATTAATAACTCTCCCAGCAAAAGACTTACAGTAATTAAATCTCACCACTATTTATTCCCTAGATGCTTGATTGTATTACATTCCAAGGAACAGACATATCAGATCAATTCCAGACTTGACCTGGTTCCGGACCACAAAGTCATAATGTGTATGGTTTACTGGGCTGTGCCGATCAACTTTTTGCCCTGCTTCTGGTGGGGCCTGAGAATGGAGATGTTGATCGATCTGTCAGTCTGTTGTCTTTCCTACACTTTTGTTCAGCTATCCGAAGATTGCCATGAAATGTAATCATCCACAAAATCAATTAATTATAGTCATAATTAATGTTCACAAATATAAAAAGTACAATTAGACAGATTGCCATGAAATTCAATTGTCATTGAAAGTTCACAGTCCCCAGAAAGTCTGTACCAACAAATGTATGAATGCATTTTATCATTGTAACATGCCAACTACTATACACAACTATCATATCTGGATTGTAACATGCCAGTGTTAGCATGCTAATGTTACCAATAAGGATAAAGCAAAGATTGGAGTTATAGCTGCAACTGACACAGTAAAAGTAAAACTGGTAACACATAGCTGATATGAAAAGTGTTAGCAGGTATAAAATGTTGGACCCGATCTGCAAAAGACCTGTGGAAAATCTACCTGAAGTCAACGTGAATAGGTTCATTTTAACAAAATAAATCCACATCTACTCTTTAAAACCAGCCGTTCACTTAAATTAAGCTAGCAGCACTTTACAAACTCTGTTGAATCGGTGTTAATCACTTATTATCTGGCGATAGCAATGTGCTTTCCTGCCTTTCCTGTGTGTTTTTGAACCATTCATTTCTTACATTTTTCTCATTTAGCTGCTGGCTAGTTAGCTAGCTAACATCAGATAGCTAATTCCACTATATATTTCATGCTGGTTACAGAAAATGAACGGGACTGCAGGATGGTGGACACCAGGAGACTAGCCACTCAAGTTGCTACAGCCACAAGGTCTCTCTACGGGGCTGGAGCCAGCTCTCTTCCCGGCAACGTAGTTTTCCAGCAACGGGACGTGAGGTGAAGGAAGCGCAGGATGAAATTCTGGTCTAATTTCTGGCCTGATAAACAGTCAATTCATCAAATTCAGTGCCTCATAGCATATTGCTATTTTCCAAGCTACCATGGCTGTCACTTTGTCGAGGCTTTCGTCACACGGATGGGGACTTGGTTTCATCTATCATCCCCCATTTCATTTCATTTCATTACGTGAAGTTACCCTTCAAAGAAGAGAATACCCGCATTGTGGCGCTAATTTCAAATGTTAATTTATATGTGTGTAAAAAAGGCCCTTTGAGTCCTTGCCTGAGTTGCTCAAAAAGGTATAGGAATAAAAAAAATGTTGGTGAGTCCTATAGTCTGTGTGTGAGCAGAAAATAAACAGCTTAATTTTGACATAGATTCAAAACTCAAATTAAGCTGTCAAAGTCTGACAGTTCTTCCAGTACTCTGTGAATATGTCACTTTTTGAATGACGATATAACCGTATTTAACTCTGTTAAACAATGATTACATTACTTATTGTGTTTCATCAGCCATGGCGCTGCTTGAGAAATGCTGGAAAAATTCCAGGAATCTCTGGTTGTGCTTTTGGAAAATATCCTTGCATCAAGTTTGGATTATAAATCATTATTTTTCTTTGTGGCTTCTATGCTGAGAGTTTGGTTGCATGAACAATGTTGTGACCTTTTGATGGAGTTGATCCCCTGGGCTCCGTCTAGATCAGTGGTTCTCAAATGGGTGTACGTGTACCCCTGGGGGTACGTGAAGGCACTCCAGGGGGTACTTGAGATTTTTAAAGAATATATTTAAAATTAGCATCCATTCAAAAATCCTTTCAAAATAGTTATTTAATAAATATTCAATAAAATATAAGTGTAAGTTCATAAACTGAATTCAATGCCACAATGCAATCTCCAGTGTTGACAGTTTAATAAATCAGACACTGATGGCACAGCGCTGTGTATTCCATCTTTTTTTCAACCAAAAATGCTTTGCGCTGGTTAGGGGGTACTTGGCTGAAAAAATATTTCACAGGGGGTACATCACTGAAAAAAGGTTGAGAACCACTGGTCTAGATAATGGATACTTGTGGGTAGGTGACTGATGTGAGGGGAATATTGATAATTGTCCCAGACGAGGAGGAAACAAGCTCCACAATAGATAATGAGGTAAAGTTTGCTACACAGGAAAGCTGTCAAATAAATGATTTTGTTCTATTAACTGTTCTATTAACTGTCCATAAAAAAGAAATAACTACTTGTATAATAAAAAGGGAGGTCACAAGAAGATGATGAGATGAATTATGAAATAATATGGCAACTGAGGGCAATAACCATGCCCTGCTGTGGAGATCAACCACATGATAGAGGTAAAAGACTATAAGGTTATTGTAGCAGAAGTCAGTTCAGAGAGAATTGAGAAGAGTTTTTCAAATTGAACTGCAGAATTGTCTTTTTTTTCATCTGCTGAGCTATATCTTTACACTATTAATGTTATTGTCACAATTTGTAAATCTCAAGAGTACTATTCAAATGCATCTGTCTGTTTTCTGCCACTTATCTTTGTGCAGGTCACGGTGGCATCAGACCAGTAAGGTGAGGTAGCCCAGACATCCCTCTTCCCAGCCACGTCCTTCAGTTCTTTCTGGGGACGCTGATAGGATTCCCAGAGTAGATAGGTTATAACATCCCTCCAGTGTGTTCTTGGTATGACATAGGGTCTCCTTCCAGTTGGGCGTTCATGCCAAAAAATCCAGAGGGGGTGGCCAGGAGGCGTCCTAATGAAAGAGTGCGAAGGAGGAGTAGTTCTTCTTTGAGCTCCTTTTAAATGTCTGAACTCCTTACCCTGTCTCTACGGAGGAAGTTAGCTAATTTCTGCCACTGTAATTAGCATTCTCATTCTTTCAGTCGGTACGCCTCATGACTGAAGATGGAACCTAAATAGAGAGCTTTGCCTGCAGTATAGGATCTGTGTCTCAAAGAAAATTGGTCCCAGGTGAGATGCCAGGCTAAGGGCCTTTGAATGAATTGTTTGGCAGATCTTTTAACAGCGTCTGAAACCACCTCCCCTCATGCGTCATTATTACGCTCAGAAAAAATGCTCTGACAGTTTGATGACGTAGCAAACTAACAAATAGTTTGTCTTTGTGATCACAATGTAAAGTTTCATTTTCCAAATCTAGTATTTTTCCCCAATCGTAAACCTAAGTGGTAGGTTTGAATTCACTATGTGAACCTCTTGTTTAATGTGAGCGTAGTGAAACATCACAAAGTCCTAATCAACGAGTGATGAGTTGGGAGGAGAATTGGTTGTTGGTGGTTACCAAAATTGGGTCATCGATTTTTTGTGTGTTGGTAGGATTTAAACTTGTGTTTACGCCAGAAAGCAATACAATGTAAATCCTCAAAATTTTGTCCAAAAGTGTGAGCAATTAGCTTTTCACATCAATGGATCGAGTTTGCATCATCATCTGTGGAGCTCTGTGGACTCTTCACCAGCTTGTAGAATTTACTTCATCATCTGCTGATGAATTTCTTTAGCAAGCTACAATTTCTAAGTTTAAGAAGGGTCTTTTTTAAAACACGGATCAGGATTTTAAGGTCTGAAAACATGTACAGTTTGGTTTTGATATTTAGAAATAGGAACAATAGAGGACTTCCGGTGGCGCTACAACAAGATGGACGTGTAGTGGTGAGCTCCTCAGAGTCGTTTTTTCAAAATTTAATATAAATCTGCACAAAAATGAGATTAAATTGTGTATGAGAAGGGGGAAATCGCAAAGGAGTTGTAAGTCTGACAAGAAAATCAAAATCAAGAAACCCCTGGTGTTACCGAGGTTAATAATCAAGAAGATGGCAATGGAGACGACGCAGAATCAACGGCAGGTGATGATGCTAACGTAGCTAAAGGGCCTCACACAACTTTCTAAGGAGCTAAGGGGCTTCAGACAAGATATGAAACAGGAACTTAGTGAATTTAGAAGTGATGTCAAGAAAACTATGGAAGAATACTTAACTGAGTTTAAAGAAAATGTTTTATGTGTGCTGCAGAGTCAACACGCAAGCATTGGCGAGGCACAAACCTGTATAGCAGACCTTGAATCAGCTTACCTGGAGATGAAGGACACGCTGCTAACGGTTGTGAAACAGAACTCGGGCAAAATTGTGGATCTGAAGAGTCGCTCTTAGAGAAACAATCTCCGCATTTATGGAGTCCTGGGAGATAAAGAAGGTAGATCAGATACTGAATTTGTAATTGAGTTGTTTAAAAGCCATCTTACACTTCCCGATGGCGTTGAACTCCAAATCCAGCAGGCACACAGAGCCCTGACCCCAAAGCCAGTTGCGACCTAAACTCCGAGATCAATAATAGTTAACTTTCTACAGTTTATTGTTAAAGAACTTGTACTTAAGAAAGGGTGGCAGCAGAAGATTGAACTAGATGGCAAGCGATTGTTTTTTGACGACGACTATGCAGCTGACATAATGGAAAGACCTATACGGGCCGATCAAAGCGGTACTTAAAGAGAAAGGGATCCGGTTCCAGACGCCCTACACAAACATACGAGAGCACTGGGACACTGCACTGCGGATCTACGATAGTGCCGACGAGGCTGCACGGGACCTGAATAAACGTGGGATAAAGGTGTTGATGACGGGGAGGGTGAACACCGCGGCTGCAGTGGAGGAGCTGAACGAGGTGTTGCCATGGAAACATACCAACACGACAGACAGCGCAACCGAGCGGGCCAGAGAGAGGCTCACAGAGTTCAGACGGAGCCCACCTTCTTAAAACAAAGGGATTGAAGTGAAGTGGACCAGATAAGTAATAAACACTTTAGATCTGAACCAGGTTTTTTATGTGACAAAGCTGGGACACAGGCTATGTCACTTTAAAATAGGCAACGGGAGAGACAAAGCGATATTTTTAGCTATTTTCCAACTTGAAGTCTGGACTTTGAGGTTCTGAATCTTATAACAGGCCTACTTCATACTACACCTATATATAATACAAGCTTTAAGAACAGGACTCTTAATGGTTTAAGTTACAATGATGAAGAAAACAACTCTTTGTTTTGTTAGTTATAGTCTCTGCCATCTGAAAATTTGCAAACCCAGGCCAACATATTTAGAAAGACTTATGACTCATATGATTATCTTTAGGAAACCGATGGAGGGAGAACTTTATGTATGCACTAAATGTTTGACATTTCTAGTACAGGAGGAATACCACTTTGTAGGAGTTTTTTCTCACTACTAGAAAAAAACCCCACAGTAAAGAGGCACTATACCCTCCTCCCACCAACAGGGAACACAAGGGATGGCAAGCTGCATCATTTTTCTCTGAAGTCACACTGTTCTATGTTAGATTGATGTTCCATGGTTCATGGAACTTCACTTCCTAAACACAAATGATAGAGGATAATATTCAGATACTGTTGTTAAATGTGAACGGTTTAAACAACCCTGTTAAACAACGGAAAATAATGACAAAATTAAGGAAGGATAAGGTACAGATTATATATCTACAGGAGACACACTTGTCTAGGCAGGAACATGAGAAGCTTAAGAAGTTTGGCTATGCAAATACATTTAATAGTTCATTCCACCAGGGATGTAGAAGAGTTGTGACTATACTCCTTTCTAACTCAGTGAAATTTGACATCAGATATATTATTGTGAAAGGAAAACTGGAAGGAAAAAAAGGGACATTGGTCAATGTTTAGCGAAAAGTCCTTTTTTAAATTCTACTTGATAGCATTATGCTTGATATGGAGTGAATACTAATATGTGGAGGTGACTTTAATATTGTCATGAATAGTAGATCGAGACCTTATTTAAAGAATTTGGGATAGTTGATATTTGGAGGGAGCTTCACCCCTCTAAAAGGGACTCTACAGACTACTCAGCACATAATAAAACTTATGCTAGAATTGACTATTTTTTTTATGAATAAAAAGGACATATACAGAGTTATGGAGTGTGAAATCAAAGCAGGAGACGTGTTGGACCACTGTGTAGTTTATTTTAACATCTTAATGTATAAGAGATTATTACATATCAAGAAGAAAATAATAAGGGAGAGGTTAATCCTGCAATCTTGTGGGATGCTCTTAAAGCAGTTATGAGAGGGATACTCATTGCTAAGACAGCATCTATCAAGAAAGCTAAACAAGCAGCCTACAGGAAGGAAAAGGGAAACTACCCAACCAACAACAACAGAAATATACTCGAGACTCGACATTGCTTCCAAAATAAAATAAATTAGAGAAAGTATAGATAAGCTATTAAACACAGAGATAGAGATTTCATAAACAATCCTACTATGAAGTGGGACCCAAAGCAAATAAATTACTGGCAAAAAGACTGCAAAACCAACAGGCAGATAGGACATTTCATAAGATAAGGGATACCGTCACCAATCAAATAGCCTCTGAACCCAAAGATATTGAAACTATTTACAGAACATATTATCGAAATATGTATAGTCAAACTCCATCAGCTGACCCTGATCAAATTAGAGCTTTTCCAGAGACACTGGACCTACCAGCAATTGGGAAAGACCAGAATGACCTGCTGACTTCACCCATCACAACAATAGAAATAGAGAAAGCAATGGGTGGACTGAAAACAAACAAATCCTCTGGCACTGATGGTCTACCGGCGGAGTGGTACAAAACATTTAGTGAACAACTAATACCACTACTTGAGTCGTCATTAAACTATATGCTTGACCATGGTGAACTCCACCACCATGATATTATAGATGGAGACCAGACTTTATCAAGGGACGCCAAACCCAAGATAACATAAGGAGAACCCTACATATAATTGAACATATTAACCACAAAAATGTCAGTGCAGCCCTGATAAGTCTTGATGCAGAAAAGGCATTTGACAGTGTAAACTGGGAATTTCTGTATCAGGTACTTGAGAAATTTGGACTAAATGAAAAAAACCATTCAATGTATTAGAACACTTTATCAAAACCCAACAGCAAGGATAAAAATAATGGGAGTCTGACTGATAGTATAGCATTAGAACGATCTACCAGGCAGGGATGCTGTCTTTCACCAACTTTATTTGCAATAGTTATAGAGCCTCTGGCACAAGCAATTAGGCTAAAGAATAAAGATTGGGAATGAAGAATACATCATTGGACTTTTTGCCGATGTGGTAAACTGTTATTTAGAGGACCCTGACACATGCCTTCACATTCATCAACCAACTTGAAATGTTTGTATGTATGTGTTCTGTGTATGATGAAAAGGCAACAAAAATAAAGTGTTAAAAGAATAGGAACAATAATGTTTAAATAATACCACGAACACATCCAACACATATTGGTACTATTGATTAGGGGCTGTCCTAATGTATGCACCGCTCTCCTGCCCTTCTCTATGCTTTCAAATGTGGCCAATGAGACTGGTATAAATGCTTCAGCCTTTTAACGTCATCGGATAATTTGTTGTACAATAGGGTTTGTTTGAACTAGAACGGTTTCCATTAGAGTTCAGTCATATTCTGCACGTTTAAAAGTAAATAGACATAATATAAGAAAAGTAATTTTTCAGCAGATTCCTCTACTGACTCACAAGTGCACATTTCACAGAATCTCCACACACTTTTTGCAAAGGGTTTATCAACAATCTAATATTGTCCCTAAAGCGCCCACCAGCCGTGGCTTTTGTTCAAGTGAAGCGATGCAAAGTGAAGTGGCTGTGCTCGGCCATCAAGCACTCAGGAGCACCAGGAGTGGTGGTTTGCTTCCAGTGTGAGAGGCGTTTGAACGAGTCAATGTACAATTGTCATCTCTACTTCACACCAGCAACTTCAGTTAGCTATTGTTAGCCGCGAAATGTCAAGTACATCGATGGGACAGTAGGGCAAATGGAATCATGTGGGTCCTGCTGGAGTGGGGGGAAAAACAACAACAGTTTTGTGTACCTCCCTCACAAGTGGACGCACACATGAATCACACAAAAGACCAGAAAATACAATTTCATGTTTGAAGGTTGTGAGGACACTTTCATTTTCTTAGATACTACAAGAATGAGTCACGCAATGTGGCATCTGAAGGAATCCAGTTTGCCACAATAGTTGCTTGCTCATGTGCTATTCCACACGATACACACACACACACACACACACACACACACACACACACACACACACACACACACACACACACACACACACACACACACACACACACACACACACAATTGAAACTCCAATGGGTATAAAAATGTGAACCACCTTTTGAAGGTTGCTTAGGGGTGACTATGTTCTAGCAGCATTGGAGGCTCATTTCAGAGGAATTTTAATCAACATGGTCCAGATGGGACACGTCAGCTCTGCACGACACACTCTCATGGCCACTCATTCCTTACATGAACCAGTTCTCACATCCCTGCTCCTGTTCTTTTTGTTAAAGTGTGCTGACAAAAGTGAGATGATGCTCCAGAGTTTGTCCGAATGGACCTCTGCAGCTACAGGCAACGTCTCCCTGAGACCGTGCCTCAATAAATCTTAATGTTCATCTTTCCATTTCCTGGGATTAAATGGGCTTTGTAAAAAATAATGCTTGGTAAGTATTAAGTCGTACGTATTGATCTCTGGGTTTTACTGGTCCGCACTTCTATTGTTCCATTGTTATGAATTGCCTTCTGAGATTCAGCGTAACCTGCTGCACTCTGGCCTGAACACACAGCAGTGTTTACGGATAATGAACTGCATCCACAAATGCAAGTGTGTAAATAACAATTCGCTGATTATGCCTTCTTAGGTCTATCATACCAATATTAATATAATATTTAAAGACTATAATAAAACCACACATACAACTATGTAAGTTTTAAAGAATAAGGCCAAAGGCTATTCATAAACTATAAGTGTATTAAGAACTAAAACTAGAAAGGTGGACTCAGTAAAGTGCAGATCTCCGCCGGATGTGTCTGCAGCTACCACTGCTGTAGTGTTTAATTGAATGAACAACCCAATGAATGACATACTTTCATTTTTATGTATGCAAGACATGCCCTGCTTTATACTACATAAGCAAACATTTCTGAGTACGAGACGTGAGCCTACTGCACATATTCAACTGCCCCACAATGCATTGCATCTGTGTGTCTTGAGACCTGCCGTCAGTCATGTGAGATTGTGAGTCAGGCTAAATGCTGTGAATATTTTTGTTTTCATGCGAGATTCCCAGTATACGGTCAGTTTATCCAAATAACGCCTGTTTTGGGAAATTTGCTGCGACGTCTCAGCATACTTCTGAAACAAGATGGATTTACTGCGTGCCAAGTTCCTGGTGGTGAGGACCTTATCATCCCCCTGACTGAAATCTGTCTCAAACAGGCCGTCCCAGAGTCTCAATTATTTTTCCATTATTCATCTGACAGGACCAGTCAGTCTGGCGAGTAGAGGGGCAGAGGGGTCAGCATTTATGTCAAAAACAGGTGGTGTAAAAACATCAAAACCCACAGCACAAGTCTGTACACCAGACGTCTAGATGCTGACCCTATCATTAGACCCCTTTGGCTGTGTTTACATGCCAGGTGTGTTTATTCCACATGAAGTTCTGCATTAACACCACCATATCTACACAATTGTAAAACCAATACATGTATCTAATCTCCAAACCCTGGATTTCCATACATCCATAACAACTCAGCTGCCCTTGAGGAGCTGTTGATTACCCTCCCCTTCCATGAGCCTGCACATCCCCCCCTTCACACCGGAGGATGTCTGAACGTTGCTGGGCAGTTGCAAACCTGGCGAGGCAGCAGGGCTAGATGGAATCTAAGCTGAGTTGCTAAAGCTCTGTGCCATGGAGCTCTCTCCTGTCCTCCACTACATTTTCTGTGAATACTACTGGACAGGATCAATATCCCACCCTCTGGAAAACATCCACTATCATACCAGTAGCCAACACAGCCTGTCTTTCGAACCCAAACACTATCAACCCATTGCAATCCCTTCAGTAGTCATGAAATACCTAGAAAAACACATTCTGAGCACCGGCCGTCAGACCACAGCTGGACCCCAGCCAGTTTGCCGGTAGGAACTAATGTGTTACAGAGGATGCTGTGGTGATTCTCATCCAGTCCATCTAACTCTGAAGCATCTTCGCTTCAATCCATTTTGTCGACTTCAGCTCTGCCTTCAACACATTTTGTGTCGTAACTGCCAAAGATGGCGACAGCCAGAGCCACCCACTTTCAGCTTCACAACGATCCTTCAGAAACCTATGGGTGACTTCACTGAGACTATGTCTATATTTTATATTTTTAGTCTATAGTGTGAAAACGATGCAGGTACCCCCCTACCTTACGCCCCTGGACTGATTTGGCATTGCGCCTGGTGTGATCCCATCACAAGATGTTCTCTAGTATCTCCTAATGTACACTTAGTAACTGTGCCCTTAACTTCAAGTAACCAACAAGCCGAACTGCATTAGGCTACAATATCATATTATCTAATTCATATTTATTTTCAATATTTTGAATTAGGAGTGTGTCAACAAAATTAGGAGTGACTTTGTTTGGGCAGAGAGAGAAAGAGCAAACAACAAACCATATAAATGTACTTTTATTCAGTCTGTATATAATGTTAATATACTTTATCCACCAATGACACCTATTTTAGTAGTCCAATAGACCAGCATCCAAACAATTCAACCTGTTTCTCTGTTTGTCCAGCTGCTGTGGATCATCTCTATGTTCATACTGCTAGCTTTAAATAGTAGCAATATGTGATGGTTGTTTGTCCTTATCGTTTCTTTCTTATCTTTATTATTCTGTTAGCTGATGTGTATTAACTTCCTGCTTATGAGCTCACATGAGACACACGTTCCCTGTACCAGTCAACAATAAACTTAATTGTCTACTGCTTTCATCATTTATTCATGGAAACCCAAAGTCTTCAATAGTGATAAAATAAAGGAATCAATATGAAATATATTATCGTATAAATGTACAAAGAAAAAAAAGCACAATAATGAATTTGTGAAATAATCAAATTCAGTTTTTGAAAGCTTGACACGGAAGGAGTGGATCTGGTCTTTTTCGAAGTTGAAAGTAGTAATAAAGTCATATTGGTTTTGTCTGTTAAAATATGTCCATTCAGTACAACTTGATTGGTGGATTCCTTTAATCACATATTCACGTCCTGTGTGATAGTACTCATGACAAAATGAACAGTTTAAAAAAGGAATATTGGCGTACAAGTATATCGCAAAAAAATAAATGTCCCCACTGTGTAAAAACCTTTAATTGTCGTACAAACCATCAGTACACGGGAACTTAATAAATTCCTTTATGCATGCTTGACTCCAGGTCTCCCTTCTTTATTCCCAGCACAGTCTGAGTGTTCGCACCAGTGAGTGAAATCACTCCTCGAGCAATGACAAAGAGGACGGAGTCCAGACGTTATCAATCACACTCAGACAGGGAAATACGCAGGAGCTCCCCCAGCACCGCCACAAATACAGTGAGGAGACAGGAGTAAGAGGGAGGGCGTGGCCCGTCGACGCACTCTTTAACTCAATTAACAAGAAACCTCCTGCGTCATCAGAATGTCTAAGTGTTCCTGTAACAGTATTTGACAACCACTTTTTGTACTTAAGCTCCTCTTTTTTTCCCTTGTTTGAGCTCCTGACGCTTTCCACAGTTTTTGAGCCCTGTCAGGTCAGGATGAAATACAGGCTGCTTAAGCAGACTGCTTCCAATCTGGGTAATGAATTCAATACTGCTGCTGTTGGCTGCCAGCCCGCTAAAGATGAATGGTTTTTCTCAACGATGCCAATGGAATTCTTAAAATGGTCATGACTTGAATGGGCTTTTAGATATGAAAGTACCACTTACTCCCATTCCGCTCATTCATCCATTTATTCATTCAGTAAGTCATTGCTGTTTGTGGCCGTAAGAGGCCGATACACTGAACCGGGATCAGTGACTCATCCTCTGCAATACTAGTAAACTTTATAAGATGCTTTATGTTTATGAAAGTTCAAAGAATAAGCTTTTAAAATACAGGAGATGGACAAAATAACAGAAACACACATAAATGTGATCCCAAACAAAGTGCATGAATATTAAAAATATACACAGGTATACCTTGTGTTGTTGGATGAGATTGCAGCAAAATCACAGGAAGTTATTTTGTCAACTGCCTGTAGAGGATCATGTGAAAAATATGATCATGTGATCTGCAGTCTATTTTTTATTTATTTATTTGTGTTAAAGCTCCTGAAAATGTGGTTTAATTTTTTGTCATAAACATTGGATTTAAATCATGCGACCATCAGTGATGTTGAGTCCAATGCTAGCATCAGCAAGCTAACATGCTCACAATGACAATGCTGACTTTAAGCAGGCATAGTGTTTACTATGTTCATCATCTTAGTTTAGCATGTTTGAATGCTAACATTTGCCAGAAAGTGCTAAACACAAAGTACAGCTGAGGCTGATGTTTTGCAGGTATTTGACTTAATTAAGACTTTGAAATGATGTTGATGAAAAGCTAAGTATAAGACCAAATTTCATGGCAATCCATCGAAAAGATTTTGGGACATTTCACTTAGAGACAATATGTCAATTTCATGTTGGCATTAAAGGAGAAGTTAATGGATTCATTGTTTAGCAACCAAGACCGTGTGTACAAAATGTTGTGCCAATCCATCCGACGGTTGCTGAGATATTTCCCAGAATAGGTGAAAACTCTGACGTGTTGGTGGCGCTAGAGGAAAAATCTGGGGACCAAGGAAGCGGACTGACATCGCCATCCCTAGTGCCAAACAAACGTAGCTAAAAACATCTTTAGTTACTATTCTGTAGGGGAACTGCTGATTGGTGCATGGAGGTCTATGACATCACATTTTTGGAAACGTTTTTAACACAACACTGGCATAATATCACCTTTTAAGTATTTCATTGTGAACGTGTAAGCAGAATGTTGCTTATGTAGACATGCAGCAGATACAGAAGGACATTTCGTCTCCAGCTTTCTGAGAATGTAAGTCCAACATTCTCTCTCCTTTTAGATATTTTTTGGTCTCAATCTACCTCCTTAATCAAATAGCTTGTATCCAACTCCATCTGTCTGCTGTTTGGTGCTGGGCAGGTGGTGTACACTTTTTTTTACAGAAGATAGCTGCCTGCTGCTGCTGGAAATGATGTTGATGAGAGCCGTGAGACTGAACCAAAACAGTAAAGTCAAGGGGCGTAAAACAAAACAATAAGCTGAAGGACGCTTAAATTCTGAAAACAGCAGTGTCGGTCATATTTCTCTGTGGGTTTGTTACTACGAGTGACCGTTTCAAATTGTACATAGTCATTTAACTCATTGTTGATATGTAAAGTATTTATAAGTGTCCAATAAAGCAGTAAATAATAAGGGTAAAAATAATGTCTATAGAAATAGAAATTGGACATTGAGTAACAGTTTCAGACTTCCCCTGTAGGAGAATACATTTAGAAGTGTAAAAATCTCCTTTTCCTTGGTGTTAACGAGATCATTACGTGGCATCATTATTAATTCTAAACAAATTACAAATGATTAGACTGTACTTAATCAGAATTATGCACACCACATGCAGCAGGAATCCATTTATAACCTGCCGCCCTTGCTCTTCAATGACATCCACCCAGCAATCACTACAAGTACGATATGGTTTTGTATTTTTCCTTTTAGCCATTTGTTGATGTGTGCACAGGACAAGGTTCCCCTCTGAAGTGATTTGCCTGGAGTCTCCTTGAATGGAGAAAAGATTTCTGTCAAATAACTTATTAAAATACTGCCAATCTCGGGCTCCAGAATAATTCCATCTTTGACTTCATATTCAATGAAAAAGACTACCAGGATTGCAGGTTGCATTCCATAGGCTATGTTATGTTACCAATGCTAAAACTATGTATATTATACCCCTTCCATCGACATATTTATCTCTGCCAGGATTATCATAGTGAGTGCGTGTGCACCACTGTTTATGTCCCAAGCAGCAACCTCCGGTGCTGAGAAATTAAGGCAAATTTAAAGTGACGAAAAATGAACATAATTGTCCTTCATGTTTTCACGCCGGCTACAGTCTGAAGCACAAATAAATACATCCACACCCTCCTTAACAAACCTGGAAGGTGCTGGGTTTTAAAAGAATGCTCCGTCCCAGGCCTGTATGTCTGTGAGCGTCGGTACGCCGAGGGCTTGACAAAGCGGCTGTGTTTGACCTGGGAATGAGAACGGGCTGCACACCCTGCCTATTGGCTGAGTGTTACACCCCCATGTGGGACCCAAAGGCTCTTTTTGAAAGCCAGAAGAGTCCCGAGCACAGCAGATACAGGCAGAGGGCAGGGTCTCTGCAGGTACAGACATCCCCACACACTTCTAATGGGTCATAAGTGATGATTGAGAGGGATTCTTTTTTCATCAGTCTAGACATTACAATATTAGTATAGGAAATTGTTGCATATTATACCTTTAAACAAACTATCAGGATCATTAAACTCTTAAGTGGGTTAGAAGGTTTGGGTTTTCTCCACTTTCATTTGTAGAGACTATTATGTTATTTACAGGATTAAATAGATAAGCTGTATGTGTTGCATGGCAACTAGTTTCTGGAGAGCAATCGCTTAATTTATAATCATTTATAATCATTTGTTTGACAGGTTGACTTGAGAACTGATCTGTCCGTTGTGTAGTTTCAATGGGAAATGGGTTTTCAGTAAGTTTATTGATTGTCAAGCGTGAGTTGCCACTGAAGTAGCAATGTCTATGCCCAGAGATACGGTCTGGTCTGCTGTGGGCTCTTGGGGGTATTTCCACCTGTATGTTGACATATTGTAAAAAAAAAAAAGTTAATTTCCTGGTTGGATGATGACTGGGAGTAGAAGGTAACAGCACAGGTCTACTAACCAAATACAGCTGCTGGAGTTTATAGTTTATAGTTGAGTGTGGAACATGCAAAATGATTTCCATGAGAGATGGAGGGGGTGGAGGGGTGATGAAGACTTATGACTAAAATGAGTTATTCTCTCACCCATAAAGGTTTGTATCGCAACGGAAATTACTGTCCTTGTTCAATCAAGTATTTATCATTTGGAGGGTCATTATGAAGGCCATTGGATTTTTAGATTTACCATCCATGGATGATGAACCCTCACCAAGTCTATGTGACTTCTGTTTCTGTATCTCAATCAGAAACAAGACAAACAAACCTACCCGTTTAGGTCGACATCACAATAGCTACTCAGCCAGCATTAGAAACAGCTTCTTCTTGTTTTCATGAAGTAAATCTAATACCAACCGCAGCTCACATAAGTGGTGTCAGGAAAAAGAATTTACAGTGTCATCTTAAGTGCTCATGCTCCCATTTAAGCTTGGATTCAGCAGGAGTGAAATATTGGCCAGTAATTTACTCTCTGCATGTAAATGTTCATTTGTGGACAATGAAAGTAAAATGAGATAAAAAAAAATGGTACTCAACAGCCAGAGAAATGGAACCTCTTGAAATCGCATTGAACTTGTGACCTTTGGGAAGTTGAATCAGCCACATGCAGCATGAATATTCATTATATAAACAGGTTTGTAACATGTCAAACAAAATGCTGTTGATCATGATCGGGATGTGCCCTCTTCTCACTTCTCACTAAAAAAAGGCTCAACCGTCTCTCTGATGGATTTCTGTTCTTAAAAGCTCCTTAAATATCATGGATTAAATTGATGAAAACTGTTTATGTTTTCAGAATCATTCAAAGACAAAGAGTAGATAGAGCATGAAAGAAGAGATGGTACAATGGTTACATTTACACCTGAAATGAATGATGCAAATGGAATTTTTTATGTATCAGATAAAATACATAACAAAATATGTTATGTATTTTATCATAACAACGTATTTTATCATAATTGTATCTTGTTATGTATCAGCAGGGTTGGATTAACCAAATAAAGGGTCCAAAAATACACTAAAGCAGGGGACCTTGAGGTTCTGGACTCTGAGACCAGTCATCTCACCTCTGGTTGGTAACCGTGCGTTAATATTATCTGGGTGGTTTTATTTTATGGGTTTTATTTTATAAAACTACCAAGATGGCGCCTTCATGCAATTGCTTATAGAGGCTGAAGCCCTGGCATTTTGAAAGGCTAAACACCACAAAATATGGATTGAAGTAAAATCAAATAACGTGTTGTGAATTTTTGAAATGTTAACATCTATCTTATTTCAATCCATTTTTACTTTTTGGACTTAACACAAAGAATGGACATGAACACAAACAAGCTGCACAGCATTTGAATGTTGATTAAGAATTTAACTGTCGACATTATGATTTGTTTCAGTGTTTGCATGTATTTGATATGTGTGTCAACAAGTATGCGTTGGTTGTATATAAATTATTACATGCGGAAATGTTTTTAATGCGGACTCTTGGAAGATGCTTAGCTAAAAGTGATCCAAATATAAAACTAAAATCAAATCAAATGAATGAAGCTTTGAAGCTTTCAACTGTTCGGACAGCCCTAGAATTGTCTTGTATTGATGAGTTTCATGTTGTGCTTACTGATGAGGGGAGCATTCTGTTCACTCTTTGTCTCAGTCCATCGCCAGCTACATTGACCAATCATGAATCAATCCCTCTCTCTCGCTCACTGGCTCGCTGAGTAGACATCGTATGGGCACGTGTGGGAACCTATATGTTTGGTAACCTGTAATCCTGCAGGCAATTCTCGTGCCTACTATGAAATACAATACTGCTAGAACCAGCAACCACCACAAGAGGGCCCCATCCTGGATTGTCAACTTCATCCAAAACAAACTAAACTTTTTATTTTTTCCTGCTGTAAATAAGTGGTGCTAAAATACCTATATGGGAGTTAAGTGATAATTATATGGTCCCTGATGGGAACCAACGGCCTATAGCCTGGTTATATGTACACCAAGGGCGTTCCTCAGCAGATATCTACATTGAATGCTAAACCTTTTATATCTTATTAATGTAATTTGAGCCCTTGTAGCGAGTAAGCCACACAGCCAGTAAGCCCCGCCACCTCTAATTCAGTTTGAGGCCCATTTTCCATTAGATCCCCCTTACCTTTAAAAAACATTTTTACATTAAAACCATCCACATTACATCAGAAAAACAAATGCTGACCATGTTAATCACGACTGCCATGTGGGATCCTATAATCCCTGCCATTTGGGCAGGCGAGCTTGAGCATTCATTACTTAATGCACACAGGCTAAATGACTCACTGGTCTCTGAAGTGCACCTCCGTCTCTGTTGTACTTTCTGACAAAGGAGCTGCTTTTATCCCTTTCGATCATGCATTTTTATTTCAGATCACACACTGAGAGGCTAATCACATGGAAATATGAGACTGTTTCTAAGAACTGAAAAAATTATTATTTGAACAGGTTTTCACAGCTATTAAAAAGACAAACATATCATTTGCACCATTGTGTTCTTGTCTTTGAGATAACATTCAGAGCATAGATACTGTAATTTCTTCTCTTGGAATCCACTAAATTTATTACAATTAAACCCTTATAGAGTGGAACATCATGTACTGACAGTAAAAGAGCTCTTAGAAGCTACGCTCTCTCCTCAACATGATAATTACTCTGACATCAAAAACAAACGGGACTCCCGCGCTATCTTTGGTCCTTTTGTCTACAAAAACATTTTAAGGGATATCTTGGGGTCTAATCAGCATGCATCAAACTGGGTTGTGAAACAGCAGCATAAACCCTTTCCAATTTCATTACATAAGATTATTGATTCCTGTTATCAATAAATCAATCAGACTTTATTTCTATGTCACCTTTCATATAAGTTTATACAGAGAGAGGACTGATGAGCTGAAAATAAGTGTGGACTGTGAAAACAACAGAAAGGACAAAAGCAATGAAGCATTTAACAATTTGAGATCAATGCATGCAGGACAATAAAATTATGAAAATATAATAAAATAGAACTAAAAGATATATTAACAGTGGTCAAACTGTGAAATAAAAAGTAGATTCAGAGAATAAAATAGATTATACAACTTAAACCCAATCAAATAAGTAATAAATAAAATGTTATTAAATATAATAAAATAAGTGAATAACATAAATAAAAAAGTGTCAATAAACCTTTCTTAATTAAAGTAAAAGGTAAATTGATTTGGTTAATTTAGTCACAGACATAATATCAGGTAGGTTGTGTAGTGATACAGCTACACAAAAAGCATTTTGGTCCAGTTCATATTTTGTGGCTACAATGACCCACTTACCCTTCCAAGAGCATTTAATCAAAGTGTCAGTCAAAATGAAAATGTTTTCCTTAAAAAGGATCAGCTCAACCATATCAGATAACAAACACATTTCTTACTGGGAGTGGAAGCTAGCTATGCAGAAAGTTGTTATTTTTTTCTTTTGAGGCTCTAACATTTACATCTTAGATTTTCCACCATCCCAGTATGAAGGTAAATGGAATTTAATTGTGATATCAAATTTTTCTTATCCCACACCCATTAAAAAAGCATGTGGCTAGATATCAATAGAGGTTATGTGGGAAATTATGTGACCCTCAAAGCTGAGTTTTGACTGGTTGCCCCCATATACAAATGAGTGAACTATTTAATTATGGAAGTTTCTTTATTACTTTGAGGAACAAAATAACTCGTCAAATACCGCCGCTTGGTCTGTGGCCCAACGCTTCAAATTTGACAACACTAGGTAGATGAAGCTAGAGGGGCTTCAGTGTTGGAGGCGTAAGGGACGGCGTGTCAGTTTCCATTTGTTACATGCTTGGTGTCTTTTTAAAATAAATCTTCCTTGTTCTCAGGAAACAGTTTTCTGCTTTTCACATGCAAACAGTCCATTTTCAAAATAAACTACCAACATACAGTAGGTTTACTTGTTACTTAGGCTTACTTTTGCAACAGAAGTACTTGGTTAGGAATGTGAAAAGTTTGTGATTTGGGTTAAATAAGTATGTTTGTTACATTCAATAAGTATGATTTTTACAGAACTGGCATCACTTCAGTTCTCATGTTTTAACAAAAATAAGGTAAAATAGGTCAATGGTGACTTGACATGAACAGTGGTTTACTGGGTGAAAGCGCTGTTTTGTTTACCCAATCCAACTTCTCCTCCAACCTGCCCTGTGCAGACTGTCTTGATGTTTATACTACAGCAGTTGCTCTGATCATCTAATACAAATGTGCATGGGTTTACATTGAAGACAGTTGAAAGCCCTGCGCGTCTCATACAGATGCTAAAGGACGCCTCGGTGCATTGGTATCAGATGTTGAGGGGCGCTGACCAAGCGACGGTATTTGGCGAGTTGGGACTGAGAACTGGTTGTTAAGAAGTGTTTGCTTAAAACAGAAAATTAGAGCTCAAAGTTCCACTTTGGTTTTGTAGTTTCTAGTTTTAATCTGGTTGGATTGCCATGGTAATAAATGCTACACACCTCACCTGCTCCAAGGAGATGTAGCTAGTTTGCAATACAAGTGAAGAGAACATGGAAGATCTGGCTAACCAGAGGATCTACTTAATTTGCTATCAAAACAAAAAGTGCCAAATGTTCCCTTCAAGCTTGAGGAAAGATTGTTGATACAACTGGTAAAAAAAAACCCATTAACTTCCTGCATTTGCCCTGGCTGTTGGCACTGTTCATACATTTTGAGGTGTGGAAAAGTCCAAAGTGGATGTGAATGAGGTGCGAATATTTAATTCATTTAAACATTTGTGCAGTTATTCTTTTTTCAATACAGGAATGGCCTATTTCCAGTGCACAAGGTTTGTGAGTCAATTTTACTCCTTTTGATAACTTTTTACCAAACGTGTGCCACATTACTAAAGCTTATTTCTGCATGTACCAACAGAATTTCAGCTATTATAATTGAAAAAAATGGGGCGAGCCCTTAGAAATACACCTCTGGATGAATGGTTTTTTGTTCCTCACACACTAAACCTTTTCCATTTGCAAAAGCAAGGATCAAGGCTGTGCGGTTGTGAAACGCCAGTGTGGGGTCTGTCATTCAAGGAGTGTGAGGGGTCGACAATGGAAGTGTGGAAGAACGGGTTTCAAGGTTATGCTGCTTGAGGGAGAACAGCCTTGGCCATGCACTCACAATGCTGAGCTATTTAAATGGAGGTGGTGCGAGGGACTCACTTCCGAGTAGAAAAGCTACTAATTCTTAATGAAGTTGAGAAATCTTCCATTCCAATCCATGCCACCGTGCCAGCAAGTGCCCACTAGTGTGAGGTTCAGAGCTGGAGTCATTGCCATGCATTGTGTCGATGTGCTGGAAGCATTTACGGAGCATTTCAATTCAATTCAATTCATTTTATATAGCCCAAAATCACAAATTACAAATTTGCCTCAGAGGGCTTTACAATCTGTACACATGCGACATCCTCTGTCCAGGAACCCTCACATCGGCACAGGAAAAACTCACAGGGAGAAAAAAAGGAAGAAACCTATGGGAGAGCGACAGAGGAGGGATCCTTTATCCCAGGATGGACAGAATGCAATAGATGTCATGTGTACAGAATGAACAACACAACAGAGTTACAACACATTCAATGCAAATGACATAAATTATTCATATAATCACAGTAGTAAGCTGAATAATGATGGAAAAATTAAGACTGCTTATAATAACAGCAGCAATGAGTATAGTATAATTATAAAAATGATAATAATAGTAATGGGACTAATAATAATAGTGGTAGTAGCAGTGGGTGTCAGCTGGGCCACGGTAGGAGGCACGACCACGGTCCAGGTACCACAACGATTCATGGAAACCTGAGCCAGCCCTAACTATAAGCACTATCAAAAAGGAAGGTCTTAAGCCTGCTCTTGAAAGTGGTGAGTGTGTCTGCTCCCCGGACTGAAACTGGAACCTGGTTCCACAGAAGAGGAGCCTGATAACTGAAGGCTCTGGCTCCCATCCTACTTTTATATACTCTAGGAACCACAAGTAACCCTGCATTGATTGAGCACAGCTTTCTAGTTGGGTAATATGGAACTATAAGTTCCTTAAGATAAGACGGTGCCTGGCCAGAATTTTAAATTCTATTCTTGATTTAACAGGGAGCCAGTGCAGAGAAGCTAATACTGGAGTAATATGATCTCTTTTCTTAGTTTTTGTTAGAACACGAGACTTATTAGAGCAGCCTGATAATAAGGCATTGCAGTAATCTAGTCTAGAGGTAACAAATGCATGAAATAGTTATTCTGCATCGCTTTGGGACAGGATTTGCCTGATTTTCAAAATGTTACGTAAGTGAAAAAAGGCTGTCCTTGAAATATGTTTTGATGGTCAATGGTGTCAAATGCAGCACTAAGGTCTAACAATACAAGTACAGAGACAAGTCCTTTGTCTGATGCAATTAGAAGGTAATTGGTCATTTTCACCAGTGCCGTCTCTGTGCTATGATTCACTCTAAATCCTGACTGAAGATCCTCAAATAAACTATTGTTATGCATAAAGTCACACAGCTGATTTGCAGCTGCTTTCTCAAGGATCTTAGAGAGGAAGGGAACGTTAGATATAGGTCTATAGTTAGCCAACATCTCAGGTTTAATTACAGCTAGTTTGAAGGCCTGTGGTACATGGCCCGTTAGTAAAGACAGATTGATCATTTCTAATAAAGAATTGCTAATTAAAGGTAAAACTTCCTTAAGCAGCCTAGTCGGGATCGTGTCTAAGAGACAGGTGGAAGGTTTAGACTTAGAAATAGTTAAAGTCAATTGTTGAAGGTCGATGGGAGAAAAGCCATCTAAATATATTTCAGGTTCTACAGCTGTTTCTAAGGTTACTGTATTTGAGGATAGATCGGTACTGGTTGAGGGCAGTAGATTATTAATTCTGTCGCTAATAATTGGAATTTTATCATTAAAGAAGTTCATGAAGTCACTACTACTGAGGTTTATAGGAATACACGGCTCAACAGAGCTGTGACTCTCTGTCAGCCTGGCTACAGTGCTGAAGAGAAACCTGGGGTGGTTCTTATTTTTCTCTATTAATGCTGTGTAATAGGCTGCTCTAGCATTACGGAGGGCCTTCTTATATATTTTAAGACTGTCTCGCCAGACTAACCGCGCTTCTTCCACATTGGTGGAACGCCATATCCTTTCAAGTTTTGGGGTTTTCGAGTTATACCATGGAGCAAACCTCCTTTCTTTTATTGTCTTCTTTTTTAGAGGAGCTATAGAGTCTAGTGTCATTCGCAGTGAGCATGCAGCACTATCGACAAGATGGTCAATCTGGGATGGACTAAAGTTAGCGTAGGAGGAGTCCTCAGTTATATTAAGAAATGGTAATGAATTAAACCCTGATGGAATCGCTTCTTTAAATTTAGCTACAGCATTATCAGATAGACATCTAGTGTAGAAACTTTTGCCTAATTTGTGCCTCGGGTGGGATAATGAAGTTCATCTGAATCAGAAACTTGTTGCAAACATGAAAGCTCCATGTCACACCTTTTCTTCACCATTTAGTTACATATGGTTGACCAAAGCAAAGAATCTCCACACCGCTTTACAATGAATTAAACATTACAATTGCAGGCCATAACAAGGTGACACAAGCAAAGGTCTGTTACTTCAGCCTAAGGGAAATAGGACTTAACAGAATAAACTTGACTTGAATGGGAAAAAGTTCCTTGTCCATAAACAACTCTACATTAAAAAGTCAAGTGATGGGATTTGGCAGCTTGTGAGGACTTAGGTTACCCATTGCATTGTACTTCAGCTTGAATTCACGGTGCTCTGATTAAAAGAAAAGGAGAGTCCTTGTCAAGCTTGAAATGTTTTTGGTGGACACCTCTTCCCTAAAGATTAAAACTGAAGACGGCTGATTAAAAATGTAAGGCTTGTCTTTTTATATTTTTCTTGACAACTGATATATTAAATATGAGTATGCAACATTTACAATTTCTGACTATTACAATCTTCAGAAGAACTTTTTAGTTGAAAAATTTAAAACTTCACAGAACCAAAGCTTCATTAAAATTTGCATCTTGAGGTGACATTAATCCACTGAGAATATTCAGAAGCACAAAAAAGGGGAAACCAAACACCCTCATGAGATACTGTTAAAACTCATGTGCCTCTTATTGTTGTTGAAAGCTTTACCATTTCAAGCTGTAAAGATGAATGAGATGGCTTTTTTTTATGAGTGTCACACTTGACATAAACTCAAGGACTGGCAGACAAACTGATGAAGCGCTGCTTGTTTTATATCTTCTACAGACCGTTGCCTTTTATTTGAGTTTTCTGTTGAGATAGTTGGAGGTCATACCTGCAGCCTGAGAGGTGCCTCTTCACCACTCACGCTGTAAAAACACGGCAAACTCCTCTGTTAAAAAAATTAATAAAGGACTAAATGTATATGTTACTTTTTATAGTCCTAAAAAGACACTATTGTACATCATTCAAATACGATAGTAAATGACATACAATATTTATCAATCATAAAGAATGAGATAAGGACAACTTTAAAGTGGTGCAAAACATGTTCTAGTAGAAACCCACCAAAAATCAAGTATTGAAATTGAAAATAAGAATAGGTCCCCTTTAAAGAAAGGGACTATTTGCCAGTATCAGTATCTATTTTTGGGAGAGAAAAGACGTCTTTGTGTTACCTTGATATGATGTCTAAGAGGTAAGTCAGTGATTTTTCTTTTCATGAAGATGTCAAGCAGATGAATGGGTCAAATCCTTTATAGAGGATTACTTTTATGTTTTTTTAACAGTATTTTAATTGATCTGTTCACAGCTTAATTAGAGACTCCAGTCAAGCATCAAAGAAGAGAGAGGGGACATTATCTAAGAGACATACATTTTCTAACTCTAGAACTCATCATTATAGACTATTTCAAAAGACATTATTTGTTTTACAGCTAAGATGAGAATGCACTGAGAGCCAGGAATTTGAATTAAAATACATGTCAGAAGCCCCAGTTGAGTTTTTAAGCCCAAATCTAGAGAACACAGTTTTATCCATCATATTTTAATGAAATTACACCACATTTTTCGATACTATTAATGTTCCAGCAATTGTCATGATTCAATGTATTTACACTCTACACAATCCCTCTAAATATATCAGTTTAGTGGCGGGGTCCACCAATCCCATGACGGATTCAGATGACCTACCTACACACTATCTCTTATATCCATGTCAGAGGTGTCTGAAGTTCCTGCCAACAGGACATCATATAGCTGCTGCTTCACATTACAAGCGTGAAACACAGTTGCTGTCTTCTGAAGCAGCCACAGAAAACACAATGTATTTGTAATAAACTGTGAATGTATCCAGCTGTTGTGTTGATTATTGTTGACCAACCAGTTGTTTTGGGCTGCACTGCAAACAGCTCTAAAGATGGCTTTCTGACAAAGTAGCTGCTCAACCCACTGTTTGCTGTCGTATTAAACACCACTTGCTGTAACTATAGTAACTACAAAATAAAACAAATCAACCAAGACAGACATCTTAAGGATGATTACATCATCGTCTTCTCAGTAATACAAAGGCAGACTAATACCGTGAACTCCTAGCAGCCAACGTTATGGTCCAATAATGCCACCAACTGAGTTGGTGTGTGGATTGCCAGGCTGAGACAAAGACGTAGTATTTTTCTCAACAAAAAGACTCTGTATTTATATACAGTATGGCGACTGGCATGGCCGCACACAGGGTTTTACATATACCAAAGTCAAAATACTAAGCTTACTAGAGGGGTTCGGGGGAATGTCCCCCGAAATTCTTTTGATTTCCATGACTGTTCTCTTTCACCCTCTCTATTCACTGCATTTCCTTTGCATGTAAGTACACAATACTGCTATGTAATTACATTATAATCGTGCAAGGTGTTTTTGTTGTTAAAGTCAGCCTGTAGGTTCCACCAACCATAGAACATGTATATTTCTGATGTAATCACATAGTTTGACCTGCTCCTCCTCTCTCATCTCCATCACCTTCTCTCTTTCTTTGCTCTCTGTCTCCACATTTTGTCCCGATAACTACTCTTCCCAAATCTGATCTTTGAGTGACAGTGGTTTCACTTTTGTCCGTCTCCGTGAGGAAAGTAAACACATGTAGGCTATATCGGGCTGAAAGTGAAAATAGCTAGTGGACATCACTGGCCTCTGTTTAATGTAGCATGAAGACACAGGAGCTATTGGTCATATTATGTCTGTCAGGGGATGATTAGCATTAAACTACAAGCAGCCCACTAGTGAAACCAGATCCCTCAATCAGGCTTTGCATGGACTCAGCTTCCTGTCCGATTTCCTCAAGTTGTTGAAATCAAAGAAAATACTGTGGTTTCAGACTTCGTAGACCTCAAATGGTGGATACCGCCATGACACCGGGACAAGACTTTGGTATCTAAAGCTTTCTGGTTTCAGTTTGTAGTCCGACTAGTATTTGCAAATCACGTTCAAGCAGGCTTTGGTCTAATGCAGAGGCCGAACAAATTGGTCAAAATGCAACCGCAGAACCCACCGGCTATCTCCTGACTATGATATCGCTTTTTTTGTTGGTTTCAAATTAGCGCGTAAACTGGGTATTTGTGAAACAATCCAGTCATACACAACTCCATCTTCCGTCTCACATCTCAAGTTGCTTATCGGAGTGTAATCGGGCGACACGCTGAGAAGGGAGTCTGGGTCTGGGTCCGGATACAAGCCTGCTACACTGAACCATGCATTTAGCAGCTAAGGGGACCGATATCTTCCTCAGGAGTTGCTGGAGATCAAAAACAGAGTCAAAAGAAAGTGAATACCGGACATCATCAGATGGACACAAAACGGCTCCAAGTGAATGGTAACTTTGCTCTGTCTCCAGGAAGTAACCATAACCATAAGGGGGTAATATGTCCATCTTGTGTTTAAAGCGCTGGCCTCCAGTGGCCAAAAAATTGTCAGTTTTTTTTTTATACTTTCTAAACAAACAAAGATACAACTTTGCATACGTTGTCAGAGGTGAACATAGCAGGTTGTTCTTTCTTTTCAGCATCTTTTGAAAACAGTCTCGTTGTTGTTTTGCATTTTAGACACTCTGGTCTAACGTCATCTTTAGGATCAAGACTCCTTGAAACACAGGATGCTCGCTCTGACGCCTGGTCCTATTGTATTCTACTGAAAAGGTGACAGTATAATTGCAGCTACATGGCAATGTGTGGGCAGATGCAAAAAAAGTTTTGCTCTCCCGTATGCATTCAGTCTGCTCCCTGCTGAAAAGAATCGAGCCAGTGTAAGGTGCTGTGAGCGCCATACTGGAGGATCCTGATCCCCTGCTTTGATGCTGGAAATAATCCTCATCTATCCTTCAACAGCTCTTATCTGAGCTCAGTCTGTCGAGAAGGCTGAAATGAGCCAAAGAACAAGTAGGAGCTATTCCCAGACATTTCTAAAAATGCCTGCGCAGACGAGTTTAATGATCAGAAACAGAACTAGTGAAAACACAGTTGGAATGCACCATGGCTGCTCAGAACAGCAGGGTCCAGATTCACTCAGACCAGCTCTCAAAGGCACACTTTAGCATCTATTGCTTCTCAGTTGCAGAATACAGAATTTCTGTCTCGTAATCTACTGAGAGTTTAAAGAAAATCCGATGGCACAAACAAGCTTTCTAAAAGAGCTCCGTGCGACCGAAGGGCCCTTAATCACTTTAACTGCAACTGGAAATTGGAAGAAAGGTCCAAGACTAGTACACTTAAGTCAAGTACATTGAGATGAAAAACATTCTGTCCTGGTTCCTTATGTTTGATACAACCTTACGTCCCATGGACCTTGTTCATGTGTCGTCACAGTTCTTGGAATAGCAGGTTTAGACCCAAACGCAGATGAAGATGTGAGAGGGCAGCAGGAAGAGTTTCAACGATTTTAATGGTAAAGGGAATTTACGGCTTGAGTCCAAAAACAGGCAGGTGACAGAAAGTAATCCAACACAAACTAGGAACGGTGGAAACAGAACTTAAATAATAAGAACAAGGGCAGGAATGCTTAATACTAGGAATGAATGCAGGAGCTGCTGGCAGATAACAGGAAAACAAACCTCGACCACAAACAGGTCGATGCATAATAAAGGAACAGGGCTAGTTTAAATAGTGAGTGACTAATGGGGGTAGGTGGGAGCAGGTGAGCAGGAGGTCTGGTGACTGCAGGGCTAACGACGACAGGTGACCGCCAACTCATTCGAATGTCACTCAACAACCGTAGGATGACATCAACTGACCTCCAAAAAGAATGGCAAACAGCAGCTTGGGTGAAGTGCACGGCAAGGACGGTTAGAAACAGGCTCCTCGGGGCAGGGCTGAGATTGTGCAAAGCTAGAAAAAAGCCCTTCATCAACGAGAAGCAAAGAAGAGCCAGGCTGAGGTTTGCAAAAGACCATAAGGATTGGACCATAGAGGACTGGGGTAAGGTCATCTTCTCTGATGAGTCCAATTTTCAACTTTGCCCAACACCTGGTCGTGTAATGGTTAGACGGAGACCTGGAGAGGCCTACAAGCCACAGTGTCTCGCACCTACTGTGAAATTTGGTGGAGGATCGGTGATAATCTGAGCGTGTTTCAGCAATCCTGGAATCGGATAGATTTGTCTTTGTGAAGGACGCATGAATCAAGCCAAGTACAAAGTTGTCCTGGAAGAAAACTTGCTTCCTTCTGCTCTGACAATGTTCCCCAACTCCGAGGAGTGGTTTTTCCAGCAGGACAATGCTCCATGCCACACAGCCAGGTCTGTGAAGGTGTGGATGAAGGACCACCAGATCAGGACCCTGTCATGGCCAGCCCAATCTCCAGACCTGAATCCCATTGAAAACCTCTGGAATGTGATCAAGAGGAAGATGGATGGTCACAAGCCATCAAACAAAGCCGAGCTGCTTGAATTTTTGCGCCAGGAGTGGAATAAAGTTACCCAACAGCAATGTGAAAGACTGGTGGAGAGCATGCCAAAACGCATGAAAGCTGTGATTGTAAATCAAGGTTTTTCCAACAAATATTGATTTCTGAACTCTTCCTAAGTTAAAACATTAGTATTGTGTTGTTTAAAAATGTATATGAACTTGTTTTCTTTGCATTATTCCAGATCTGAAAACACTGCATCTTTTTTGTTATTTTGGCCAGTTGTCATTTTCTGCACATAAATGCTCTAAATGACGAAATGATGATGAAATTTGAGAGAAATGTTGTCAATAGTTTATAGAATAAAACAAACATTTTCATTTTACTCAAACACATACCAATAAATAGTAAAACCAGAGAAACTGATAATTTTGAAGTGGTCTCTCGATTTTTTCAAGAGCTGTTTATATAAATTTGAAGTTAGATAATATAGGCTCATTCTCAACCACTCAGAGTCAAGCCAACAGGTGCTCTGCAGATTGACAGATAATTATTTAACTTGAAATGAACAGTGAATATATGCTGAAATGTATTTCTTCAGAATTCAATTCAACGTATATTTCAGGTGTACTAGGACAAACTAACATCTCAGGGATTTTGATGGTTCATGTGAGGTTGTTGTTGACGTGGGCAGAGAGACTTCACTGACAGGGGCATTCTTGTTTCATATGTACCATATGTACTATGAGATCCAGATCAGTCATTATGTTATGAACACACAGCACCACGGTGAATGTGCTGTCAGACACAGACGGATAACTGACCGTCGGTTAAACCCAGTTTAGCTGAGCAGTGTTGAGTCAAGTGTTTTTTTTAAGATTTATTGCTTTTTGATGTTTGACCATGTAACTTAAAACTAATATATTTTTCTTATTGTGGTGAACTGTTATTAAAAAAGAACAATATTGTTATAAATCTTGGAGTACTCTTGGCACCATCCTCAAAGCACCCGCCTCCAAAAAATACTGATCTATTATGTGACTTAATTTTGATGAATTATTATTAAAAGTAAATATTGTTAGCTAGCCTTACCAAACAAAATTGTCTATTTGCTGTGAAAATCAAATTCCCTCACACAAACCTGGAATTAGTCTGGGCCCATTATCCGTCGTAATACCGTTGGGGCTGTAGCTCAGTGTAAGCAGTCCCATCTTTCTGTCTAATCTCTACTCAGACAGATACACACATATACACAAGATCCAGATTAACACTTCACGGGGGAGCCAGAGCTGTTACACGGAGGCTTTCATCTTCGTTTTTAGCCTTTGTTGGTTGCCTTGTGGGATAGAGGATCGAATCTGACCTTTGCATTGATCTCATCCAGCACCTCGTGCTAATCCATAGTGTGAAACCACAGCACCTGTGGGAATTGAGTAATTATCATGCAACGGCAAGCAGGTCTCCTCCCTGTGACAGGTCGGAATGTGTTACTGCTTCTAATATATGGACCACCAGGGATCAATATGGATCTGCTGCTTTGGATCCTGTATTGGCTTTTAATTCCAAATCAATCACAGAAAGAAGAAGACTTTGAAGAAACATTTTGAAGATGGTACCTATTCTACCTCTGAAAAGGGCCCCAAATTGTATTGACTATAGCCACCAATTTCAACCTGAAACTGGGGGCCTGGTCTTTGAACAATGCATAGTGTTAAGAGTAACCCAGCCTAAATTATATTGAAATAAAATTGGGCACATATTTAGTGTATTCTTAAAATGCATGTGTTTGTTGGGTCTCGTTCGGGTTCAGGAATGACCTGAATGGATTGGGGAGTAACAGAAAGAACAACTTTATTATAAAATAATAAATGGACTACTTTTTTGCCAACAGGCATCCCAGCGTGACAAAGCAGCTCGTAGTGAAATTAGCAAACTGCTTAAGATTTCTGGTCCTGCAAAAAAAAATTGTTAATTGAATTTATATGGTAAAATCTGGCAACAGTAAAGTGACGAAAGATTGAAAGGTACTGTGATGGTGTTCCTCTTTTCTGCTATTAATAGAATATATTGTCCACATTTCAGCATTCTTCTTTTCTCTTGTCTTTATTTGCATATTTGTTATTGAGGTAATCCAAAATTAACAGAAAGATTCAAGATCAAGTTACGTGCCTTTACTATTGTGATACTGTTTAGGTTACTGACTACATTTTTTATTATAGTGCAGTGGGTAAGAACTCATATCATACAAATTCTGCAATTTATGAGAAAAGCATGACAGTTAGTAGGCGCCATAAGGTTTATTTTTGGATGTGGAGGGAAGTCAAATTTGATTTGTAGATATGAAGTAGTTATGTACTGTGTATTTCCCTGCTTCAACAGATTGAGTATAGATGGAGAGTTCTGTTTTGTAATAAATCCAGGATATTTACATGTAACAACTCCCCACCAAATTCAACAACGAGAGTGCTAAAACACAAACCTGTGATTTTGTATCATATAAAGTCTGGTCAATGAAGTGCGAAATATGCTGTTGATGAGAAAACATGCAATGTTGAAAAATTTTGGCTATGGAGCAGCTCCAAACTTTATACTTGATGACATCATAAGTTTGAGACTAACTTCTCTGGTTTCTGGCTTTGACAGAGAGTAACTCATATTTATGAAGATTGATTGAACTTTCCTAGACCATGGAAATAACATACTGGAATTCTTCAATTAGGTGGTGTGTCCAATTGGTGGTAAATATGGCTCAATGCCACAGCTTAATGGCCAAGGTTGTCATTTAATGATAATCACCAGCTAATTGGTTACAATCCCCTATTGTTTGAGACCAAGATGTTGTATGAATACTGTGATTAGATAGTTGCTTTTAATAAAAGGTTATCTATTCTTGTCTATTCATTACATTTAATCAAGTGATCAAATAGCCTCATAGCCACAGTACGATGCCTCACTAAGTGGAAATGATGCCTTCTACGACTTGACCTTGATTCGCATAGAGAGCTGGATCAAGACCAGAGGGTGTATAAGAATCGCCTCTCAAGAGCTCGGTTATTTTGCCCAACAGGCCCGGGTCTTCAGAACCACCGTCTGCCTGGATCTAGATATGGTTGTAAAGATAACCCTGGCATCATTTATTTGCATTATAAGAAATGATGTACAGTAGTAAAAAAGGATATGGGTCAAAAAGATAAGATATAAATAAGACAAATTAAAATAATTTTGTGTTTTGTATAGCTTAACCATTTTCCCATTTTTTCTTCAATGATATGATTCATTCTTGTGGTTATTTTTTTAATTTGTCATCATCTTTTAACCAATTCCTTGTATTTTGTTTAATAACTGCTACTTCTATTAATGGAATAAGTCACAATCTTTCTTCCAGGTCTCTTTCCCAAATAATAAAATTATTTAGTTTAAGCATTTTGAGAAATACCAAAAATATGAAATAGTTCTTTAATAGAATTTTTCAAGAAGCTATGGCCTACCATAACTATAATATGTTCTTTGACATCTACACACGACATTCCCATCAGCATCTTGAAGTAACATTCTCTCTGTACTTACTTGAAAGTCTGAGTCTTCAGATAATGAATTGTAATCCTCTATGTGTGTTCTTTCCAATAGTTTGATTGGATGAAATTAATTTTTCCATTTATTTTTTATATTGACATCCATTTGTTTATCTTAATGGTTTACTTATTTTAACCATCTTAGTTAATATTTAGTTTCGACCGCACAGTCCCACAGCTAGGATTTATGTTCAATATCCCCCTTTTTTTGTAAAACATCCAAAAGGTAACTTCTCCCTTGTAAGAATCTAAATGAATGAGTGTATTGTGAATTGGCTAGAACATTTTGTGACATAAACTTTTCAAAAGATTTCATTTCTTTATCCCCAAACATTTGTCCAAATTTACATAAACCTTTTCAACCTTTAGTAATTGTGATGCACAATTACTTGAGAGAACGCAGGGCAGAAGCCTACACACCACCCACAGTGGCTGACTGGGAGAGTGCAGCCCATGAGATGGTCCCAGGAGTGTGGAGGAGAGACGGCCAAGGGGCATTTTAAAATGTGGCCGGTTGCAGGACACACAATCCCACTCTGCAGGTCCAAAGAGCTAGGGGACATTATGAAATACTACATCAGTATGAGGATTTATCAGAGGTTCACTTTACCCTTTATGGAATCAAAACAGGGTCAAAAGTATTGTAGCTGAGTACCACCATATCTCAATGTTATTATCATTTTGTATGAATACATTTAAATGTTTGAATGTGTAAAAATATTTAGAACAAATGCATTTCAATGTTTGAATGTATAAAAGAATATCTGAAAACAATCTATTTAATTTTTGAATTCGAATGGACAAAAGATTTGCACAAATATGTTCTAATGTGTGAGTGCATAACGAAGATTTGCTCAAAGATTTTCAGTAACAAAAAGGTTTTCAGCCAAAAAAAACAACTGCTTTAGCTGTGATGTAATGTAACTGAGTACATTTAGGCTAATGATGTAGTGTACTTGAATACAATTTTGAGATACTCGTACTCAAGTATTTTTTTACTATTAAGTAGTATATAATAATATAGTTGATGAAATACTTGAATTCTCCACCTTAACCTTAACCAGCTGCAACATTAACGTGATAAACACATTAATGCATCAATACTTATAATCCAATAATATAAAAGAATAAATGGAAATGGGCCATTCTGCGGTATTCTCTTTGGTATTACCTTTACTTAAGTAAACGATTTGAGGAAATGTTTCAACTACTATATTATTATATACTACTTAATAATTATAATAACACACCATAGTTTATAATTACGTAAAATGGAAATACTTAAGTGCAAGTACCTAACAAATTGTATTCAAGTACAGTACTTGAGAAGCCAAACTTATTTAGTTACAGTGCACCACTGCTAGAGCACAAAACCAGCTTTTATTTACACTATAAAGGTCATTATCATATAGTGAATTAAAATATTGATCTATCTCTAATCAAGACACGAGTAGGCCTACAAAGTACTGGAAGGCTGCCAATGCACTTTAATGATGACTGTTCTCTAGATACTCTTTTTGTTTTGTTAAGTTAACCTCTGACTGTCTTTTAATCATTTTTAAACCGAGCTCTAAGTTGCAGCTGTTCTTGGAACTAAGACGCTGTGGTACAGTATGTCCAAGAGGAATGAAAATCAGCTTTTTTTCTACTTTTGATGTGTAAACAACAGCTGTGCAAAAACAAAATGTTCTTTCAAACTTATTTTATTTTTCAAAACTCAACTAATTATTGTCCTTACGTACAGTCATGACAGCACTTGGTGGAGGAGTCCTAACCCCCCTCTTAGCTGACAGCAGGCACACTGCTCCTCAAACCACAGACGGCCCCATTTGATTCTCTCGCCACATTTTCATTCACTCAGGTTTAAATTTTCAATCAAATCTTCCAATTGCAACGGAGCTTTGTATCATCTTAGCGTAGCAAGCTGCTGTTTGACGTGCCGCCTGTCAACTTGACTGAAAGCCATCAGGAATGCTTTGCCACTCAACTTCTTTTGCGACGACGAGTGGGCGCTGCTTGTGTCTGGAGTCTGCCCCCCCTCGAGTTCCTCATAAATCAAATAGATTGAATAAAAAGCCATCGTCTCAGTGATGATAATCAGCTCCTTCGAGTACAGAATAATGCCACAGTGAGTCCCACTGTGCAGATAAGATGTTGGTTATTTCTGGACTCCGCTTTAGAGTTTAGTTTGTGAGTGAGTGAAAGATGACCATGCAGTGATGGACATGTACTGCATCTATTAATGTGATTGTGATTGCTTATATAAGATCTTTCAGTATACTCTCTTCAGGATCAGTTATCACATGGTACTGCACATCTTTCACTTATTCATATACTGTAATATATCTGTGACAGGGCATTTGTCAAACTATAGAGGGATCAGAAAGCTTCCTGGTGTTTATGAGTTAATTAGTCTCCATGGGTTTTAAGTGGCTGCTCAGATACCAGGGCGAGCCTCTTTGATGGGCTCAGGTCCTACTGAGACCTGACCTTTGACTCAGCTTCAGTCTACATTGGCTGGTACAAATATTCTTCAAAGCATGGAGTGTTATCTGGCTATGTCCATTGATGAGTGCTTTTTTACATTGGACTGTTCAGACTGTTCAGTTTAACTTCCTGGTTTATTAGCAGTAGAAATGAAAACTCAAACTAAAGGTTATTACACCTCATAAAAGTGGGAAAGTGATGGATGGTACATGGGAAATACAGAACACTGCCATTCCTAAAGCCTTACTAGTAGTGGAATTAAACATGAAAATGTTTTATCTTTCTGTTACATTGGAGGAACGTTCATAGGGTCTTTAAAAGGGTTCATCCTTCTGGGAGCATGACAGTACTTTGCCAATTTCATGACTACCCATTATCTACCCATTAAAGAAGTTGACATTGTTGCCAGAAGATGGTGCTAGAGAAAAAACAAGTAGCGTTTAATATGAAGAAAGTTTATTTTTGGGGGAGAATGAACCTAAAAACCAAGTCCTTTGAACTTAATGGCAAAATATGTAGTCTCCTCGTAAATTATGTGAACAGAACAAAAATGATTCACATGATCATTTTCTGATCTGCCACAGCTATGGTTAATGTTTGGTCATGTTTACGTACAACAAGACTAAGAGTCTGCATCCATGCTGCTGAGTCTGTCAGTAAGCAGTAAACACAAAGTACAGATGAGGGAGATTGGAATTTCAGTTTCGAAGGTATTGTGCTGCATGATTGAGTCCGAAAACACCAAAATGAGTTTTCGTTTTTGCACTTCCGTTTTCTCAAAGTCGGCAGGTCTTTTGGATGGGTTTTTGGATAGCTGCTTGTAAAAAGGTCTGTGGTTGCTTAAGGAACATTTTGTTCTACAACATAAAATATGTCGGTAAATAACCCTCTCATGATTTTTGAAGTGTCTTATAAAAGGCAGTTGCTTACAAGTGGCTAAATTAGATGACTAAATGTCACCATGCCAAACACTAGTTAGCCTTTATCTTTGGCGGTGACGTGAAGTCATGCATTCGTGGTGTTGCTCCATTGTCGCCTTACATTAGCTTTTTACTTCAGGCAATTGTATTCAAGCTTAAAAAATCATTCTAGTTGTGTTAATTTGTGAAGATTATCTTGCTCAACAAAATGTGCAGGTATAAAAGTTTGTCCAGCACCATGCTTGTTTTCTGCAATAATCCAAAAGCCGATCCAGTTGACTTTTTGTAGGGGGAACCCATGTGATGCTAACTTTCGGGATGGTATGTAGCACTCTATTTGTTCATAAGGGAAGAATCTAAAAATGTTAAGCTCGATAGGCCCTTCTTCTGTTCTAGACACAGGAGTCATTATTTACACATCACCAGCTTACTTCCTTGACAAGTAAATGTGAAAATTTTGATTTAGGAATTTGAACAAACATTGCTGTTTTTCTTGTGTAGACAATCGTATATCAAACAATGTAGGCTACCATAATGGCTATCTTCCCATTAGATCTTAATATCTCTTGAGTACAAATTCCATTTTTTTGTCCTGAAGGTGGCATAGGTCAAGAGGTCACAATACATAATTGAATTCCTCCTCTGTGGACCAGATTTAATGACAGTCTTGCCAGTAGTTGGACCTAAAGACAGACTAACCAAATTACCAGCATTATCATCCACAGACCACAGCTGCAAAATGTAGTCATACATTTTTTAAAAATTGTGGCATGGAGTAAGTGTGCAGGCGTTACCTTTTTCCTTTTGGGAGCTGTTGTGTGCACCTAATCGACGTGCGTATAATTCAGTTCACCAAGGTTACATAGTTTTTAAGTGAAAATGTGAGAGGAAAACTAAGAACAGTGTTTTGGCCAGGTCTGTCCATCATCTATAAATCCATCCACATACTTCTCTACAGCCACCAGCTCCATCTCTTCCCGGGGATCTGAAGGTGTTCCCGGATCACTGATGTGAATACAATCCCTCCAGTGTGTCACAGTTTCGGCCCACGGGTTCTCTTCCCAGCTGCATGGGCCAAGAATAGCTCCTGGCCTCCCCGACCATTTTAACTGGCTCCTTTCAACACGGAGAAGCGGAGGTGCCACTCCAGTCTCTGTCCTGACCTGGGTTGGGTCCAGACAACCTGAGGGATTAGGACTGGGACTATGCTACCACTGGTAAAAACAAGGACCACAGTACAATTCACCTAACCACAAGTTCATGCTGTCAGCCTAAGGAAGAGTTTAAGGCACTGTGCACAAATGATATGGGGGTGGGAGGAGGTCAGAGAGGGGGGAGGGGTTCCTTTTTATTATTTAGGTATGGGGAGGGGTGTCAGATTTTTCTTTTACTGAGCTGGGTAGTTTTTTGTTTTTTTACTTTTTGTCATCCCAAATTATTTCTCTAATGCATTTTCTTGTAAAATAAAGATTGAACTGTAACATCACAAAACAATATTCATTTTGATGTTTGGTCAAGGGAAGGGCAGGTTGCAAAGAGGTTCTAGCTTTTTTATAAAATAAAATATAAGTAATATATAATTCAATCGTTGGGCTTTTAACGTCTATATATGTCTCTCTATAATATCATCAAACTAATCAAAAAACTACAAAAAAAATTCAGTGGGATGAAAAAAACAAGATGCTGTTCTTTTACAAAGATTAAAGAGTCCTCTCCTCTCACCACCAAACAGACTGTCCTTAGATGTCCTCAGTCTAATGTTTGCTGTGTGACAACATGATCTCTTGAAGATTCTTCCAGTGATAATTCGTTATGAAACTATCTGTACGCACTCTAAGCTCTGACCGCCGAATGGTGTGAGTGAGTAAGAGATGTGTGAAAACACAAAACCAGAGCCGTCGCTCGAACTGGAAGGAGAGGGGAAAAAAGCCAAAGCTAACACGTTATGTCACATCATTGTGTGGCTCCAGAGCTTTTGAGCGTGGTGCGATGGTGGTGTGTGTGTGTGTGTGTGTGTGTGTGTGTGTGTGTGTGTGTGTGTGTGTGTGTGGGAGTGAGTATGTGAGCTGGTATCGAGCGTGTCGCTGCCGGGGTGCTCCGCTGCAGAACTCACCACCGTAAGCTGGCGGAAACATGCCCAGATGAAATGTCATGCCTTTTCAAGAAGTTGTCACTCAGAAGACGGACTCTATTCTCTCCGCTGCCTCTTCGCATTAGGCTCCTGATTAATGACCCCCCCCTCCCCTGTCCCCCAACTACCATTCAACACAATCTCTGTGCATCCGAGAAACAGATATAACCTCACCATGAATCCACAGTGATGAGACTTTCCAGTCAAAGTAACGTGCACATGTCCAATGTTTCGCAAATGGGACAGACTGATTTTTGATCACCTGATCAATTTCTAACTGAGGCCTCTGGTTTGACGGCAGCACAGATGGCTGCTGACTCAGAGGTGCTGGTGAGGCTGGTGGTAAGGACAAAAAGATGGGACTACTTAAGTAACAATGAACTGTGGGGGTTGTAACTGCAATCATGGCCGATCATATAGTTATTCCAAACTAATTTCCATCAGTGTTGTATTGATAAGACCTGA